>NC_057797.1:43699122-44008980 GCF_018294505.1 Triticum aestivum
TCGGGCCCCCGTGCGCCCGTGAGCCATGTCCGTTATTATCTACTGAAAGACATGGTATGTGCAACAAAGGACCGGTCCAGTAACCATAAGCAATTCTGTCCTGATGATATGCAGAAACATCAAACTGACAACAAAGAATGGAAACAATGGCAAGGAACTCAAGTCATCCTCATATAAGCTATCATCCAACAAGGGCAATTCAGACATCCAGCTCAGGTTAAGGATCTTTGGTTTCTAAGCCAAAAATCTTGAAATGCTAACTTATTTATACGCTATTTGCAAGACTTGCAAAATAAAGGACACTCTTGCAAGATTTGCAGGTACAAGGACACAAATTTTAAAACAGTTCATGAGTAACAAACAGGTTTGCACCTCGAGTACAAACGTATGCATGTAGACTTCTTAGAAGTGCATGTAAGTTCTTTGAAAGGCAATGCCAACGGGTATGTGCGCACGCAGATTATCTTCTTCTCACATAAAGACATACCGGTATGCATCTATTTTTCCTGCACCCTTTTGCCAAAGTGGCCTGGTTCTCTGAAGTCTGAACCATGGTGCACTAGATCTGAATATATTGTTCCGAACATTGGCAACATTAATTCCTGCAACTGTGAAAGCTACACTGGATTCCAATCCAATCACTTATGGTGTATATGGAAGTCCAGGAATGACAACCTTTTTCGGAAGAAAGGATAGTGCACCTATGTAGCTACTTCTGCAGATCATGAAAACTCATCCTTAGAGCCAACTTCGATGCAGAATGAAACAACTAACAATATTCCTAAGCAGGGCACTTCAATGACACCAGATTCAATAATAATCACAGGTTGTAAGGTCTACTCTGATCGATGCTACATGGACAAAGAGTACATGCAATTATCATCCAGGAGATAACAGGACTAGCATTGGAAGGATGCATGTGCAATTCGATGAAGCAGGGCATAGTACTGACTGTTATCCTCATTTCTTCAGCTGGCAGAGCAACATTTTGCAGAAGTTGGTGAGGGCACTTCACAGCAGAACAATCACCCTGGAAATAGCGATAGCAGCGAACCGCTAGGAGGAGCACAACAGCAAAAGACCAACTAGACGCAAAGTTCACACAGAAGACAGTCGACAGCAAACTGAGATAAAACACCTGCCCAATAACGAAGAAAAACACAAAAGTAGCAGATCAGCTCTAAAGGAGCCGAAGGTAACTTCTTGTCAAAACAAGCTTTGTTGCAAGTTTTGCAGAGAGACCAGAGACCAGCAGAATGCCGCAATCCAAACAACATGCCCACTCAAGTAGAATATTGAGTGAAGCAGATGGGTCTATCATGAATCCCAAGAGTATTACATATAGTGCTCCACATGTAAGCAGCAACTGAGCAAGAGAAAAAAAACATGATTTACAGTTTCGTAGGTCACTGGTTCAAGTCCTGGAAACAACCTCTTGCAGGAATGTAGGGAAATGCTGCATCCTAAAGACCTAAAATGGTTGGACCCTTCCCCGAACCTTGTGCAAGCGGGAGCTACATGCACCGGGCTGCCCTTTACAGTTTCATATTCCTCACAGAAATTGCATGTGAATCACCCACCCACTTCCTTTTCTTCATATTGTCTTTAGTGGCTATGGCATTGTGCTAGATCATCCATAGCCAGATTTTAATTTGAAGAGGGGTTCTAGCTTTCCACATCGGTTGAAAGTCTACTCGGGATCGATCGGAACAAGTGATTATACATCAATTTCACAGGTTTCTTTGCTACAACAGATGCTCTGCAAACCCAAGCAATTCATATATTTAGAGAACTCAATAGGGAAGCTCACAATTGTGCGTCAATTTCTTCTAGAATATATCAGGAGTGAGGAGTATAATATTGAAATGTTGTAGCTCGGTACACAGTGGGGTTTAATGCCCCTATGCTTTCAAAGCTAGGCAATCTCAATGCACATGATTTTTGAATCCTGATTGTAAACTGTGTCTGCTACTCCTGCGAGTAAGGGTATGTCCCACTTCCTCGCCACATGATCTCTCTGTTTGTGGGGGGGGTACCTAGGCAAGCAAGAGCTTCAAAATTGGGACGGTGGCGGCGGGGTGATTGTGTGAGCTAGGGGTTTTTGCGGTTCTGAGTGCATGCGCAAGGAGGTTTTATACCACGACCACAGAATGGCAAAGCAAATTTCTAGGCTTATACATAACTTTGTCAAGCTCACAACCGCAAATTATGACAAATTTTACTTTGCCGAGGACATGGGGAAGGTTTATAAAGAAAGTAAAAATTAGAAAGTTTGACTTTAAAAAAATGTTATATGCACAGTTATTTGGCAAGGAGGGAGTATAATTGCTAGAGCATTAGTATTAAATATAAAGTGCAATTCATTTTGGAATTTTAGAAAGACCCCCTCCCCTAGATGGCTATTTCCTACTTTGAACTATATGATGGTCGTCTGCCTAAAGCATAAAATTCAATAGGCACCATTGCAGCGCCCTGCCCGAGACTGGCCTTAATTTAACCTCTCATTGCACATGTGTCATTAGTGTGCGGACCAGAGTTGAGACAACTCTATTTATAGGGATTATACATGGTGGATCTCGAGAAAGGTGACGAGCTAATAACCGTGGACACGCTAAGATACTCCCAATACATGATTAAGTTTTTCTCATTCCCCGAATTACCTTTTGTCTTGCAAATGCTAAATATATCAATATATCCTCATTGGTGCAGAGTGTATAGAAAGGAAGTTGCAGAACTGCCGCTTGTCGGGACTCAGTTCACACATTGTCGGCAACGAATAATGTGCCACATCCTAATGAACCAAATGGAAAAGCTATGTCTAATGCTTAGGTTGTTCAGAGCATATTTCTTGGCTTCTACAAAATGTTTTCAAGTTCACAATCGCAAGTTATGACAAACATTTACTTAATTACTTTGCCAAGGACATGGAGAGGGTTTATACACTTGTTCATAGTTTACAAAGTTTGACTTCTAAAAATTATTATATGTATAGTAATTTGTCAAGGAGGGAGTATAATTTAGTATAAACATCATCATAATTCCAACAAATAGTCTCAAATTAGCATTATCATTTTGGAATTTTAGAAAGGGGGGCCATGCCCCCCCCTCCGGTTCGCTCGTGTGACATATCGGCTCGTAACCGATGCGAACACCCGCGATCCGCCGGAAAAACTCAATTTTGGTATTCATCTTCGCATCACGTCCGCCGGCCGGAAGCATCCTAGCTGTGTCTCGCGTTAGCGTCGGACGATCATGGACATCGTGAAGTATGTCGAGTTCATGGTTGACGGCGGCCGGGGCAACATTTAGATATAGCTAGCACGGTAAATATAGGAAAGTACTAGCATACTGCTTCTCATAGATAATGCATTTTTTGGTAAGGAGGGAGTATAATTTAGTCTAAACATCATCAAAATAGTGCTAAAATTAAATATGTGGTACAATTTTTTTGGAATTTTAGAAAGAGGCCATGGCGAGCGCGTCGGAGTGGAGGTCCGAGAGGGAGAGGCCACAACGAATCTACCAACAGATGAAGAGCAGCATATCCGCTACTCCTGTGAGTATGACGGGTATGTCCCACTTTGCCACCACATGACGTGTGTGTAGGGGGGTGCTAAGGCAAGGAAGATCTTCAAAATTGGGAGGGTGGCGGTGGGGTGGCTTTTTGAGCTAGGGGGTTCTGCGGTACAAGTGGCACACAACAACGAGGAGGGTTTATACCACGCTATACCTGGCCAAACCACGGGCCGGGCCTAGCCAAGCCCGAGCCAAAAACCTGGGCCCGAGCCCGGCCCGGCCATCGGGCCTAGTTTTTGGGCCCAAGCCCGGCCCGAACATGCAAAAGCCCGCCAAGCCTCGGGCCTTGGGTCGGGCCCCTTTAGAAAACTGCAAAAATGCCGGGCCCGGGCCCGGCCCGGCCAGGCCACCGGGCTCAAAATCTAGGCCCGAGCCCGGCCCGGGAGCAGCGTCGGGCCGGGCCGGGTCGGGCTTTTTCGGGCCGGGTCGAGCCAGGCCGGCCGGGCCGGGCTGCCCATGGCCAGGTCTATACCACGCCCACAGAATGACAAAGCAAGTTTCTAGGCTTCTACAAAATGTTTTCAAGTTCATGACCGCAAATTATGACAAAATTTACTTTGTTGGGCACATGTCAAGGATTTAGAAACTTGATGAAAAATTATAAAGTTTAACTTTAAAAAATATATTATATGTAAAGTAATCTGGCAAGGAGGGAGATAATTTAGTTTAAACATCATCATAATTCTAAGAAAATAGTCTGGAAATAGCATTGAAGTGCTAGAGCATTAGTATTCAATACAAACTGAAAATCATTTTGGAATTTTAGGAAGGGGGCATGCCCCCCTCCCCTACCAAGAATTTTGGAAGAATTGGATGAAGCATGAACTTAATATGCACCGCCGCGCAGTGCCCTAGCCGAGACGACCATAAGTTAACCTCTTGTTTCCGCTTTGTTTTGGATCGCAACTAACTTGGAGACGCGATATTACAAGTCACTACGAGAGACAAAGTTCAATTCATGTGCTCCCTATGAGATCGTTGCTCTTATTTCGAAAAGTCTATAACTAAATCATGTGCGCTTGCAAGACATCAACCTTCAAACCTTCACAAACTTTTCGGGTGTAAATCACAAGTTGATTCCTCGCTGGAGTAATCCTATCACCTTGGAGTTTCCAACCTCCAAGAGCAACAAAAACAAAAGGGAAATGCTAAAGACTGGCTCAAATCATGAATCACTTTGGTCAAAAGAGAGAGCAGGATTTGATATGCTTGGGTGAAATCTCTCTCAATTTTCTCAAGAATTCCCCAATAAATCTTTGATCCGATGGTAGGGAAGTGAGAGGGAGCCTCTTCTTAGATTTGGTCAAGTGTATATGGACTGGTCAACCCCTCCGCTGAGTGGTTGTCGGTGTCAAAACCGGCGGATCTTGGGTAGGGGGTCCCGAACTATGCGTCTAGGCCGGATGGTAACAGGAGGCAAGGGACACGAAGTTTTACCCAGGTTCGGGCCCTCTCGATGGAGGTAAAACCCTACGTCCTGCTTGATTAATATTGATGATATGGGTAGTACAAGAGTAGATCTACCACGAGATCAGAGAGGCTAAACCCTAGAAGCTAGCCTATGGTATGATTGTTGATGTGTATGTTGTCCTACGGACTAAAACCCTCCGGTTTATATAGACACCAGAGAGGGTTAGGGTTACATAGAGTCGGTTACAATGGTAGGAGATCTGAATATCCGTATCGCCAAGCTTGCCTTCCACGCTAAGGAAAGTCCCTTCCGGACACGGGACGAAGTCTTCAATCTTGTATCTTCATAGTCCAGGAGTCCGGCTGAAGGTATAGTCCGGCTATCCGAACACCCCCTAATCCAGGACTCCCTCAGTAGCCCCTGAACCAGGCTTCAATGACGACGAGTCCAGCGCGCAAATTGTCTTCGGCATTGCAAGGCGGGTTCCTCCTTCAAGTACTTCATAGAAGATTTTAAACACAAAGATAGTGTCCGGCTCTGCAAAATAAGTTTTCCACATGTTGCCACAGAGAGAATAATATTTACACAAATCTAATCTGTTGACGTGTTCCGTAGTGTGACACACCACGGCCAAGCCTTTATCCGAGTCGTTTCATTATCCCACCTCAGCGCGTCATGCGAGGCAGCTTCCTTGGCACGTCTTGTCAAAGCAGAGATCGTGTCCCCTTATTCCGGGATTCTCATCAATACGGGCGTGGGTAACCCAACCACTTCTAGGACTCCTAGATTATAGGCAAGTCCAAACGGACACGGAGACGACGCTCGATATTCACCCTCTTTATAAAGGGACGAGGCTTTTTATTTTTCCCTCCCGTGCTCAATCGAATCCTTCCCCTACCTCAAGCTCTAACACCCAAAGTACGGGTCAGGTGCTCCAAACCTTCAATCATGTCCGGATTTAGCCTTCAAGGCCGATGGGTGCCTTCTTCCGTCACGGAAGAAGACGTCAAAAAGTTGAGGGAGGCCAGATATCTGACTGTCGAGATTTGGCATCGGCTTCCTCCCCGGGGGCAGGCCGTCCCCTCCCCCGAACCCAATGAGAGTGTCGTGTTCGTCTCTCACTTCCTCCGAGGTCTAGGCCTTGCATTAGATCCTTTTGTCAGGGGCTTGATGTTTTACTACGGGCTAGATTTCCATGATCTAGCTCCGGACTCCTTTCTTCATATCACGACATTTATTGTTGTGTGCGAGGCCTTCCTCCGGGTTACCCCTCACTTTGGCCTATGGCTCAAGACCTTTGAAGTAAAGCCGAAGATGATCGAGGGGCAACATGCGGCATGTGGAGGTGCTTCAATACACAAGATGACGGGAGCTGCATGGCCCAAAGGTTCTATTCCAGAGGTGTCTGAATTGTGGCAACAGGAGTGGTTCTACATCACGGCTCCTAGAAGTGCCAAGTGGGCGGCCGCCCCCGTTTTCCGCCCAGGCCCTCCTCCACAACTAATGTCATGGATTAGCAGAGGATTGAGCTGGGGTCCGGCCAAGGACGTGCTTATACTGCAAAGCCGCATTCAAGATCTCTTTAACGGAGATTTCAGTTTGGTTGCGGTAACACAAGTTATGCTGGTTCGTCAAGTCCAGCCTTGCAAACGCCGGCCTCTTCGCTTGTGGGAGTTCAATCCCGAGGGACTGCGCGCCATTCGAAATTTCCTCGGCCTGACGCACGAGGAGATGTACAAGTTGTGCTTCGGACCTCAAGTGGAGTGTCCGCAAATTATCGAGGACATGGGCCTGAGTAGCAACCGTGCCGCCGAACAGGTAAGGCATCTTCTGACCGAGCGTACTACCTCTCCTTTGATGCGAAGTTATTTCTGGGAGTTCGCTTTTTGACCAGGACTGGCTAACGAAGGCGAAGTTGATTCAGTGCTCGGCCCCCCTCCCTGAGGGTTTGGAAAATCCGATATTGGAGAAGATGCTCCAGCCCGCACCTTGCCCGGAGCCCTTGAAGGAAAATGCGGGCGGTCGCGGGCCCCAAACGCTGGCCGCTCTAGTCGAGGGAGCGAGCATCTCCATGAAGGAAGATGACTAGAAGAGGAAAAGGATTGTGACTGTGGATTCGGAAGCCGAAGCTTCCAAACGGGAGAAGAAGTCTCCAACAGAGGGTCCTACCCGGGGGGGTGCGGTTGCCGCACAAAGTCCATGGCGGGATCAATTCTCCCATGAGTCGTAAGTGACCCAAAATACCTTAGTAGTACAGATATGTCGTCTTTTCTTCTGAGGAGATAACCACTGCATATATCTTTGAAGTTCGGGCCTTAGCCCCTCTCAAATGAGCTCGTCTTCGGGGGATCTTCTTCCAGAGATGATGGAGAGTGAAACGCCTCCTCCGGACTCCTCCGCTCCGAAAGCGGGCGACCCTAAAGTGTCGTCGTGGAGGGCCTCTCTGAGTCCGGCAAGGCCAGAAGATAATCCCGTCGACCCCCGAAGTTCCCAGCGTCCGGCTCCCGAAGAGAGCAGACAAACGAGTCCGGTGCCGTCTAGTGTGTGGTCGGATGTTCTAAGGGAGTTGGTGGGGCGAGCGGCCATCTTAGATGAACACCGTGTGCTGATGAATACGATGATGGAGAGAATCTTGTCTGCCGAAAGCGGATTGCATAAAGCTTTTATGAGTCTACTGACAGGTTTTGAGGTACGTAAAATAATGTATGATAATCCTGCACATGCTAAGTGTGCCCTATGTAGATAGTAGCCCCTGAGACTCTGGTTGTCGTTGGGAACGACAACGATCAGAGGATCATAATCCCAGGTAGTAACCATACTGCCTCTATGGGCAGGTGATGGAAGCTCCGGTGGCTAGCCGGACTAGCAAGTTTGCCCATTTAAGACGGCAATTGGATGCGGCGGACGCCGACATCGAGCTTGTTAACAAAAGGCTTGACGAGGCCAGGGTAAGTGTTATTATCTGTTAAATGCCGCATAGTAAGAGCAGCATGAAGCCAGTATATTTAACATGTTATGATTGCAGATGGAGCTGCCACTGTTGAAGCCTTGCGGGCGGAACTTGCCTGAGCCAAGGAACAAGCGAAATTGGATAATGCGGCTACTTTGAAGGCAGCCGAAGAGTTGCGAGCTGAGAAGGCCGCGCATGGCGAGAGCCGAGATAAGATGGCCAATATGGCCATAGAATTAAAAGCCGCCGTCGACCGTTGCCGGGTTCTTGAAAAGGAAAACCAGGCGAAGGCATCGGACCTCGAGAAGGCTGCTGCAACAGGAAAAGACCTCCGCTCTGCTATGAGGGCAAAGAAGGAGGAGCTACGGGAAGCCGGGGATATCGTAGGTGGGAAACCCTTTATGTTGCAGAGGAAGTTCGGAGATCCACGGTATGCCCCTTTGGATCGGCTGTGGAGTTCGGAGGATGCGTATATGGATTTGGCGGCGAGCGCTGCCGATGCGGCCAAGTACTTCAAGGGTCAGACAGACCGTGAAGTGGACCAGCTGTTTTGGACACAATTCCATTCTCCCGAGCGTCCACTTTTGTTGTCTGACCAACTAGCGGAATGGGCCGAACTGAATAGGTTGTCCGGACTCGCCATGAGGTCTGTTGTGGATCAGCTATGGCCGGAAAGGATAAAACCGAATAGCTATTTTAGCTTGGTGCAGCAGTTCCTTGATGTGGTGCCGCACATTAATGCGATGAAGAGGTTGGCGTGCATAGAAGGCGCACGAATGGCCTTTGCCCGTGCTAAAGCATACTGGGCAGAGATGGATGCTACCACTGTTGCAGCGCAGGATTCGGCCGTAGGTCGAAGGGCTGCTGAGCACTACTTTGAGGAAGTTCTTGAGGGTGCTCGTTTGATAGAGACTCAGTGCTCAAAAAATATTATGTTTGAGTGATATGTAATCGCATTGTAAGCGAAATATTTTTATAAATTTTCATAAGGCTACTTTTATACTTTTGCCTAAAAGTAATGTGATGCCTCCTGGGCAGCCGTTTATGTATACATGTGTATAACCTGAAAGATTGCAGTTGTCGGCTTCAACCCCCACGCATATAATGCGGAGGTGTTCGCAGAAACACGCGTTCACACTTAACCCAACGTCTTGGTCCTATTAAGGAGGTGATAGCGGAGCGAGCGAGGCAACCGGACTATAATGCTTTAACACTTTCACTTAGCCATAGGAGTTTGATAGTGGGGCTACTAGATAGCCCCTGGTGGCTCCGCACTCTCCCGATCCCGGGGTGCGTACATGCCTGGCCGGAAAACGGCCCTTCGTTAAGGCGGAGGAATTCTAACATTCCCATGGGTCATCGAGTGGTTGACCAGTCTCACGCTAGATCATGACAGTCAGTTTTCGGCTTTCTCTACTGAGGTGCTCGTCCGGATGAACCGGGGCACACTCGCAGTAGTTCTCCTGGTGCTACCTTAGCCGGTAAAGCGGAACGTAAGGCACCAAAACACAGGAGCCGGGCAAACCCAACATTTGACCAAAGACAATGATTCGGAGCTGATGCATATAGGGCCAAACTCGCGACGCCGAACACTCCCTAAGGTATTCGGTCTTTGTGGTATAAACCAGGCCTAAGTAATGGCCTTCGTAAGAAGCCCCTTATGTCCAGGTACGTGCATTGGTCTGGCGTGGCCACATGCCAAGACGTCAGCATCCTTCTCAACGGTGGATATGTATCAACAAGAGACAGTAAAAAAGGTTTACGCAGGGTCTTAATCTAAAAAAAATCCTTGGGGCGGGTCCCTGCTGCACGTCTGCGCCTGTGTCTCCATTGTGCCGTATCCTGGACGGGTGTAGCACGATGATCGTCTGTAAAAGAGAGGAAGTTAGGTGAAAAAAGTTGTTGTGCAAAAAGTATAGTTTGTTAAAGAAACTATGCATAATTCAAGATGAGGAGAGATGGTCGTGTGTCTGCGCGCGTTGAGCCCCTTGTATCGAATAGGGGTGTGACCATTTGGTCAGTATAAGTAGCGGCGCCGGATTTGATTAGTTGTGTCTGAGGTCTTGACGACCTATGGGACGCTTTGGCTAGTCCGGGCGCCTTTAGTGTGCGGCTGCCAAGGCAGCCTCACTCTCTTCGGCGCGCAGAGATCGCTTGATATTTCCGTGCACTGAAATGATGCCGTGTGGACCGGGCATCTTGAGTGTGAGGGAGGCGTAGTGTGGTATTGCATTAAAGCGAGCGAAAGCTTCGCGCCCGAGCAGTGCTTGATAGCCACTTTGAAACGGAGTGATGTGGAAGGTTAAATGCTCGCTACGGAAGTTATCGGGGGAGCCAAATATAACTTGTAGTAGGAGGGAGCCCGTACAATGAGCCCCTGGGCCTGGCGTTACTCCTTTGAAGGTAGTATTGCTATGGCGAATTTGTGTTGGGTCTAACCCCATCCTGCGGATTGTATCCTGATATATTAGATTTAGGCTGCTGCCGCCGTCCATCAAGACTCGTGTGAAGTGGTATCCGCCAATTACTGGGTCTAATACCATGGCATCCCATCCTGCGTGTCGGATACTTGCTAAGTAGTCGTGATGATCGAAAGTGATTGGTTGAGACGACCATTGGCAGGACTTCGCGGTGACATGCACTTGGGTATATTTTCCTGGGGGTGCCGCATTGTTTTTTCCCTTGATCATATGTAGCATGTTTACTGTTTTGACTTCTGGTGGGAATTTCTTTTATTCCCCCGTGTCATGCTTGGGAGGCTCGTCCCCGTCTTCACTTGGTGTATCCTCCCCCTTGTGTACGGCATTGAGTTTGCCGGACTGCTTGAAGACCCAACATTCTCTGTGGGTATGATTAGCAGGTTTGCTAGGGGTACTGTGGATCTGACATACTTGGTCCAGATTTTTGTTGAGGCTGGACAGTTCATCCCTGGTGCCTTTAGTGGGCGGCTTTTGACCTGGTCGGGAGCTTTTGAATCCGGCATTTACTGTCGTGCCCTTCGTGTTGTCTTCTTTATTCCGGCGTTTGTTGTTGCTATTGCGCCGTGATTTCCCGTTTCCATCTCTAACTTCAGATGTACTGGGGTCGCTGGTGCTGCATCTGGCTAGCCAGCTGTCCTCACCCGCGCAAAAGCGGGTCATGAGGTTTGTTAATGCGGCCATCGTTCTCGGCTTATTTTGGCCGAGGTGTCTGGCGAGCCATTCGTCACGGACGCTATGCTTGAAAGCTGCCAAGGCTTCGGCGTCCGGACAGTCGACAATCTGGTTCTTTTTAGTAAGAAACCTGTTCCAAAGCTTTCGGGCTGACTCTCCGGGCTGTTGAGTTATGTGACTCAAATCGTCCGCATCCGGAGGTCGGACATAAGTTCCTTGAAAATTTGCTCGAAAGACGTCTTCGAGCTCTTCCCAACTTCCAATGGAGCTTTCGGGGAGGCCTTTGAGCCAGTGACGAGCTGGCCCTTTGAGCTTGAGGGGTAAGTACTTGATGGCGTGGAGATCATCTCCTCGAGCCATATGAATATGAAGGATATAGTCCTCAATCCAAACCCCAGGGTCTGTTGTTCCATCGTATGCCTCTATGTTTACGGGCTTGAATCCCTCTAGAAATGCATGGTCCAGCACCTCATTAGTGAAACATAGGGGGTGTGCGGCACCCCTGTAGCTGGGTGTACCGCATTGTTCGGATGTTTGTTGTGTTGCGTTGTATGCTGGGGCGCGCTTGCGTGGTCCATAGATGGATCTTGTTGCACCGTCCTTTGGGTGCAAACCCTCGCATGGGTCGCGTGTTGTATTGTGGGTGGCGTTGTATGCCGCTCTGTGTTGATAGAGGGGTCGTCTATCCGACCAGGTGGCTGCTTTGGTATTTGGTTGTGGGGGGTCTGAGGCCTCCTCATCGAATTCAGGTAGCAGCTTCCGCTTTGGGTAGCTCTTGGAGGGGCGATTGTCGCCATACATCGCTGATGTGCTGAGTATTTTACTCCATCTGATTTGGAATGTGTCTTGCGCAGCCTTGAGCCTTTGCTTCTGTTTTTTCAGGCTCCTTGCGGTAGTAACAAGCCTTTTATGGGCATTCTGCTGCTCCGAGTGCCTGTCCGGCGTTATGTCGTCCGGACCATTATCCTTGATGGAATTTGTTTGTCCGGTTTGATTATCCAGATTGTCATTGTCCGGTAGCGGTTCGTCCTGCTCCAGCGCTGGGTCTGTGGGACCGCTATTTCTGTCGGGGCGGGATTTGGGGCGGCGCTTGCGTCGCCGTTTTGACTGCTTTTCGAGGGAACAAGCCTTCGGTGCGTCCTTCCGCTCCTCGTCATCATCTTTTGGTGCGTCCACCATGTATACGTCATATAACGGGGTGGCGTTCCAGGGCCCAGTAGGCGCTGGTTCTTCATCGTCTCCTTCATCGCCGTCCATACCGTCGATATCTTCGGAGTCGAGGTCGAGCCTGTCGGTTAAGTCGTCGACAGTGGCTACCAAATGGGTGGTGGGTGGGAATTGAATTTCTTCATCGTCCGTGCCCTAACCTTGCTGACCGCAGTTCGGCCTGGGCTCTCCTGATAAAGAGAGAGACTTCAGTGTTTTCAGGATATCGCCGAAAGGCGAGTGCTGAAAGGTGTCTGCGGCCGTGAACTCCATAATCGGCGCCCAATCGGATTCGATTGGAAGGGGCGCGGGGGGTTCAGAGTCCGGAGAAGAATCCGGCTCCATGGAGTCACGAGTCTTGCAGAGTACGGGGCTGGTGTTCGGCTCAACCACCGTTGGGATCACAGCCCCCGAGGTGGCGTCCAACCGCCCATCCTCGATCGGCGCAGTTGGCTCCGAACTAAGGGTCGGAGCCGGCGCGGGTGCGGCCTCCAGGGCACTGTTCGGCAGCAGAGTTAGATCATGCTCGTCGTGACAGTGCGGCGCGCTCGGCAGTGGCTCGAATCCGTCGAAGATCGAGTCCCCGCGGATGTCAGCCGTGTAGTTTAAACTTCCAAATCTGACCTGACGTCCAGGGGCGTAGCTTTCGATCTGCTCCAGATGGCCAAGTGAATTGGCCCGCAGCGCGAAGCCGCTGAAGACGAAGATCTGTCCGGGGAGGAAGGTCTCACCCTGGACTGCATCACTATTGATGATCGTAGAAGCCATCGGGCTTGATGGCGACGACACATAGGAACTCTCAATGAAAGCACCAATGTCGGTGTCAAAACCGGCGGATCTCGGGTAGGGGGTCCCGAACTGTGCGTCTAGGCCGGATGGTAATAGGAGGCAAGGGACACGAAGTTTTACCCAGGTTCGGGCCCTCTCGATGGAGGTAAAACCCTACGTCCTGCTTGATTAATATTGATGATATGGGTAGTACAAAAGTAGATCTACCACAAGATCAGAGAGGCTAAACCCTAGAAGCTAGCCTATGGTATGATTCTTGATGTGTATGTTGTCCTACGGACTAAAACCCTCCGGTTTATATAGACACCGGAGAGGGTTAGGGTTACATAGAGTCGGTTACAATGGTAGGAGATCTGAATATCCGTATCGCCAAGCTTGCCTTCCACGTCAAGGAAAGTCCCTTCCGGACACGGGACGAAGTCTTCAATCTTGTATCTTCATAGTCCAGGAATCCGGCTGAAGGTATAGTCCGGCCATCCGGACACCCCCTAATCCAGGACTCCCTCAGTGGTGAAGGGGTATATAGGTTTGGGGAAGAAGTGAAAAACATGCATTAGCGGATAGTCCGCTAGATCTAGACCGGATAGTCCTATAGTGTAAATCAGATTAGGGTTTGGCCAACAATGTTTGTACAAAAATGTACAACTTCTGTTCGCTTAATTTTTTCAAAATGTTTGTACAAAAAATGTTCGTGCAATTTAAAAAATGTTTCACGCATTTCAAACAAATGTCCATGTTATTTGAAGAAATGTACTTACCATGCATTTTTTTTCATAATTAAAACACAATGATTCCTACCTTTTAGAAAATGTCGATGGCAACAAAAAACAACAACAAAGCCTTTGGTCCAAAATAAATTGGGGTAGGCTAGAGTTAAAACTCATAAGATACCGAAAATCTGAAAACAAGTCATGGTTCTAGGGGAGAATATCTAGTACTCCCACCCCTAGGGTGCTCCCGGTGCTCCAAACTCAGCAGCATATTTTTAAATGGTCGAAAAAATCTGAAAAAAATCTAGCACATTGATACAATGTCAATGTATGTTGTCAAAAAAATTCAAATCAAAATTCAAAACATTGCTTGAGATACAAAAATGAATAAATCGACATCAATATGATAATGGGCCAAATATAAAGCCCAACTTATGTTGTGTATTATTTACTGTCGAATTTGTCATTTATGTTTCTCAAGCTGTGTTTTGAATTTTGATTTCAAATTTTGTTACAACATACATTGGTGTCGTGTCTATGTGCTGTTTTTTCCAGAATTTTTCGAACATTTAAAAATGTGCTACCGAGTTTGGAGCACTGGGAGCACCCTACGGGTGGGAGTACTAGATATTCTCCCAAGGTTCTAACACCTGGATAGCCTACTTAATTCCACACACCCATGTCCATGGTTAAATCTTTGGTGATATTTCAGTCCATCAGATCTCTTTTTACGGACTCATCATATGTCAAATTTGGCCTACCCCAACTCCGCTATGCACTGGCGCTGCAGGCTTGCCTATTTTAAAAAATGTTGATGACATTTAAAAAAATATTCACACATTTAAAAAATATGTTTGTGAAATTTAAAATAAACAATTTATACAATGTAAAAAAAATGTTTGTGTAGTTTAAAAAAATGTTCCCTACCATTCAAAGAAAATTCTCAACATGTTTTTGAAGAATGTTTTACATGTAGTCAAAAAAGTGCATTTAAAAAAATTTCAATATATATTTTAAAAATTTTAACATTTGCAAAAATACATCACACGTTTGTATGAAAAATGTAGAACGAGCACTGAAAAATAGTCATGAATTAAAAATAAAGCAAAAAAACAAAGTAAACCAACAAAGGAACAGTAAAAACAGAAGAAAAATAAGTTGAAGTACCGCTCCTAACCGCCACCCTACTACCACGAGTTTACTGGGATTCTCATGCTAAATGGAAGTACCGCTCCTCGGCGTGTTAGTACCGCTGGCTTCTGCCACATGGAGTACCGCTTGTTTGTTGCCTTCTGGACTGGTCTGTCCCGCGGGTGGAAGTAGAGCGGTAGTACCGCCCTACCTCCCTCTACTACCACAGATTCCAACTGCTGCTCAACACCAAGCGAAAGTATCGCTCCCTGACTTGCTCATTTGTATGCAACAGCTATAACTTCCGTGCCAGCGGAAGTACCGCTCACCTGAGAGGTACTCCAGCTTGTGCACGGGCTGTGGGTGCATAACTGTAACGCCCCGAGACCGACGCTCCAGAAGACTTTCCAGCTATTCCGAGTTTCGTCGTGTGATTTGTTTTATTTGTTGCATTCATCCTTGCATCATGTGCATTGCATCATGTCATCATGCCATCATATCATTAATTTTTAAAACCTCAACTAAATAAATTGTATGGATTTTTCGATCCATTTAAATCGAGGGACTCACATGGTGACTTCTCTTTATAACATATCCTCCAATATTAGGGAGCTATATTAAATATTCCACTATTTTGGAATCACCAAAACACACTTACAAAATAATTTCGTTCCTTTTCTGCTTCAAGTTTGGTCTCCAACCTTGCCAATATTTATTTCATCATTTTCCGGAGCTCCGCCAAAAATCACAACATTTTTGGACCTTCCTTTTACCTAGTCCTAGTTCAAACCTATTGAATTAAATTCAAATGATTTTGAATTTAATCTTGCAATCTTGCTCACTTCTATTTTCTTGGGACTAGCGCATTTTTGTGAGTCCAAGAATATTATTTGCATGTGCTAATTCTTTGCCTATCCTTCTCTTTCTTTTCTTTCTCTTTTTCTGTTTTGTTTTAAATGGGAAAATGAGAGAGAGAAGAGAGAGTGCAGCCTGTAGCCCAGCCGGCCTCTAAGCCCAAGGCCCAGCTGCTGCGCCTCTAACCCTAGCCCGACCCCCTCGCTCGATCCATCTCTCCCTCGGTCGATCCCCTCCTTCCTTGTTGCGCCGTCGCAGAGAGAGAGAGAGAGGAGCCCCGCTCCACCTCGCCCTTCTCCTCGCCGCATCGCCCGATCTCCTCGCCTCCGCCCCTTCCTCCCCTGCTCTTTTCCCTTCCTTCTTTCTCTCTCTCTTATGTGCAGCTCTCCCCTTGTTCTCTTCTTCTTCACAGGGAACCGAGCTGCCATGGCCGCCGTTCGTCCTCATCGCCACCCTTCGGATCCGCGCAGGAACAGCCTCCTCGGCGACCCCCTTTCTCGCCGGAGCACCGAATCAGGAGCAGCCGTGGACGCCGTGTCGCAAGCAGCAGCAGCAGTCGAGCGCCTCGTTCCCTCTTCTGCACATGGATCCGCATCACGCCGGCTGCTCCACCTCGGGTCCCCGCCGTCCTGCTTCTTCCCGACGAGGGCCACACCTCTGCCTCGTTCGGTTCGAGCGAACGAACAAGCAGGATGCCGTTCCGCCCTCTGCTTCACCTGGCATCGAACGAGGAGACGAGGGCCTCGCCGTACCCGTTGACCGCTCGACCTCCTCTGCTTCGGCATCGATCCAGAGACGAACGCCGACCGCGCCCAGGCCCAGCTCGCGCGCGCCTCCGCGTCCAGCCCAGCTCCCTCCGTTGACCACGCCCGCGTGGGCCGGCCCAATCGTTCTCCCCGCGGTCCAGCCTCGCTCGGCCTCCTCCCCAGCTTCCTTAGCCAGATCCGCCGGCCTCTCTCTGCAGATGGGCCAAGGCCCAGGGTGAGCCGACCCCCAGCGCCCCTCCTCTATTTTTTTCTCTGTTGGGCGTGCCCAGTTTCAGCCCGATCATGTTTTTTTCTCGTCCTGCGATTTTGTCTAATATTCCAGAGATTGCAGTTTTGCAGAATAACCCCCTAGCTTCATGCATTTAATAACTAATCAACGGTGCATCCTTTGTAAAAACTTTGTATATGAAACTTGCTCAGAATTTTGTGTAGATTAATAATATCCAACTTTCATCTATGTTTGAAATGTTAAAAATGTTGTTTGCATTAATTTACTCCTATGCCATGCTAAAATGCTTTATTTCATAACTAAATAACCGTAGCTCCGAATTAAATAAACTTTATATGTAAATGGGGTAGAAAAATGTCTAGTTTAACATGGTGCACTCATCTTGCATGTTAAACAACTCTAAAATTGTGTTTAGGGCAGAACAGTACCAAATCTAAAATATGCTTTGGGGATTTTCCAGAATTGTTGTTCGTTACTTCCGGCCTCATTTAAACTTGCCTAGATAGGTAGTTTCGTTGTGCTTCACCCTCTTGCCATGTTAACCAACATTTAATATTGTTGAGTACATAAACGAGATCAAACTAAATAACGTGTCGTGGTGTTTCATCAATATGCAACTCGTTGCGTATTGAGCTCCACTTAATTTGTAGTGTTGTTTGTTGCACTTTGCCATGCCATGTTTCATTAAACCGGACATGCATCATACTCGATTGTGCATCATGCCATGTTGATGTGCTGGTTGTTTACTATGTTGTGTGCTTCTTTTCCGGTGATTGCTTCTTCGGGTTGGTTCCGATAACGTCGCGTTTGTGAGGATCCGTTCAACTACGTCCGTTTGTCTTCTTCATGGACTCGTTCTTCTTCCTTGCGGGATTTCAGGCAAGATGATCATACCCTCGAAATCACTACTATCTTTGCTATGCTAGTTTGCTCGCTCTTTTGCCATGCCAATGCTACGATGCCTACCATTTGCTTGTCAGCCTCCCAAATTGCCATGTCAACCTCTAACCCACCATGTCCTAGCAAACCGTTGATTGGCTATGTTACCGCTTTGCTTAGCCCCTCTTATAGCGTTGTTAGTTGCAGGTGAAGATTGAAGTTTGTTCCTTGTTGGAACATGGAGATGTTGTTCCTTGTTGGAACATGTTTACTTGTTGGGATATCACAATATATCTTACTTAATTAATGCATCTATATACTTGGTAAAGGGTGGAAGGCTCGGCCTTATGCCTGGTGTTTTGTTCCACTCTTGCCGCCCTAGTTTCCGTCATATCGGTGTTATGTTCCCGGATTTTGCGTCCCTTACGCGGTTGGGCTATAATGGGAACCCCTTGACAGTTCGCCTTAAGTAAAGCTCTTCCAGCAATGCCCAACCTTGGTTTTACCATTTGCCACCTAGCCTTTTCTTTCCCTTGGGTTCTGCAGACTCAAGGGTCATCTTATTTAACCCCCCCGGGCCAGTGCTCCTCTGAGTGTTGGTCCGAACCGGGCAGCCTGCGGGGCCACCTCGGGGAAACTTGAGGGTTGGTTTTACTCGTAGCTTGACCTATCTGAGTGTGCCCTGAGAAAGAGATATGTGCAGCTCCTATCGGGATTTGTCGGCACATTCGGGCGGTGTTGCTGGTTTAGTTTTACCCTGTCGAAATGTCTTGTTGTACCGGGATACCGAGTCTGATCGGAACGTCTCGGGTGGAGGTCTATTCCTTCGTTGACCGTGAGAGCTTGTCATGGGCTAAGTTGGGACACCCCTGCAGGGATTTGAACTTTCGAAAGCCGTGCCCGCGGTTATGGGCAGATGGGAATTTGTTAGCGTCCGGTTGTAGAAAACCCGAAGTTGACCTTATTTAAAATACATCAACCGTGTGTGTAACCGTGATGGTCTCTTCTCGGCGGAGTCCGGGAAGTGAACACGGTTGTTGGAGTTATGCTTGACGTAGGTTGCTATAGGATCACTTCTTGATCATACTTTTATCGACCGTGCTTTGCCTTCTCTTCTCGCTCTCATTTGCGTATGTTAGCCACCATATATGCTAGTCGCTTGCTGCAGCTCCACCTCATTACTCCATCCTTCCTATAAGCTTAAATAGTCTTGATCTCGCGGGTGCGAGATTGCTGAGTCTCCGTGGCTCACAGATACTTCCAAAACCAGTTTGCAGGTGCCTATGTTACTGACAGGTGACGCAACCAAGCTCAAGGAGGAGCTCGATGAAGATCTTGCCCTTTGTGTTGTTTCGTTCTAGTTGATCAGTAGTGGAGCCCAGTTAGGGGTCGATCAGGGACCTTTGTCGCATTTGGGGTTCTTCTTTTATTTTGGTTCCGTAGTCGGACCTTGATTGTATCTGGATGATGTAATGCTTTATTCATGTAATTGTGTGAAGTGGCGATTGTAAGCCAACTATGTATCTCTTTCCCTTATGTATTACATGGGTTGTGTGAAGATTACCTCACTTGCGACATTGCTTTCGATGCGGTTATGCCTCTAAGTCGTGCTTCGACACGTGGGAGATATAGCCGCATCGAGGGCGTTACAAGTTGGTAATCAGAGCCTTCCCCGACCTTAGGAGCCCCATTGCTTGATCGTTTTTAGCGGCCGAGTTGTGTCTAGAAAAATGTTTTGAGTCATTTAGGAATTATATATCGGAGAGTTTAGGAATTCTTTTTACTCCTCAGTCCCTTCGTCACTCTTGCGAGGCATCCTGACGTAGAGTTTTGACTCTTCTCTTCTCGAATTTCACTAAATTTTTTTTTAGGATCACGCGGGTATCTTGGAATCGTTCTGATGGTTTTATGACGAGAACATTGTCTTGGTGCCTCCTGTCAGGGGTTTAGTGGAAGTGTCCCGGGGAGTTGAGCTCTGAGGTGTTGTCGTCATAATTTTATCGTTGCAGTTCTGGAATACCTGAGTTTAGTACGCCGACATCGAAAATCTCTTTTATGCAGTTGTTGGTGAGATAACCCCGATAACCCAGTACTGAGGTGAGTACGGGAGTATCGCCATAACTTGTATAACGGATGCTTTTCGAAGGTTGAGGTAGACGATTTCCGAAGGTTTCTTGGTTATGTGTTGAAGGATGGATACAGCTGGATGTAGGATTTGTTAGTTTTGGGTGAGATATTATGCTTCCCCTGTATCCCCAACACCTGATTGCATAACCTGAAAATTTCGGGAGTTTCATAGGTGGGAATTCAAGTAGCTCTTAGGATATCTTTCCGACAGATGTATGATATGAAATTGGGGTTCGACGTCTAGTGGTCCGCCTATTCACGGTTAGTTTTACAGTGGTCTCGTTGTGTCTTAAAGAGTCCTTGGCTATGCCGACTCGGGGACGCTTCGTAGTCATGTGCACTGCCTTGTACATGATGGTGCTGTATGATCGAGCCCGTGTAGGCCCCACCACGAAAACTTCGGACGAAATCTCTATCATATGTTTGTTCTGGCTTATTTTGCAAGCCAGTCCTTTGTTTTTGTTTTGAGTTGTGGTATTCGAGTTGCTTCGAAGTCAAATGTTGATTCCATACCTTTTCCAAATGGTGTTCTCATATTCCTATGTGAATACTAATCCTTCTTGATCATCGAGTCTGTCTTGTCAATCCTTTTTTTTAACTGGTGTGTCTCTCCTCAAGTGGATCCGTTCACGTCAACATTTGCAAGATCATTTATCCCTTCTTCTCAACGGTGTTTGTTTCATCCGTCTCCAAGTTGCCTTTGTTTTTCCCACCCTCCCTCCCTTTTGTTTTTCTTCAAGGACTAAGATTTCTTCTTCAAGTATCCATTTTATTGATGGGAAGTTTCTCCATTCTTTTCCGTCAATGTTCTTATCCGGTGATTCTCATGAAGATTCTAATGGAGCTTCAAGTTCGTCATTCCTCATTCTTTTCTTCTCCGGTGGATTTAATTTAAGCTTTGGTATTAAGCATACTACTTTTCTTTTTTTTCCAATGCTTTTCTTATGCCGGTGCACCTCTTAATCATCCATCTCTCGCTATTAAATTGTTCCGGAGTGCTCAAGATATCTCGAAGATTCGTGTTTCCACTCTACTTTCGTTCAAGTTCTTTCGAGGATGTTCCCTCATTCAAGCCATTTAATTCAACCGGTGCAACATCTCTTTTAAATCTTTTCAACGGTGTTCTTTTGAGTGGGCCCTAACCCACAGGTCTTTTCCCAGGGTCTTACCTGACTCTTCTATTTTCCCAGAGCTATCCTAAATTCTTCTCCAAGTTTGACGTAAGAATGAGTTATCATTAGTCAAATGCTTTTCTCTAAGATCTTTCAAATTCTTTTCATAGTTGGCTCAACCTCTTCGCTTTTGATTCTTCCGGTGTGCCTCAATAATTCTTGGTGGTGTTTCTCGTTGTCATTCTCATCATTTGAAGACCGAAGAAGAGTTTCTCTTTAATCTTGCTCTATTCTCTTCAAGATTCATGGTGCTAGCTTGTTGCCATCCTCTCATAATTGTTTTCGATTGTGAGAATCTTTTTCACCCATCAGGAGATATTCAAGAGTCTTCTCAGTTTGTCATCCGGAGTCCATCAATTCAGGTTTATTCATTCTCAGCCGTCAGTTATCATTCTCCTATCTTGCCGGTGCATCTATCGAATATCCTCTAATCAGTTCTTGATCTCTTTGTTCTCATGTATCTAGTTTGTCTCAAGCACCTTCGTTCATTTGCTAATTCTTACCGGTGATGCACCCCTACTTCGATCATTTTCAATTCTTACGGTGGTTCTTTCAAGATCTCTCTTCCTTGTTCATCATATCAATTCATTTGTTGTTCCAATCCTACCGGTGGTTCATTGAAGACCTTCTCAAGTTTACGCTATATCTCTTTTAATCCTTTCTACGAGAATAAGTAGTATGCCAAATCCGTTGATTGTCGTCAATTTAATTGGTGAAGGATAAGCATAACATAATTCTTATTCTTGTTCATCCAAGTGATTAATTCTTTATTCCGGAGGCCTTAAAATTCTCGGTTTCATTTGTTTCATCTTCTCTTTTTCCCGGAGTTCCAAGCTCTAATTATCACGGAGATCCATCTAAATCATTGCAAGGATTCACCTTGTGTTTTCAATTTCTCTTTCTTTTCATTCCTTTTGTTTACCGGAGTTCTTCATGGAGGTTCTACATGTTGGTTTATAAAGGATTTAATTTCTTCTTGAAGTTTTCATCGAGATTCTTTCCTAAGGAGCAAAAGCTTTCTTTATATGGTAATCTGGAGTGCAATTCTTTCTACCATATTTTGGAGGTGGTATTATGTCATTCTTGATAATTTGAGTTCATGTTCCATGATTCACATGTTGTTAAGAATGAGTTATTTTTTAAATCCATCAACCTCGTTGTTGGAGTTATCTTGTGTCATATTTCACCTAAAAGCCTTCCATTGGAATGTTGCTATTTGTGGTGCTTGCCAATGATCCAAGTTATCTCTTTATCATCTTGGTGGAAGAAGTGTTCATCTCTTCGTCGATCTAAAGCTAGCAATCGTTTCCGTTAGTGGCCGGTTGTCACCTCATAATTTTGAGATGTTTTCCATAAGCCCACTACAAGCTTATTCGTTTCGTTGTTAGTTTTTCCCAACAACCCCGTTGTAACCTTCTTGGAAGGGTGCTTTCCAAGCTCAATTGTGGCAGAAGTTGCCATTTCCCCCTCCATTCTGTTATTCCAATGACCTATCTTCTATTCTTTCTTCCGGAGGCATTGTGACGTTGCTCTTTTCACTCACCATCTCGATTCATGAGGATCGTGTTCTTTTCTTGCTTATCCATTTAACCGGAGTGTCGTGTTTTCATTCGAGTTCTCTAATCTTATCAAGTTTTCCCTCCTTCCTCAACTGGAGAGCTGTCTGAAATCCTTCTTACCCATTGTGTCATTCTTTCAATAGTTCCGGAGGCAGTGTGTTGTTGATTTCATCAAGTAACATCCCATCTTCTCAAGTTCATGTTCTATTCCTTCCATGTTCAACCGGAGTACTGCCCGAATTCTTCCCCTCTCATCTTGTTTTAACCGGAGTGGTTTCGAATTCTATCTTGTCCATTAAACTCTTGATTCATGTCTTTGCAACCTTCAAGTTCTCGTAATGTTCCTTGTTCCTCTTTCTAACGGATTGTTTGCAATCTCGTTCATCTCCTTTGTATTCTTTCTTTCAATTTGTTCAACCTCTCAAGGTTCTTTGGTTTCACTCATTGGTCAAAGAAGCAACTTAGTTTACCCTCTTCTCTTCCTCTTCCGTTTCTCTCCGGTGCCATCCTAGATCTCGGGACAAGATCCTCTCGTAGTGGTGGAGTGTTGTAACGCCCCGAGACCGACGCTCCAGAAGACTTTCCAGCTATTCCGAGTTTCGTCGTGTGATTTGTTTTATTTATTGCATTCATCCTTGCATCATGTCATCATGCCATCATATCATTAATTTTTAAAACCTCAACTAAATAAATTGTATGGATTTTTCGATCCATTTAAATCGAGGGACTCACATGGTGACTTCTCTTTATAACATATCCTCCAATATTAGGGAGCTATATTAAATATTCCACTATTTTGGAATCACCAAAACACACTTACAAAATAATTTCGTTCCTTTTCTGCTTCAAGTTTGGTCTCCAACCTTGCCAATATTTATTTCATCATTTTCCGGAGCTCCGCCAAAAATCACAACATTTTTGGACCTTCCTTTTACCTAGTCCTAGTTCAAACCTATTGAATTAAATTCAAATGATTTTGAATTTAATCTTGCAATCTTGCTCACTTCTATTTTCTTGGGACTAGCGCATTTTTGTGAGTCCAAGAATATTATTTGCATGTGCTAATTCTTTGCCTATCCTTCTCTTTCTTTTCTTTCTCTTTTTCTGTTTTGTTTTAAATGGGAAAATGAGAGAGAGAAGAGAGAGTGCAGCCTGTAGCCCAGCCGGCCTCTAAGCCCAAGGCCCAGCTGCTGTGCCTCTAACCCTAGCCCGACCCCCTCGCTCGATCCATCTCTCCCTCGGTCGATCCCCTCCTCCCTCGTTGCGCCGTCGCAGAGAGAGAGAGAGAGGAGCCCCGCTCCACCTCGCCCTTCTCCTCGCTGCATCGCCCGATCCCCTCGTCTCCGCCCCTTCCTCCCCTGCTCTTTTCCCTTCCTTCTTTCTCTCTCTCTTATGTGCAGCTCTCCCCTTGTTCTCTTCTTCTTCACAGGGAACCGAGCTGCCATGGCCGCCGTTCGTCCTCATCGCCACCCTTCGGATCCGCGCAGGAACAGCCTCCTCGGCGACCCCCTTTCTCGCCGGAGCACCGAATCAGGAGCAGCCGTGGACGCCGTGTCGCAAGCAGCAGCAGCAGTCGAGCGCCTCGTTCCCTCTTCTGCACATGGATCCGCATCACGCCGGCTGCTCCACCTCGGGTCCCCGCCGTCCTGCTTCTTCCCGGCGAGGGCCACACCTCTGCCTCGTTCGGTTCGAGCGAACGAACAAGCAGGATGCCGTTCCGCCCTCTGCTTCACCTGGCATCGAACGAGGAGACGAGGGCCTCGCCGTACCCGTTGACCGCTCGACCTCCTCTGCTTCGGCATCGATCCAGAGACGAACGCCGACCGCGCCCAGGCCCAGCTCGCGCGTGCCTCCGCGTCCAGCCCAGCTCCCTCCGTTGACCGCGCCCGCGTGGGCCGGCCCAATCGTTCTCCCCGCGGTCCAGCCTCGCTCGGCCTCCTCCCCAGCTTCCTTAGCCAGATCCGCCGGCCTCTCTCTGCAGATGGGCCAAGGCCCAGGGTGAGCCGACCCCCAGCGCCCCCTCCTCTATTTTTTTTTCTCTGTTGGGCGTGCCCAGTTTCAGCCCGATCATGTTTTTTTCTCGTCCTGCGATTTTGTCTAATATTCCAGAGATTGCAGTTTTGCAGAATAACCCCCTAGCTTCATGCATTTAATAACTAATCAACGGTGCATCCTTTGTAAAAACTTTGTATATGAAACTTGCTCAGAATTTTGTGTAGATTAATAATATCCAACTTTCATCTATGTTTGAAATGTTAAAAATGTTGTTTGCATTAATTTACTCCTATGCCATGCTAAAATGCTTTATTTCATAACTAAATAATCGTAGCTCCGAATTAAATAAACTTTATATGTACATGGGGTAGAAAAATGTCTAGTTTAACATGGTGCACTCATCTTGCATGTTAAACAACTCTAAAATTGTGTTTAGGGCAGAACAGTACCAAATCTAAAATATGCTTTGGGGATTTTCCAGAATTGTTGTTCGTTACTTCCGGCCTCATTTAAACTTGCCTAGATAGGTAGTTTCGTTGTGCTTCACCCTCTTGCCATGTTAACCAACATTTAATATTGTTGAGTACATAAACGAGATCAAACTAAATAACGTGTCGTGGTGTTTCATCAATATGCAACTCGTTGCGTATTGAGCTCCACTTAATTTGTAGTGTTGTTTGTTGCACTTTGCCATGCCATGTTTCATTAAACCGGACATGCATCATACTCGATTGTGCATCATGCCATGTTGATGTGCTGGTTGTTTACTATGTTGTGTGCTTCTTTTCCGGTGATTGCTTCTTCGGGTTGGTTTCGATAACGTCACGTTTGTGAGGATCCGTTCAACTACGTCCGTTTGTCTTCTTCATGGACTCGTTCTTCTTCCTTGCGGGATTTCAGGCAAGATGATCATACCCTCGAAATCACTACTATCTTTGCTATGCTAGTTTGCTCGCTCTTTTGCCATGCCAATGCTACGATGCCTACCATTTGCTTGTCAGCCTCCCAAATTGCCATGTCAACCTCTAACCCACCATGTCCTAGCAAACCGTTGATTGGCTATGTTAACGCTTTGCTTAGCCCCTCTTATAGCGTTGTTAGTTGCAGGTGAAGATTGAAGTTTGTTCCTTGTTGGAACATGGAGATGTTGTTCCTTGTTGGAACATGTTTACTTGTTGGGATATCACAATATATCTTACTTAATTAATGCTCTTCCAGCAATGCCCAACCTTGGTTTTACCATTTGCCACCTAGCCTTTTCTTTCCCTTGGGTTCTGCAGACTCAAGGGTCATCTTATTTAACCCCCCCGGGCCAGTGCTCCTCTGAGTGTTGGTCCGAACCGGGCAGCCTGCGGGGCCACCTCGGGGAAACTTGAGGGTTGGTTTTACTCGTAGCTTGACCTATCTGAGTGTGCCCTGAGAAAGAGATATGTGCAGCTCCTATCGGGATTTGTCGGCACATTCGGGCGGTGTTGCTGGTTTAGTTTTACCCTGTCGAAATGTCTTGTTGTACCGGGATACCGAGTCTGATCGGAACGTCTCGGGTCGAGGTCTATTCCTTTGTTGACCGTGAGAGCTTGTCATGGGCTAAGTTGGGACACCCCTGCAGGGATTTGAACTTTCGAAAGCCGTGCCCGCGGTTATGGGCAGATGGGAATTTGTTAACGTCCGGTTGTAGAAAACCCGAAGTTGACCTTATTTAAAATACATCAACCGTGTGTGTAACCGTGATGGTCTCTTCTCGGCGGAGTCCGGGAAGTGAACACGGTTGTTGGAGTTATGCTTGACGTAGGTTGCTATAGGATCACTTCTTGATCATACTTTTATCGACCGTGCTTTGCCTTCTCTTCTCGCTCTCATTTGCGTATGTTAGCAGCCATATATGCTAGTCGCTTGCTGCAGCTCCACCTCATTACTCCATCCTTCCTATAAGCTTAAATAGTCTTGATCTCGCGGGTACGAGATTGCTGAGTCTCCGTGGCTCACAGATACTTCCAAAACCAGTTTGCAGGTGCCTATGTTACCGAACAGGTGACGCAACCAAGCTCAAGGAGGAGCTCGATGAAGATCTTGCCCTTTGTGTTGTTTCGTTCTAGTTGATCAGTAGTGGAGCCCAGTTGGGGTCGATCAGGGACCTTTGTTGCATTTGGGGTTCTTCTTTTATTTTGGTTTCGTAGTCGGACCTTGATTGTATCTAGATGATGTAATGCTTTATTCATGTAATTGTATGAAGTGGCGATTGTAAGCCAACTATGTATCTCTTTCCCTTATGTATTACATGGGTTGTGTGAAGATTACCTCACTTGCGACATTGCTTTCGATGCGGTTATGCCTCTAAGTCGTGCTTCGACACGTGGGAGATATAGCCGCATCGAGGGCGTTACAATAACAGTTGGATTTCATCCCTCGCTATATAAGGTAGTCATCTTCCCCCAAGTTGACTTCCCTCTTCCCACCCCAAGCTTCATTGTTGCTGACAAGCTCATTTCCGCATGATCTCTCTCACTAGCCAATCAAACTTGTTGATTCTTTAGGGATTGGTTTAGAAGCCCTAGATCTATACTTCCGAGAAATTTGATTCCCCCCACTAATCCCTTGCGAATCTTGTTACTCTTGGGTGTTTGAGCACCCTAGACGGTTGAGGTCACATTGGAGCCACATTCCATTGTGGTGAAGCTTCGTGGTGTTGTTGGGAGCCTCCAATTCGGTTATGGAGAGAGCCCCAACCTTGTTTGTAAAGGTCCGGTTGCCGCCTCCAAGGGCACCACTAGTGGAATCACGATATCTTGCATTGTGTGAGGGCGTGAGGAGAATACGGCGGCCCTAGTGGCTTCTTGGGGAGCATTGTGTCTCTACACCACTCCAACGGAGATGTACTTCCTTCCAAAGGGAAGGAACTTCGGTAACATATCCTCGTCTCCACCGGCTCCACTCATGGTTACTTCTTACCTTTACTTTGTGCAAGCTTTGCTTGTGTTGCATCCTTTGCTTGCTTGTGTTGTTGTTGTTGTTGTTGCTAGCATCATATAGGTTGCTCACCTAGTTGCATATCTAGAAAACCTATTTGTTGCTAACCCTAATTTGTTAAGAAAAGCTAAAAATTGGTAGTTACCTATTCACCCCCCTCTAGTGAACCATATCGATCCTTTCAGATAGTCCAATAGTGTAAATCATATTAGGGTTTGGCTAATAATGTTTTGTACAAAAATATACGAATTTTGTTCGCTTAATTTTTTTGGAAATGCATATACGAAAAATGTTTTTGACATTTGAAAAATGTTTCACGCATTTCAAAAAAATGTTTTCCACATTTAAAGAAATGTCTTTACGATGCAAACAATATTTTCATAATTAAAACACAATGATTCCTACCTTTTGAAAAATGTTGATGGCAACAAAAAATGACAACAACAACAACAACAAAACCTTTCGGTCCAAAATAAGTTGGGGTAGGCTAGAGTTAAAACTCATAAGATACCAAAAATCCGAAAACAAGTCATGGTTCTAGCACCTGGATAGCCTACTTAATTCCACGCATCCATGTCCATGGTTAAATCGTTGGTGATATTCTAGTCCATCGGATCTCTTTTTAGGAACCCATCCTATGTCAAATTTGGTCTACCCCGACTCGGCTATGCACTGGCACTTCAAGCTTGCCTATTTAAAAAATGTTGATGACATTTTTTAAAAATATCCACGCATTTCAAAAAATATGTTTGTGACATTTAAAAGAAACAATTTATACAATGTAAAAAAATATTTCCTACCATTCAAAGAAAATGTTCAACATGTTTTTGAAGAATGTTTAACATGTAGTCAAAAATGTATCTAAAATAATATTCAACATGTATTTAAAAAGTTTAGCATGTACAAAAACACGTCCTGCGTTTGTAGGAAAAATGCAGAACGGGCACTGAAAGACATGCTAGAGCATTAGTATTAAATATAAAGTGCAATTCATTTTGGAATTTTAGAAAGACCCCCTCCCCTAGATGGCTATTTCCTACTTTGAACTATATGATGGTCGTCTGCCTGAAGCATAAAATTCAATAGGCACCATTGCAGCGCCCTGCCCGAGACTGGCCTTAATTTGACCTCTCATTGCACATGTGTCATTGGTGTGCGGATCAGAGTTGAGACAACTCTATTTATAGGGATTCTACATGGTGGATCTCGAGAAAGGTGACGAGCTAATAACCGTGGACATGCTCAGATACTCCCAATACATGATTAAGTTTTTCTCATTCCCTGAATTACCTTTTGTCTTGCAAATGCTAAATATATCAATATATCTTCGTTGGTGCAGAGTGTATAGAAAGGAAGTTGTAGAACTGCCGCTTGTCGGGACCCAATTCACACATTATCGGCAACGAATAATGTGCCACATCCTAATGAACCAAATGGAAAAGTTGTGTCTAATGCTTGGGTTGTTCAATGCATATTTCTTGGCTTCTACAAAATGTTTTCAAATTCACAATCGCAAGTTATGACACATTTACTTTGCCAAGGACATGGAGAGGGTTTATACACTTGTTCATAGTTTACAAAGTTTGACTTCTAAACATTATTATATGTATAGTAATTTTTCAAGGAGGGAGTATAATTTACTATAAACATCATCATAATTCCAACAAATAGTCTCAAATTAGCATTATCATTTTGGAATTTTAGAAAGGGGGGCCATGCACCCCCCCCCTCTCCAGTTCGTTCATGTGACATACCGGCTCGTAACCGATGCGAACACCCGTGATCCACCAGAAAAACTCGAGTTTGGTATTCATCTTCTCATCAGGTCCGCTGGCCGGAAGCATCCTAGTTGTGTCTCGCGTTAGCGTCGGACGATCATGGACATCGCGAAGTACGTCGAGTTCATGGTTGGCGGCGGCCGGGGCAACATTTAGATATAGCTAGCATAGTAAATATAGGAAAGTACTAGCATACTGCTTCTCATAGATAATGCATTTTTTGGCAAGGAGGGAGTATAATTTAGTCTAAACATCATCAAAATAGTGCTAAAATACGTGGTACATTTTTTTGGAATTATAGAAAGAGGCCACGGCGAGCGCGTCGGAGTGGAGGTCCGAGAGGGAGAAGCCACAACGGATCTACCAACAGATGAAGAGCAGCATATCCGCTACTCATGTGAGTATGACGGGTATGTCCCACTTTGCCACCACATGCCGTGTGTGTAGGGGGGGGGGGTGCTAAGGCGAGGAAGATCTTCAAAATTTGGAGGGTGGCAGTGGGGTGGCTTTGTGAGCTAGGGGGTTCTGCGGTACAAGTGGCACACAACAACGAGGAGGGTTTATACCACACCCACAGAATGTCGACAAAGCAAGTTTCTAGGCTTCTACAAAATGTTTTCAAGTTCATGACCGCAAATTATGACAAAATTTACTTTGTCGGGGACATGTCAAGGATTTAGAAACTTGATGAAAATTTATAAAGTTTATCTTTAAAAATATATTATATGTAAAGTAATCTGGCAAGGAGGGAGATAATTTAGTTTAAACATCATCACAATTCTAAGAAAATAGTCTGGAAATAGTATTAAAGTGCTAGAGCATTAGTATTCAATACAAAATGAAAATCATTTTGGAATTTTAGGAAGGGGGACATGCCCCCTCCCCTACCAAGAATTTTGGAAGAATTGGTTGAAACATAAATTTAATATGCACCGCCGCGCAGTGCCCTAGCCGAGACCGACCATAAGTTAACCTCTTGTTTCCGCTTTGTTTTGGATCGCAACTAACTTGGAGACGCGATATTAGACAAAGTTCAATTCATGTGCTCCTGATGTCTACTACACAACCTTCTTCTTGTAGACGTTGTTGGGCCTTCAAGTGCAGAGGTTTGTAGGACAACAACAAATTTCCCTCAAGTGGATGACCTAAGGTTTATCAATCCGTGTGAGGCGTATGATGAAGATGGTCTCTCTCAAACAACCATGCATCGAAATAACAAAGAGTCTCTTGTGTCCCCAACACACCCAATGCAATGATAAATTGTATAGGTCCACTAATTCGGCGAAGAGATGGTGATACACGTGCAATATGGGTGGTAGATATAGGTTTTTGTAATCTGAAAATATAAAAACAGCAAGGTAACTAATGATAAAAGTGAGCACAAACGGTATTGCAATGCTTCGAAACAAGGCCTAGGGTTTATACTTTCACTAGTGCAAGTTCTCTCAACAATAATAACATAATTGGATCATATAACAATCCCTCAACATGCAACAAAGAGTCACTCCAAAGTCACTAATAGCGGAGAACAAACAAAGAGATTATTGTAGGGTACGAAACCACCTCAAAGTTATTCTTTCCGATCAATCCATTGAATTATTCCTATAAGTGTCACAAACAACCCTAGAGTTCATAGTAAAATAACACCTTAAGACATAAATCAATCAAAACCCTAATGTCACCTAGATACTCCAATGTCACCTCAAGTATCCGTGGGTTTGATTATACGACATGCATCACACAATCTCAGATTCATCTATTCAAACCAACACAAAGAACTTCAAAGAGTGCCCAAAGTTTCTACCGGAGAGTCAAGACGAAAACGTGTGCCAACCCCTATGCATAAGTTCACAAGGTCATAAAACTCGCAAGTTGATCACCAAAACATACATCAAGTGGATCACGTGAATATCCCATTGTCACCACAGATAAGCACATGCAAGACATACATCAAGTGTTCTCAAATTCTTAAAGACTCAATCCGATAAGATAACTTCAAAGGGAAAACTCAATTCATCACAAGGAGATAGAGGGGGAGAAACATCATAAGATCCAACTATAATAGTAAAGCTCGCGGTACATCAAGATCGTGCCATATCAAGAACATGAGAGAGAGATCAAACACATAGCTACTGGTACATACCCTCAGCCCCGAGGATGAACTACTCCCTCCTCATCATGGAGAGCGCCGGGATGATGAAGATGGCCATCGGTGATGATTTCCCCCTCCGGCAGGGTGCCGGAACAGGGTCACGATTGGTTTTTGGTGGCTACAGAGGCTTGCGGCGACGGAACTCCCGATCTAGGTTTCTTTTCAGGGGTTTCTGTATTTATAGGAATTTTTGGCGTCGGTCTCACATCAGGGGGGTCTCCGAGTCATCCACGAGGCAGGGGGGTGCGCCCAGGGGGGTAGGGCGCGCCCTCCACCCTCGTGGATGGCTTGGGACTCTTCTGGCCCAACTATTTTACTCCGGGGGCTTCTTTTGGTCTATAAAAAATCATCAAAAATTGGCACATTAATTGGACTCCATTTGGTATTCCTTTTCCGTGAAACTCAAAAACAAGGAAAAAAAACAGAAACTGGCACTGGGCTCTAGGTTAATAGGTTAGTCCCAAAAAATCATATCAAATAGCATATAAATGCATATAAAACATCCTAGATGGATAATATAATAGCATAGAACAATAAAAATATATAGATACGTTGGAGACATATCAACTCCCTATAAGATCGTTGCTCTTATTTCGAAAAGTCTATAACTAAATCATGTGCGCTTGCGGGACATCAACCTTCAAACCTTCACAAACTTTCCGGGTGTAAATCACAAGTTGATTCCTCGCTGGAGTAATCCTATCACCTTGGAGTTTCCAACCTCCAAGAGCAACAAAAACAAAAGGGAAATGCTAAAGACTAGCTCAAATCATGAATCACTTTGGTCAAAAGAGAGAGCAGGATTTGATATGCTTGGGTGAAATCTCTCTCAAAATTCTCAAGAATCCCCCAATAAATCTTTGATCCGGTGGTAGGGAAGTGAGAGGGAGCCTCTTCTTAGATTTGGTCAAGTGTATATGGAGTGGTCAACTCCTCCACTGAGTGGTGAAGGCGTATATAGGTTTGGGGAAGAAGTGAAAAAATGCATTAGCAGACAGTCCGCTAGATCTAGACCGAATAGTCCAATAGTGTAAATCAGATTAGGGTTTGGCCAACAATGTTTGTACAAAAATGTACAACTTTTGTTCGCTTATTTTTTTTGGAAATGTTTGTACAAAAAATGTTCATCAAATTAAAAAAATGGTTTGCGCATTTAAAAAAAATGTTCATGACATTTAAAGAAATGTCTTTACCATGCAAAAAATATTTTCATAATTAAAGCAAAATGATTCCTACCTTTTAAAAAATGTTGATGGCAACAAAAAACAACAACAAAGCCTTCCGGTCCCAAATAAGTTGGGGGAGGCTAGAGTTAAAACTCATAAGATACCGAAAATCCGAAACAAGTAATTGTTCTAGCACCTGGATAGCCTACTTAATTCCATGCATCCATGTTCATGGTTAAACCTAGTCCATCAGATTTTTTTACGCACTCATCCTCTGTCAAATTTGGTCTACCCCGACTCGGCTATGCACTGGCACTTCAAGCTTGCCTATTTAAAAAATGTTGATGACATTTTTGAAAAATATCCACGCATTTCAAAGAAAATGTTCAACATGTTTTTGAAGAATGTTTAACATGTAGTCAAAAATGTATCTAAAATAATATTCAACATGTATTTAAAAAAGTTTAGCATGTACAAAAACACGTCGCACGCTTGTACGAAAAATGCAGAACGGGCACTGAAAGACAGTCATGCATTGAAAATAAAGCAAAGAAGAAAGTAAACCAAAAAAGAAACAGAAAAAAACAGAAGAAAAATAATGAAAAGTTTTGAAACCGATCCATGAATAAAAGCTTTCGAAAACCAGTTTAATAGATAGGCAGCCCAGTAAAACCGGACGGACTCTCCCTCCCCGCCCCACCCTAATAACAATAGAAAAAAACTATCCCCTCCCAACTCACTTCCTCTCCTCTCATCTCTTGCCGGCCGCCACTGCTAACCCTAGACCCCAAAGATTCCTCTTTTTCCCCTCGGATTCCATCGTCGACCGACCCGGCCGGCGGCCATGAGCGCCGTCGTCAGCCCGCCTGTCCTCCCCGACCCCCGCGGCGCCCCGAGCTGGGTCCTCCTCGACACCGCGGGATACATCGCCAAACGCGGCAACGCCACCTTCGCCAAGACCTTGGGGAGCAACGGCCAGCCCATCGGGGTCACCTTCTGCACCGCCGCTCCGCCCCACGTCTCCCACTTCTGCGTCCACTGCCCCGGCCTCGCGCCCGCCGACTTCCTCGAGGATCCCAAGGTGATCGCCGCCGAGGCCGACCTCGTCCTCTTCCGCCTCTGCGTCGACCCCCTGGCCGTCGCCGGCGAGCGCCTCTTCGACTACTTCCTCTACACGGCGCACCCTCGCCGCCCCTCGCTCCAGCTTCTCCCGCACCCCTACCCCTACCTCTTCCACGACTGCGAGGCCGCCCTCCTGCGCTGCGGTGAGGATGAGTACGCCATCGCCGCTCTCAGGAACATCGATGACTACTTCACCGACGAGCCGCAGATGTCCTTCAACCTTTACCTCTACCGCTCGTCCAGGCCCGGCGAGGGGTGGACCGCCAGGGTGGTGTCGGTGGAGGAGCCACTCAGGGACACGGTCTGCCCGGTGGAGGAGCCCAAGCGGGTTCCATGAGACGACCAAGGCGATCACGCTTGGAGGCGGCGCCGTTGGCTGGGTTGATCTCTGGCGTGGCATCCTCGTCTGCAACGTGTTCGATGAAAAGCCTGTGCTCCGGGACGTGCCGCTGCCGCTGCCGGCAAGGGGTAACTGGGAAATCTACCACAGATGTGGCCCTTACTTTGCTCGGGACATCGCGGTCAGCCCACAGAAAGACGTCATCAAGTATGTCGAGGTTGAAATTTGCCTGCCAAGGAAGCCGACTACTACAAAGACGACTGAAACCTGCCACCCCCCGGAGCCGGAGTCCTACCTGGAATGGTTCCGCCAACAGCAACACGAAGATGAGGACGACGACGATGATGATGAAGACGTTGGTGGCTGGAAGGCCACAACATGGAGCTTGCCTGTCCCTATTGCTTCATGGGAGAACTGGCACTTTGACTACACCGTCGATGTCGATGACATTACTGTCAACCCATTGCATTGTAATCTGCTTCCAAGGCAGCTGCAGCCCACAGAGGCACAAGCATTGCTGCCAGGACTCATCACTGCTTTCCCCATCATGAGTATGGATGACGATCTTGTCTACCTCTTGTCCAAGGCCAGCCCCAAAGACCAGATGCAAGTTGTGATTGCTGTTGACGTGAGGAGGAAGATGCTGCTGGGAGTGGCCAAGCTTGTTACTGGAAAAGACTTCACTTTTATGCGCACTTGCACCAGTGAGATCTCAAAATATATCAACAATAAATCTTCAGGTAATATACCCGCTTGGTGTCCTTAATTATGACTATCTCTCTATGAGTTCACGTGTTATCTTTATGTTACCTAATGATGAAATTAAACACAATACCTCTGGATCACTGAGAAACCTGCACTGCAACCTCCCTTTCAGTTTATAAGGCAGGCATGTATTTCCAGATCATCAATTTGACCAATGAAATAGTATATATTTATTTCCTATAAAAAGTTCACTTTAATTTGTATTCGAACAAAGTTTTAAATGGTACTCCCTCCGTAAAGAATTTCTTCACAGAGGGAGTATATTTTTGTGGCATATAAACTCATTTCGTTGGTCGAATTGATGATATAGAAATATGTGTGCCTAACAAACTGAAAGAAAGAGAGGGAGTATGTTGGTACTCGCCGAGCAAATCTGTTGTCATAGCTTTATGAAGGGAAGTATTGTGATTGTTTAGACAGTGGAGTTCAAGAGGGCTAGAGATGTAGTTACTCTTCCAAATAGGATGCACCCCCTTGTTAATTCGGAAAGGGGTAAGACCAACAAGGGCCCTATGGTGGTACCTTTTGGTTTACTATATGGTCTGAATGACCAAATAATTATGGCTAAAAGTTTCGTGTTTGTTTTATCCTTGTTTTGTGACAACATGACTTCACACACTAGTTAACTCAATTCAGTACTGTCACACTGATGGTGATGATGGTGTGGAATAGGAGGGTAAAGGTAGATGTTAGATTCAGTACTTTGCTTTGTGAGTCGTATATGAACCGATAAAGCAATTCTTTGGTCTCCAGGCCTTAGTAAGAAAATTAATATAGTAAATTGTGTTAGATTTTTAAAAGCAGTTCTTCTAACTGAAGATCAGAACTGTTGTACAAATCAACTTGCAGAACATTTGGTTTTCTGTAGCAGTGGTGATGGTGGGATGCTGGCAGAAAAAAGAACCCAGACATCATATTTCGAAGGACAATGTTAAGTGAACTTGAAAGTTTGAATTAATTAACATTATAAAGGCAGAGGATATGCCTCTGTTCCTAGACAAATTTACATTGTGCTATATTCGACAGTAAGCATGCCATTTGAGGAAACGTTTCCAGACCTTTTCTCTGCTTTGACCGCTAATAATACAAAAAATATTCGGATTTATCATGCAAAAATCTTATTATTACTAGATTTTGCATAAACGATTTTCAGTTGGAAGCTAAACATATAAAATAAAAATAAAAGTGGGCATAGGTATGTGTAAGATATATATTTCACCAAACCAGGCTGAAAAAGTGACTGTCGCTGTAATTTTGTAGTCATTCTTGCTCAGACTTTGACTTGCTGTTTTAAAAAGGGACAACCTATGCACACACTTGTTGATTGAAGAGAATATTTTTTGGATGTAGGGGATGTTTCCAAAGCATCGGCCAGTTTATCTGCTGCAAGCAGAGGGGTAGCGGATAAACAAACTGAAGGTCTCATGCAGAAATTTACCAGTAGACAGTGTCCTGGAGAAAATTCAAAGGAACGTCAAAAGCTTTTTGAATATCTACGCAGTAGAAGATCGTAAACAGCTAACTGCTGCTACTAGTTTTATGCAATGAATGAGCTGCTTTGCTACCTGTGTTATAATATGTGATGAAGAAGTGTTGTGCTAAGTCAATTTGCTATTGCTGGGACATCGCATTTCTGATATTATTAGAAGGAATTGACATTTTCCCTTTTTCTTTACCAAGAGCATTTCCTCTTTATATACTCCTCTACTTAAAGCTGGCTACTACAGAGCTAGCTTTAATGCGAGACCCCGTTTCGTGCACTGTTGAGCAGCCAAATCTTTACAAAGTTCAAACTAGATCGAAGAGAAAATGTTGATCATCTGGATGATACTAACTGCTAGAACAGGCTCAATAGCAGTTCTATTTAAGTATATAGAATTCAGCAAGTTGATGAGGACGTGAGGGGTTAGACTTGCAAATCACTTCTGCAGAGGCACGGCCATGGGCAAAAAAAAAAAAAAAGAACGTCTATCCATGGAGCAGGTTTGGTAGGCACTCTGCATCAAGTCATATGTACCATAAGGTTGACATTGGTTATGTGATCAACATCGTCAAGCACGAGCATAAAAACATATTGAATAAACAGACCAAAGCATTTGGACTAGATTGTGCGCCAGTTGGAACAAAACATTTGCTCACTCAACTTCAGATTTGAAGCTTGGCACCGAACGAGGACAGGGCGTCGACCCGTTGGCTGGGCAGCTGAGGTTGCTGCCAGCCCTCCCGAGTTCGAGTCCCGGCGACGCGCGGTGCTCACGGAGTTTCTCCTATAAAAAAAAGCCAACAAGGGTTAGCCCTTGGGTTGGTCTCATTTTTTTTTTTGAAGCTTGACACCAAACCGCTTTGACTTGCAAACAAGCAGGATGATTATAGCCTCTGTTTTGAAGCGACAACAGGGACAAAGCTTGTGAGCTTGCTGATGTTTCTCGTACCTCGTTCCAAAGAGAATGCAAAGAATCAGGATCACTCTGAAATGCATCTCGTTATCAATGCCCATAGTTTCACAAAGAAAAAGAGGCTCTTCGCACCCCACCCTGGTAATATGAGATGATCTTATTAATATATACCACTAGACCAGAGAATAATTTATGACATACTCATATAAAATCTTTTAATAAATCTTGCAAGCATGTCCTTTATGCGCTTTTAGAAGAGTATTTCGCTGAAGCAATGACCTACTTCCACCAAAGGATGTCATCGCCTTCTTGTATAATTGGTGCAATTTCTTGACCGGGCTACCCTCCCAACGTTAGGGGGCGTTTGAGGATCCTATTGTAGAGGCTCTTAGGTTTTGCTCAAAAAAGATGTTTGTAGGTCACAAAGCTCATACCCAGAATACACTAGGAAGGGACACATGATAAGGATACTTCGAGAAGAACATGCAGAGATTCAGGTCTTTACTCTTGGACCTTGCAGCGGAGTGGATGGCAGCCTCAACTTTGAACTTTCAGAATCTTTTTCTTTATGCCTCACGTTGTGTCACCATTTTCCATGTACCAAATATTTTATAATGATCGTTTCACCAGAAAGAGCTTTTTTCCTTTTCTGAGTCGACCAGAAAGAGCGCCTTCACACCTAACCAAGCAGCAACACAATTTTACCAATGTTGAGCAAGAACAAGTCAAAAATAAAAATAGAAGCAATACTAGCCATCTACTAAAACAATGTCCACAGAACATTCTAAGGTGAACAACCACAGATTATAACCACAATTACACAAGACATTACTAAACCGTTCGTTGTGCGGTAACAGACAAACAGCAACCAGCTCGGCAGACATGGATCAATATATACAAGTTATAGCACGAGGTTCAACCAGTCTCCGTATGAATGTAGCAGAATTTGACGGCTCAGACAAATAGTACAGAGCATAAAAGCACAAGAGCTTAACGGTAGGGGGGGTGGGGGGGGGGTGGGGGGGTCTGGTTCTCTTCCAGGTGGCTATCCTTGAGGGCGTCATGTTCTTGTGGTGGCGCATGGCGGTGACGCAGCTCACAGTGCTTGTGCACAGGCTTGCAGAGTCAGTTGATCCTTGGGTCGTTGCGACAGCATCGTGTGCAACACCAACGAGGAGGACCTCGGTTTCTTCAGTAACAGACGTCTGTTCCTCTGGATAAAACCCTGGTGCTTGGGCTTATCATAGACAATGCCCTTGGGCACTGGCCTCTTCCTGACACAGATACGGTAGACCACATGCCCCTGGTCACAAGAACATATACGAGGTAAGCAAAGGATAAAATATTAAGCCGTTATACCATGGAGAAAGGAGTACAGAATAAGATAGACCTGTGAATGGGCAAAGAAAGCTGCAGAAATCATAAGCTATGCATGCACCAACGCTAAATGGGCCATAAAATTTTACTAAATGATAACACCACTGAGCATCTAATAACAAATATCGAAACTACCAATTGAAACCACAATGCAATGTATAAACCAAAGTAACTTGCTGCATAGAAATCTAGTGACAATACTTCCGTGTGCAAGACTCAAGTAGAAGCAGACATCTACACTGAAACAACACAAGCATTAGGCACAAAAGGTTTTGCACCAACTATGTCCGCAATACATGAGTTTCAGAAACCATAAACTGAACGACATAGTTAAAATTAGTACTCAGAAACAAAGACAACAAAGGCAAGAGGTTGAAACTTGTACACTTGGTACCTAATGCAGGAGACAACCCTATGTCATCATAATCTTACGCATCAAATAATCTCTTATCGATGACCATCCCTTCCGTCACCAACAGAAGATCCCAGACATCATTCAACCTACAAAAGGTGCATTTCGGTTAGTACATATGCTTGGTGCTAGAATTGTATATAGTATACACTTAACAGACCAAATGCTTAGCTTGCACACGTATTACTCCATATAGCAAGTAAGGCTTGGTACAATGAATCTCCATAGAGCACAGAATTTTCAAGTCAAAAGTACAGAGGAGATGGGATCCCACAAGTATCTACTGGAGCATTTCATTGAAGATTATAAACATACCCCCTTTATCATTGGGAGTACTGATAACAAAAGCAATGTAGAAACACACTTTCAATAAGAGACTAACTGCACATCACATGCTTTTTAAACTCTATTCCATAGTGCAATCGAATAGTTGATTTATAACTGCACATCGCATACTGGAGATTGTAAAAAAGAACATGCAAGGACACAGGAAGTACTTACATCACTGACACTTCTTCAGTTATGCAAGCAGAAAAAATAAGTTGCTGCATTATCGATGGCATTTGATGCAAAATGTGACACAATAGAAGATCTATTTCAACCAGCCTCTTTATTTTAGCTTTGCCATCCTCCTGTAACAAAAAATATTTTATGAAGATGATTCTTACTTGACAAAGAGGAAGAACTAAGTGATTCATATGGTAACCTCACCGCGGGTTCTGCCAGATGCTGTATACAATTGCGTACAAATGTTAGGAGGCTTTCAAGTGATGAATCATACACAAGATCTCCATAATTTTGAAGCGGTGTAGTCATCTTCACAGGGGAGCCTTCCTTGGGGGAGCCTTGGGGCTGTTTCTTCTTTTTCTCTTTCTTCTTCTGTTTCTTCTTCTCTTTCTTCTTCTCTTTCTTCTTCTCTTTCTCTTCCCTAAGATGTAAACCTCAAGGAGGGTCGGATTCTTTTTTACCAGTTATCTCCAATCAGGCACCTGTACCGTGAAACCCCTCAGAGCTGTTGATAATGCATTCCTTCCTTCTTTGCTTAGAAACCTATGGACCCTTCCCAGCTCGGTCCAAAATTGCGACCTGATCATTGCTGATTTTATTGAAAGATGTGTCATCGTAAAAAATCTAAACTTTCTAGCCAAATCCCGAGTAAAATGTCGAGGCCTGAATTTTCTCAGAGAGTTGCCAAGAGCCTTGAAAAGAGCAGCTTCCCCAAACAAGGGAAGGAACTCGCTGGCAAAATTCCCATAGTCCTTCAGTAATGCATCTGGAGAAGAACTCACAACGGTTGGTTTCCATATCATAAACTCTGAGTCATCGACTACCACAAAATCTTTCTTTTGGAGAGTCCCATTCCAACTGTTACCCAGTGCATGTTCTACAGTCATTTTATGCAAATAAGAAGTCACTGCTCTTCTTCCTATCAATGTTGTTTCATCAACCTCCATGGAATTTGCACCAGAAAATATTGTATGTTTTGCGGTTATTGCATTACCAGGCAATTTAATAAATTCAGTGAATGGTACCACACTGCAAATATAACATTCAAATTATGTTAATAAATCAACTCAAATGAAAAATACAACTTCGAATAAGCAACAGTATGCACAAACAACAAAGATGGTAAACGCCACAAAATAAATTAACTCAAATGATAAATACAACTTTGAATAAGCAACAATATAGACAAACAACAGAGATGGTAAATCCAGAAAACATGTTGTATTTGAGACAACCATAATGGTTTATTATTGTGTGCGTGGAAATAAGAGCTCTACTCCAAAAAAGACTGTTTGGCATCATAGCAATTTGCAAAGCTGGAACCCCTGTCCAAGCATCGGAAAAGGTCAAACCTGGAGGTGCCAGCATTCGCTGCAGATGGAAACAACTTGTAAGCAGAAGCTGTGGATGATAGACTTTCCAAGGCAGTGTTAGATGATGAGTCAGACACCTTAAATCTGTGTGCCTTCCTTTTTGAAGTTACTACAGTCCAATCACCCCCATGAGTCTCGTCGGTCCCAATTACTAGTGGCTTCCCAATTACTAGTGGCTTCCATTTTAAAGTTACTCCAGAAAAGTTAGCCTCAAGGGTGCCAAAATGAGTTATAGAAGTGGTGCCCCATGATGGGGCAGTCTGCGCAAGTGGGACAGAAACCTGCACAGAGGGCTCCGCTGAATCCCTTGCAAGGCAACTAAGGTCTGCAAGGTCATTTCTTGGACTAAAAGATCCATCAACAGACTTCTGCTCCTGTGTGACCTGCGTGCAGGTCTCCTTTGAGCGAGCTAGAAATTGCCTTGTATGGTTAAGAAAGCCCGCGTCGTCACCTTTTGAATTAAAAAGTCCATCAACAAATTTCTGTGCCTGTGGGAAACATAAACTTCAGGTTGAAGCTAGTTAGTTAAAATAAGATACAGTACTCGAGAGATCATACCATTTTATCTGTCATGCCAGGAAATGCTGAACTGAGAAATTTTATAGTACAGTCTTGAACAAACATCATGTTGCATTGTGTGGATGAGATAAGGGGTTCAGTCAGAACATCAACCTAAACATGTCAGAAGAGGTAAAAATCAAAGAGGCACACACAAATGTCATATAATAAAACAGCAAATGAGTATTAACATACCGCATTAAACAAATGTTGTAGCACAGAAACATGACGTTCAGAACAAGAATTGTTGGGCATGCCCATAAGAATAGTGAGTATCGTTTGCTCAATTCTCAAGAGATTTGTTTTGTAGAATTGGTTTTGGAACCCTGAAGCCTGGCATGATAAGACACAATAAACTTACGTGTAACTATACAACATTAAATGAGGAATTGCCACAATATCCGATAAAGATATGCCTATTAAGCACCTGAACGTTCTGTAGTACATCCAATAACAGGCACAGGACAGTCTCAACAATGTTTATCTCCCTCCGCTGTAGTGCCCAAATAATGTAATCCATAACATGGTTTAATCGCTGAAACAGAAAATCAATAATCAAGTAAAAGAAAAGAAACATATTATGCTATGGTAGTAATTCTGCAGTTGCAACTTACATAAAGATATATATAATACATACCTCACATGAATTATCTGTCAATACTTGGAAACAGTGTGTAACAAACACTTGAAGCAAGGAAAAGAGATTAGAACAGTGCTCCGGTTTTTTGTTGATCTGATAGCGCAACAAAAAAAATGCAATGTCAGCCATATGATCATAATTGTAAGTCCCACAGGAATATTGGAAATACCTGCATCTGCACCTCAGGAGTATCCTGGAAAACAGCATCAAATATTCGAGATACCCCCTCCAGCATATCACTTGAGAACCTATACGTGGAGTTGAATACGACGTTACAAGAAACGACGAGATATACATATCTAAACAAATAAACCTTAAACCAAAACGGGTGACAACAAACTACTCACTCCGTTCCTAAATATAAGTCTTTTTAGATATTCCAATATGGACTACATACAGAGTAAAATGAGTGAACCTACACTCTAAAATATGTCTATATACATCCGTATGTAGTTCATATTGAAATCTCCAAAAAGGCTTATATTTAAAAACAGAGGGAGTACAAGCTTACTTGATTATAATCGTTGAAAATAAGGACAGAGCTTCATGCTCTATTGTGTCTCGGTTATAATCAGAGAGTACAGAGTCCACTAATGGAAGAACAAACTGTTTTTGCAGCTGTGGTAAATCTTCAGCCTTGACCACAACAGTTTCCATTAATTTCAAGATCTCCATCTTGACAGATCTACAAATTCAAATTGAAAATTTAGCAAAATCTACAAATGAGAAGAAGCAAAGAATAGTAAGTTATACCTTAAACATTGTAATTCCAAAGCAAGTGGCCCATCTTCAGAGCCCTCATCTACGAGTTGTTTTGATATCAGTTCGCTGCACAAGCTGGCGTGCAACAGATGTTTGTGTGTTAGCAAGCAACACAACACAAAATGCAATAAAGAAAAGAGAGAGTTCAAGATAGTCTTAAAGAACTATTACTGACAAAGTAATAAACTCTAAATAGTCAAACCCACTAGAATTTCATGAAATTCTAAGTTAAGTACCTATACAGCTTCAACATATCAGAGGAGACATGTGAAATTTGTGGGAAAAACTGTGGGCCGAGTGAACTGGCAACACAAACATTCATCTGCAAAAACCAAGACACCCAATTTTAGGATCAAACAATAAATAAAACTAGAGAAAAGGAAACTAAAACCAATTACAAATATTTGCCTTGGCAGGTATTAAAAATGGCATAGGTCATGCTTCTAATAACACAAAGATTATTGGTTCAATTATCAGATAAGCTGACAGTTGGTCCTTGACAGAGAAACTAAATATTAAATGTCACTATTATATTCTTCTCAAAAGAGAACTACTTGATAATACTTGATAGTTGATACTGCTATTTGAAACATATTATGTGACCTAACTGTGGAGAAGTTTGCAATTACCTAAGAATGATGTATACAAGACGAGTATTACGATTACAGGTACAACCAAAAGATTAACTACTACAGCTATCATCATGAGGAGAAGTGCACTCAAGACCCATAATTCAGATATGAAATTAAAAGTTCTGAATAAAATCCACTTAGTAGATTCCATTCTCCATTTTATTACCTGCAAGATGCTAATAACAGATAAGGCATTGTCTTCCTTACATATGTCCATGATTTGGCCTTCCGCTGCAATTATTTCTGCCAGTTTCTGCAAAATTAAAAGATATAAATAGCAATGTTATAAATCAATTAAATGGGGGGCAGACATGATAACATTGTAACATTGTATTGGGATAAGTAACCTCATTTGAAAGGCTCATTAATCTTTTGAGGTATTTCACATTATCAGATTCAGCTTGAATCATCTCACATGCCTGGATAGATATGAAACATAAGATACAATCTATAGTTCGCCCACTGCATAATTCTTTTTATTCTACAACATACCGATTGGTAAAATAGGTGGATTTCATGCTGTTCGAGCTCTGCCATCAATTTATCGAGATACCATTCCCTCTTAGTGTTATCAGATTCACTGAGAATGTGCTTACCAACCTGGATAAGATAACAGAAATATAAAAAAGAAATCCGTAGCCCGCCAACTGCACTGCATAAATGAACATACCAGTTGAAAGAATGTGTTGATCCTGTTAGGCATATGATGTGCAATCAAAGCACGTAGGTTCACTAAAAGCTCCAGATTTAAATGTTCATTTTCACTTGTCTGCATAACCATGAAGGAAGTTGAAATTAGACAGTAACAGCTGTGCATCACATAGCACCACATTTGCTCATGTGTTTCAGAATAAAAACAATAGTCCAAATTTGTACACATTATAATGACTTCAAACACAAAACAAAACAAAATGCCGCAAATCAAAATCTTCCGCACTTGTCATGTTATAAAATTAAGAACCACAAGCAACTCCTTGTTAAGTGTCAAAAACCTCAGACAGTGGGTCACCAAGAACAACATTAACTAAACCCTTGTCCAAGGCACAACTCCAGATCCTAATGATAAGAGCTTGAGCTAAGCGCTTGAGCCTGATATTAAATAAAATGGTACAAAAGAAGGAGACCTCATAGTGAAAAAGATAATCAAGGGGTCCCACCCAGATGTACAAAGGTGAGAAAAGACAATCTTCTACTATCATTGGTAGATAATCAAGGGGTTCCACCCAGATGTACAAAGGTGAGAAAAGACAATCTTCTACTATCATTGGTAATAATTTCTCATTCCAGAACAGAGAAAGAGAACCAGTCTAGGAATGATCGCATCGACTACGGTGAGACCACTTGACACTATTTGTGACCAAGTAGCACAACTAAGTTATCATGACATAGACTAATGGTGGTAATAGTAATCAACTGAAAATAAATCATTTCTCGATTTGAAATTTGAATTATACTGACCCTAATCAAATAATGGGAGACAAGGATAATTTATAGTGTTTCTTCCACTTTGGCCTGCTGTACAGTGTATTTACCAGTGTTGCATGTGAGGTAGTTACCGCTCGCAGGGTCAGAGTCACGCACCAACAAGGAGCATGCTGCCCATACTAGTGACTGCAGATCTATGTTTTTCATCAAGTTACCTTACGCACTAGCAGTTCTGTAGGAACGACTACTGTGAAGGATCCAGGGGTGCTGGTAATTGTGCTTTAAATGGGCATGTGTCATTAAAAAATGTAGCTCACTCATAAACCTGTTGCTTACAAGGAAAATGCACCCATTTTGGGTGGGTGGATGTGGCTTTTCTGGGGCTAGGGAAATAACTTACAAAATTTGTCATAGGAGCTTCTTCTACCACTGGTGTAAAGCAGCAAGTCATGTATTCTCCACAGCCATCCTAGTAATTGTCATACGAGGAAAAATGAGTCAGTACAGATCACATTTCAATCGAACACAGGACTGGCGGAGAAGGTATGACTTGCCTCACGTAACCTTTGCCAGACAATGTCTGTTGTTAAAAATCCAACATCTGTTTGTAAAAGATATAGTTCTCCATTGTGCTGAACATGGAAGTATGGCAAAAAAATTAAACAAGCAGCACTGCAAGGCTATTAACAAAATCAGAGATACTGACTTGATAATTTATTTTACCTTCATCATAGTGCTAAAGCTCAGACACGTTGAGCCACGTTGAGAGAGGCATGAGGGCGACCCCCCGGGCGACGGTGGGGGCGACCACCGAGGCGCGCCGCCCCGCGGCGGCAGAACGGGCAGGCGTGGGCGGCCGTTTCTGGGCTTTACTTGATTCAGACGACGAGGATGCCGACGGGGACGGAGAGGATCCAGGAGGTTCACCGACGTCGCCTACTCCGTCGGATTTGATTTTCGATCTATTTCATGCAGGTTACTCCGAGGATGATGTAGCCACAACCGTAGACTCGGTTTTGCCGGTGGAGGATCCGGCACGGATCGGGTTACATCCGGACGAGAGGAACGAGATGGTGCGCCGTGTAGTTCACCGGAGAACGGCGGCGACGGCGGTCCGGCCATGGAAGGGCCCCATACCTAAGGTACGCCTTCCAAACCTCACGCTTTTCGATTTAATTCATCCGGATTCGTGGACGGTAGTCGAGAAGAGTAGGGCATATCGCCGGTCGAGAGCCGGATCACTGCCGGCGGCGGCGGCTGTGGTGACGTCGCGGAAGCCGAGCGGGATCCGGGAGGCTCGCAGCGAGCGCTTGAACGAGCTACTGGGCCGGTTTGGGCCTGATTTACCAAGCGATGACGCCTTGCTAAGTGGGCCGGAGATGGCTGGGTATGAGGCCCAGACCATCCCGAGCGCCACATGCATTGCTGCTAGCGCTGCATGCACGGACGTGATCGACTCTTCATTCGCGTGCGTTTCTGCGTCTGCGCCTAGGGTTCGTCGGCGCGGGACACCTATCCTACCACCATGCGGTGCTGGCCGCGCTCGCCGGATTCCCCCGCTACGCGCGATGGCTGGTCAAGGCTCGGGTGGGCTGCCGGCAGCGAAGCCCCATGCGGTTGCGGGCAGGGCTGGGGCAGTCGTGCCGCCGCCGCCGCCTGGAAGTGCTGGGCGAGGGGCCCCCGGTGCAGGGCGTGGCGCAGCCGGTGCTGGGCTTGTTGCTCCCGGCGCCGGGCGAGGCGCTCCTACCCTCTCGGGACGGACTGGCGCCAACCACGGGACGCGGCCGCCCGTGCCTGCGACGGCCGGGCCGCCGGTGTTAACTACTGGCAGTGGAAGACCTGCTGGTCCCCGACCTCCGGGGCCAACGCCGGCCAGGCCGCCGGGCATAGCCGCGGGAAGAGGAGCCCCAGTAGGGCCGCGACCTCCGGGGCCGTCGCCTCCGGTGGCCACTGCCATGGGTCGTGGCGGCGGGTCTGGTCCTAGCACTGTGGTGCCGGCCCCGGGTGGTGCTCCGCCTCGGGCTGCTCCGCCGCCGCACTATGTCGCGAGGCCGGCTCAGTATCGGTCAGGGTCTTCGCAGCCTAGGAAGGAGTTTACAGCTCGAGAGTCTTTTGAGGCACCCCGAGGTCAGTGGGGTGATGATGGTGTTGATGCGTATGGAGATGGACAGCACCGCGGTTCCTCGTCTACCGGTGGAGGCCGAGGCTATACGTGGCAGAGTGACGGGTCTGCTGAGAGACCTTTCCTCGGGCCTCCTGGTGGCTTTGTCGAGGGGGCATCCGGCCCGGATCCCCGCCAAAGAGGTGGATTCCGTGGATGTCGGGGTGGTCGGGGTGGGGGCCGTGGTAGGTTTCGTCGGCAACCTCCGCCTCCGGTTGCTGTTGACCATGGGGCTACTGCGGTTGAGACAGATACTGCTCAGTCTACGGATATTACTACTCAGTCTATAGAGGTGGTAACGGCACTGGCCAAGGTTGATGTTCCGGTGCCTGGGGCTGTAGGTGAAACATCAGACAGGTCTGACTCCGAGAGGGCGGCCCAGTGGGCGCGCAAGAAGGAAAGGATGCTGTGTTACCGGTGTGGTGAGAAGGGCCATTTTATTGCAGAGTGCATCGCAGAGCTGTGTGACTCGTGTGGCAAGCTTGCACATGATTCGGGGGATTGCCCGTTAGTGCGTGACCAGGCTCCATCTCTGACTATGTATGTGCTGTACTGTGCGGAGTTATTGTTCTTCGAGTCCCCGGCCGCGAGGGAGATTCCCGAGGATACACAGTGCCTAACTACCGGGATTGTGAAAGCAACTCAGGGCGAGGTGACTGAGGCTCAGATCATCCAGAGGCTTCAGGAGTTGGCACCGGGGGACTTTCAGTGGGAGCTGGTCAGACTCGAAGCGAATGTCTTTAAGGTGGATTTCCCTTCTGTGGAGGATTTATAGAAATTGCAGAGTTTTGGCTTGTGTAGAGTTCCAGGTACTATGTGTATTTTGGAGTTTCACGAGTGGACGAAGGTGGAGCCTAAAGGCAAGCCGCTTACGCAGATCTGGTTGCGGTTCTCTGGGGCTCCATCTAAGCCTCTGCAGGACGTTCGAGTTGTAGCCAGTATGGGTATCATGGTTGGAAAGACGGAGAGAGTGGATATGGCCTTCACTAGGGCTCATGGAGTGGCTCGGATATTGGTGAGTGTTCTGAATGTTGACTTCGTGCCTGATGTCGTTCACTGGACATATAGGGGAGAGGTATTCCCGCTCGACATAGAGTTTGAGGATGTTGAGATGTTCGCTGACAAGGTGGCTGGGGATGATGTTGATATGCACGAGAGTGATGGTGGTGCAGGGGCCACGGGGGCGCCAGACGAGTCTGCTCGAGAGGGGTCGACCGGACCTCATACAGATGCTCAGTTGCCTGGGGAGGGGACCGGAGCTGGCTCGACTCCGCCTTCGGTGCCCACGATGACACTACGTTTTGGGTCCTTTGAGCCTGCTTCTGCGCCTCCCAAGCTGTGGAGCGATAGGGTAGAGACTGATGATGAGTTTGAGCACACGCTTCCTTCTTTGGACTTTGTGGGGACTGCAGTTCGGGATGTAGAGCCGGAGGTCGCTCCTAGTTCCCTTGTTGTACCGGTTGAGGTGGCTCCGGCATTGTCATCAATGACCAAGGTGGGCCTCACGGGACGGGGGTCAAGGCAGGTGGCCTTTTCCTCTCCCCTACCTATACAGACGCCGGTGTCACCGGCCAAGTCGGGGGCCGCCAGCGATAGGAGCGGGAGTCCGAGGCAGGTGGCTTCGGCTCTCCCTCCTCAGGCCCTGGTTGTGGCGCCAGTATCCACCGGGACACCGGGGGAGGAGGGGCTGGGGCAGGTGGCCTTAGACTTCCCTTCATCGTCTGCGGTCAGGAGGACCGCTTCCTCGGCGACTTCGACGCTCCGCTCTGAGCCGGTGGGCGGGGCAGGAGGAGGGAGTGGGCAGGTGGCCCCAGCTGTCCCGCCTCTTGCCATACCCGCCGGGCACTTTTCTGAGGGCATCGGGAGCCCGCAGCTCCCTCATTCTCGAGAGGAGGTTGTTGCCTTCGGTGGTATCCCAGACCCGGTCTCGATGGGGAGACGGATCAGTGCTCGCGTTCTGGACCTTCCGGAGGTGGACGATATGCAGCAGCGGTGCGCTATGAGGGCGGCCAAGCTTCACGATGCTGCGATATCTACTGGTATGTCCGTTAACATATCTAATTCTTTATTGCATTTTGCTCCTGAGGAGATTGTTAATAATGCAAACCAATTAGGAGTTTCACTAGGCGCTAATGATATTGAAACCTCCAATTCGGTGAATGATATGTTAGATTTAGAGGCGGAGCGGGCCTTAGAGACTATTCGTCATCTTGCTGCGGTCAAGCCCATGAATGATGAGGAAATTGATGCTTAAGGGGTTAGAGTGCTAAATAATCTATGTGCGGACCTAGTACCTTCTAATCAGGAGTCGGAGGGCGAGGATGTGCCCTTAGAGGATGTAGATATCAGGACCATTCAGTCCGATTATGAGGACCGGGTGACGGAGCACACTAAGCCAAGGTGTAAGTGGAAGCGAAAGATTTATCCCGACTCTGCTGTTCGTAGGAGTGCTAGGATTCGGACTGCTAAAAAATTCCATGATGAACTATGAAAGGAATCTTTTGGAATAGCAGAGGTCTGAAAGACTTGGCTAAAAGAAGGTTTCTTGCTGAAGCTTCTCTGGAACATCGATTAGATTTCGTTGCTCTGTCGGAAACCGGGCGAGATAATTTTGCACCGCAGTTTCTTTCCTCTCTTGTGGGTGGTCTTGATTTCGATTGGCATTGCCTCCCGCCACGAGGTAGATCGGGGGGCATCTTACTGGGTGTGAGATGTGACTCCCTTGAAGTCCGGAGTGTAGTAATGGGTGACTTCGCGGTAAAGTTTCGAGTTAGGTCTAAAGTTGATGGGTTCAACTGGGCTTTGGTAGCGGTCTATGGTGCCGCCCAACCCGAGCTTAAACCGGAGTTTCTGGCGGATCTAGTTCAGATATGTGGGTCCGAACAGCTTCCGATTTTGGTCGGGGGTGATTTCAATATCATTAGAAGGAGAGAGGAGAAAAACAATGATAACTTCGACGACAGGTGGTCGTTCATGTTCAATACTATTATTGAAAGCTTAGATCTAAGGGAGATAGAGCTCACTGGTAGACAGTTTACCTGGGCTAATGCTATGCCAAACCCGACATATGAAAAGCTTGATCGGGTTCTCGCCAGCATGGAGTGGGAACAGAAGTCCCCTCTTGTTACGGTGCAAGCTCTCACGCGGGGAATCTCCGATCACACACCTTTGTTCGTGGACTCAGGGGAGCCGAACCATACAGGAAACAAAAACACCTTCTCTTTTGAGATGGCCTGGTTCGAACGCGAGGGATTCTTAGACATCATAGCCAGGGAGTGGGCTAAGGGTGTTGGAGGAAGGACGGCGGTCGAGCGCTGGCAGAATAAAATTAGGCATTTGAGAAGTTTCTTACGGGGTTGGGCTAAGCATCTAAGTGGGGTGTATAAGATTGAGAAGGATAGGCTCCTCTCTCTTGTACAGGCATTGGACGTCAAAGCTGAATCCGCATTGTTGCTGCCCATCGAGCTCCAAGTTAGAAATGAGGCGGAGAAGAGGCTGAAAGAACTTCTCCGCGAAGAAGAATTGAAGTGGGCTTTGCGTGCCAAGGTCCGCAAAGTAGTCCAAGGGGACGCGAATACTCAATTTTTCCACCTCATTGCTAATGGTAAACACAGAAAGAAGCGGATCTTTCAGCTAGAGCAGGATGAGGGTACTATTTTAGGGCAGGATAATCTCAAAACCTATATTACCGAATACTATAGACAGCTATTTGGACCGCCGGAGGCCAATTGTGTGTCCCTCGATGAGTCCAGGGTTGAGGACGTGCCTCAATTGACTGCTGCTGATAATGATATCCTGGTTGCCCCATTATCAGAAAAGGAGGTGTTTGATGCTATTGCACAAATGAAAAACAATAAGGCTCCCGGTCCGGATGGGTTCCCGGCTGAGTTCTATAAAAAGTGTTGGCACATTATTAAGGGGGATTTACTACCTATGTTTCATGATCTATTCTCTAGACAGCTTCAATTATCTCACCTGAATTTTGGAACTATCACATTGCTTCCGAAGAAAACGGATGCTGCGAGGATTGAGCAGTTCAGGCCGATCTGCCTCCTCAATGTTAGTTTCAAAATCTTCACCAAGGTTGGAACTAATAGGCTCACACAGATTGCGCAATCTATGGTGCAGCAATCCCAAACTACTTTCATGCCGGACAGGAACATCCTTGAAGGGGTGGTTGTCCTTCATGAAACGCTCCATGAAATCCATTCCAAAAAATTAGATGGAGTAATTTTAAGGTGGATTTCGAAAAAGCGTACGATAAAGTTAAGTGGCCATTCCTCCAACAGGCACTGCGTATGAAAGGTTTTGATGAAGCCTGGCGCCGACAGGTCGAATCATTTACGCAAAAAGGGAGTGTGGGAATTAAAGTGAATGACGACATAGGTCATTATTTCCAGACACACAAAGGCCTAAGACAAGGAGATCCGATGTCCCCTATCCTGTTTAACATTGTGGTGGATATGTTAGCAATTTTGATAGGCCGGGCTAAGGAAAATGGTCAAGTGGGTGGGTTGGTTCCTCATCTTGTGGAGGGGGGTGTTTCCATCCTTCAGTACGCCGATGATACAATCATCTTTATGGAGCATGATTTGGCCAAGGCGAGAAATATGAAGCTTGTGTTATGTCTGTTTGAACAATTGACCGGGTTAAAGATTAACTTCCATAAGAGCGAATTGTTCTGCTTTGGTAGAGCCAAAGACGACCAGGAGTCTTATAGGCAGTTGTTTGGGTGCGAGTTGGGGAGTTTACCCCTCTCTTATCTTGGAATCCCGATTCATCATCGTAGGCTAACAAACAGAGAATGGAAGTGCATCGAGGATCGATTTGAGAAAAAACTGAGTTGTTGGAAGGGTAAGCTCATGTCATACGGAGGCCGGTTGATATTGATTAATTCGGTGCTCACGAGTATGCCTATGTTTCTCTTATCTTTCTTTGAGGTCCCAGTTGGTGTTAAGAAACGACTGGACTTCTATCGGTTGCGCTTCTTTTGGCAGGGTGATGAACTTAAAAGAAAATACTGTCTTGCTAAATGGGACATCATCTGTAGACCGAAAGACCAAGGGGGTCTTGGTATTGAAAATCTTGAAGTCAAGAACAGATGTCTTCTGAGTAAGTGGTTGTGGAAGCTGTCCTCCGGGACTGAGGCCATGTGGGCGCAGATCCTCCGCAACAAGTACCTCCAAACTAAAACATTGTCCCAGGTCGCAGTCAGGCCAACTGACTCGCCCTTCTGGAAAGGACTAATGAAAGTCAAACAATCTATGTTCATTAGGACGAGATTTGTTATTGGAAACGGTACAAGTACCCGCTTCTGGGAGGATATTTGGCTTGGTGAATCACCTTTAGCCATTCAATATCCGTCTTTATATCGGATTGCTCAACGACGTGAGGTATTCGTGGCAACGGTATTCCGATCTATTCCCCTTAATATTCAGTTTAGACGGTCGCTAGCGGGCAATCGTTGGGAAGAATGGCTTCATCTAGTTAGGAGACTGATGGAGGTTCAACTTTCTTACCAACCCGATATGTTGCGTTGGAAGTTGACTAGTTCTGGAGCATTTACAGTTAAATCAATGTATATTGATGTTATTAATTCGACTGCTATTCCAACTTCCAAGTTTGTTTGGGCTGTCAAGGTGCCTTTGAAAATAAAAGTGTTTATGTGGTTTGTCCATAAACAAGTTATTTTAACAAAGGACAACTTGATTAAACGCAATTGGACAGGACCTACTAGGTGTAGTTTCTGTGATCGGGATGAGACGATTAAGCATTTATTCTTTGATTGCCCGTTGGCTAGAGTTCTTTGGCGGACGATCCATATTGCTTTTAATCTTACTCCACCGACTTCTGTCAATACTTTATTTGGGACATGGCTTAATGGGGTTGAGTCTGTTCTCGCAAGACATATTCGGGTTGGAGTATGCACTTTGTTATGGACTATCTGGAATTGCAGAAATGATTTGGTTTTTAACAGAACATCACGGATTCATTTTTTGCAGGTTATTTTCCGAGCTACGACACTGATCCGTTCGTGGTCGCTACTCACTCCGATGGAGGCCAGGGAGCATTTGGTTACTGGATCTGTCCGTTGGGAGATGGTCGCTCGGGATATCTTCAACCGGTTTGGATGGCGGTCATGTAATAGGATAGGCAATTAGCTTTCCTATCTATTGTTAGCCAGCCGGTTGTGGCATCTTTTTGGGCTAGTTTGTATATCTAGTCGTCTGTAGCTCTGTGTGAGCTGCATTCCTCTTTTTCCTTTTTGTTTAGCTGGAGAATGTGGAACCTTGTTAGCACTTTTGCCTTTTTTTGGTTAATAAGATGGCCGTATGCATCGTTTTGATGCAGAGGCCGGGGAGACCCCCCTTTTCGAAAAAAAACATAGTGCTAAAGTGATTGCGCCAAAGTAACACACAAACCTCTTCTTCCTTCGTATCCTCTCGCAAACATGATAGCCTGAAGTGTTAATAAAAAAGCTCGCGTGTTTATCAATTATGTGGAAAATTACTTGTCAATAATGGTGTCTCACGTGTTTATCAATTATGTGGAAAATTACGTGTCAATAATGGTGTCACTCCCGTGACTGATCATAGTCACTAGAGGCATGTAATGGAGCTATTTAAGTAGTTGTTTCTGCTATTTTAGTTGATCAGTCTTCTAAACCCTAATAAGATACTTAAAATAGAAGGTTGGGTCTGTTGTTCCTTTTTTTATTTGAACAAGCATTTAAGATGCATGTCATATTGCTAATATCCCCCTCCAACACCATTCTCAATTTACTGCTAGCAATGTCACCTTCCTGCCACCTATTGTTTAGCACACTGCAATAAAGGGTCCTAACAAATACGACCAAAAACTGCATACTCTTAAGCTATATAGGTAGGTATAGTTACCCATGAGGAGTAAGTGAGTTGCCATGTAGAAACTGATGAATAAGACTCCCTACAAATCAATGCAAGAGTGCAAAGTAAATACCGTGTAGATAATACTGGTGACTAAAAAAATTGCACATACATAAATAGTCAGTACTTAGTACTTACATTTAGCACTGTCAACCGCAGAGAACTCAAGGCCACCTTCCATCTTTGACACATACTCGCCAAGCTCCATTATAAGTGTATCATGGGATTTATTACCAAGCGCCTCAGATAGTGCCATATCCTAATGATGCATATCACATAATTATCATTACACGACAAAAGATCACAGTACTACCATATCCACACAAAATACAAAATATCACACTAAGAAAGAATTACCCGCGGATCCACGACCCAGCCACGAAAAAGAGATGCACCGGAGAGTTCAGATATACCTACTGTATCATCCTCACCTATCTTCGCAAAAGCTCTAGTACTGCATTCAACAGAACAAATAATTACAACACAATGAAGAAAAAGTTGTGAACTGCAAACTGATAGTCCATTCCAACCAACCTAGTGAAATTCACATTAACCAGTGCCCCTTTCACATAAGACGTTAGTCCTTTTGTCACAAACGATTGCATTGAGGTATCCCACACCAACTCAGGATGGCTCGTGGAGATGTGCGACTTGAGCCGGCTGAGCAGGTAGTTCTCCGAAACTTCACCCATATCATTTAGGATATCCAATTTGATCTTACCAGTCAGTAACAAGGAATTGCCTGCAAATAAGTTAAACCCAGGTAAATTCGAGATGGTGTAACAGATCTTATTAAGAAATGATGCTTAATTAAGTAGTCATACAAATCCCTAAGAGGGCACACGGTCCATCGTCCTCCTGGTAGACAATGTGTGTGAGGTGGCCCTCAAAGTGTATCTGCCTCGTCTTGTATGTCCTCTCTGAGACCTGGTTGGCATCGGGTGGCTCTGAGGGCAGATGGTCCATGACCAATTCCTGCAAGATTAAAAGATAGCATTAGCAGTGTTATATCCTAAATCAGAGGAAAACATGATACATTCTATTAGAATAGATAACCTCTTAAAAGCTCATTAATCTCCTTAGGTATTCCTCGTTGTTGGTATTATCAGGTTCGGCTTGAATCATCTTAAAGACCTGGATACATATGAAACTGGTATATAATCTAGGTCCACCACTGCACAATTTTTTGGTTCAACAACATACCGACTGGTAAAATGTGCAGATTTCCAGCTGGTCAAGATCGCTCGTCAGTGTATTCAGATATCCAGCCCTCTTAGTGTCATCAGATTCGGCCAGAATCATCTTACCAACCTGGATAAAGATAACAAAACGTAATCAGAATTATTATTATTATTATTATTATTATTATTATTATTATTATTATTATTATTATTATTATTATTATTATTATTATTATATAGATAACCCAGTGCACTGCATAATCAAAACATACCAGTTGAAAGAATGGATTGATCCTGGTAGGTGTATGATGTGCAACCAAAGCACGAAGGTTCAATAGAAGTTTCAGAAGAAAAAGTTCATTTTCACCTGCCTGCATAACCATGAAGAAACATGAAATCAGACCGTAACAGTTATGCATCACCTATAAATGCACTTGTTCATGTGTCTCGTATCAAAGTAAATAAGAACTTTGTAGCCAACTAGCCATCATCACGACTTCAAACATCAAACAAAAATCCTCTGCAGTTGCCATGTACTACCTTCATTCCTAAATATAAGGCGTTGCCCCAACATCTTATATTTAGGAATGGAGGTAGTATAAATTATGAACCAGACTCAACTCGTTGTTCAGTGTCAATTATCTCAGGCAGTAGCTCATAAATAACAATATTAATTCGAAACTTGTCTAAGGCACAACTCCAGATCCTAATGATAAGAGTTTAAACTAAACCTTTGAGCCTGAGTGGAACTGTATAAAAGAAGGAAACATCATAGTGCGCTAAATAATCAAAGGGTTTGAGCTAAACCCTTCACTACAGGAAAAAACTTATAAGCCGTGTACCTAATACACTCGGCTTACATCGATTTAAACTCGGTTTACATATAAGCCGAGTAAAACACCCGGCTTATAGCACTCGGTTTACAGTCGACCGGCTTATATCATATAAGCCGAGAGCTGGACCGAAAAAACCTGGCTTATGTATAAACCGAGTATTTTTAAAGGGCTCTCGGTTTAATAAAGTAACATGACGGTAGCCTGCTGTTAACGGCCACGTGTCACCGTCTATATAAGTCGAGTGCCGTCTTCCGGGCACGGTTTATATATAAGCCGGGTGCAACCGCGAACGCACGGTTTATATATAAGCCGGGTGTAACCAGGAATTGCATGGTTTATATATAAGCCGGGTGCAACCACGAACCGCACGGTTTATATATAAGCCAGGTGCAACCGCGAACCGCACGGTTACTATATAAGCCGAGTTCCTCCGACAACAGCACAGTTATATACATATATAAGCCGGGTGCTGGTTAACTGAGGCACACGGCTTATACAGCCTGCCCGTGTAACCATATGGTCTATAAGCCAGGTGCTTGGTGCTGGGCTACACGACTTATAGGTTGGCCGCAGCTATATGTCTTATAAGCCGGGTGTCAGATAGCTGGGCTACACGGCTTATAAGCCTTATAACATTTTTTTGGTACTCGCTTCAGGGAGCAGCAACAACATATATGCAGTAGTACATCTATCCAGCAACACATATATCCAGCAGTACATGACCATGACCAACAAATATATATCCAGTAATACATATATCCATCCGTACATGAGTGCAAAGTCCACATATGCAACAAAAGATCACAAACGAAAGGACCGTAAGTTTCAGGTCCACACAGTGCATACATATCCAACGAAGGTTCACAACAACATACATACATATGCAACCAGAGGTTCACAAATTAAAGGATCATGAGTTCCAAGTTCACACCAAGCATGAACCATGCAGTGAGCTCCACCGCAGCATATATGCCCACCGTCAACGCCATCCACAATGCAAACCTATAAGTCCATTCTCACACGCATGAGTTTGAGTTTCTAAAGTTAAGTTGCAAAGATGGATAAGGCATAAGAGTCAACAAGAATCAACATATGAGGCTTAAATAGAAGCTAGGAAGTATGTACAATATAAGCATCAACACTTGTGGACTCTACCATCAACAATGCACAAGTTTTAAGTTGAGAAGCACAAGCAACGAGAAGACGCAAGCATCAACAATGGACAAACATAGACAACTACCTCAAGTGATCATTGTTGCGGGGAGGTCGAAGCGACATGAACCGTAGTGGGTGTCACTGGACTTGCTTGGCCAGGTGAAGATCCACCTACCACACAGTTATTGGAGCCTTGTCCCGACTGAGAAAACTTGAAGCACGAGAGGATGAGATGGTAAGATTCATGATCTTCAAGCATGAAGGTAAGATGCATGATTGAAAAGTTGGAAGACTTACAAAGTTGAAATTAGGAAGAGTCGGAAGAGGAGGAAGAACGGGCAAAATGGAACCCTGCATATTATTTATGAGTTGAGCAAATGTCTCCTGCAGGATTGCCTGTTGTTTAACCATGAATTCTTGCTGTTGAAACAGGGCCTGCTGCATTTTCATGGCTTCCTCCTCTCGAAGCATGGCATTGGCCTACAATATGCCATCACAACAAGTTCACCATCGTTGCAATACAAAGAAGAAATCACAAGGAAGGTCGATGAAGCAAAAGATACCTCGAGTTGATGGAGCATGTGCAGCCCAGGCTGTGGGCGACGCTCTATAGCAGGACCTGAGCTCGACGTGGTAGCACGAAGGTGAGAGAGTTTTGGGATGTCCTTCTTATGGATGGCACCGTCACCAACATATAACCGGCCACCCTTCTTGCCCTCTCCCGACCGGAGGGAAATTGTAGCGTCAACGTCCTGTGAGGCCGGATAAGAGTCAGGCCCGTTGTGCTCCTTGAACTTCCCACTGTATGCATCAATCCTCAAGCCAGCGTCTGGGTTGACCCACCCCCCTTCCGGTTTCTTTGACTTGCGGGAGAGACATAATCCCGTGAAGGTATTGAGCTTCTCTTGGCCCTCACCTCTCTCCCTATTCTGCAATAGAAGCAATACTTAATATCCATAAGAGCACAAGTTTAGAAGTTGAGAAGCCGAATGATATTATTACCTTCTTCTGCACGTAAGCGTGGAGGTTGAGGTTGCCTTGAAGGTGTACCGGACCACTCATCAAGGCACGCCGCTCCGAAGCCATTTGATGTTGGACCCTCCACTCCGGGTCTATCCATTTGGATATGATTTGCTGGTAGCAAGGAACATTGTTGTTGCACCACGAGGGAACCGCCTGAAGTATGCCAAATACATCCAACTTAGGAATGAAAGTAAGTTGTTTTGATCCAGGCAATCATAAGTAAAAGGAAACTACCTTCATGTACATGGAACGGGTGAGATGCACTCTCCGGGCTAGAGACTTTTTGAGAAGCATTTTGCGTTCGTGTGTGAAATACTTCACCACAGCATCAACGCGCGCCTCATAGGGCATGTCTTGGACAATCTTCTTGGCAATCGCCTCCACAACCTCATTAGCTTCATCCTTCATACCCTCGGCGCAAGTAAAGAAGTCCTGCCAAAGTGCATAAGAGGATAAACCAGTTATTAGTGCAATGATTTTAAAGATTGGCAAAGTAATAACTATGAAAATTGACAAAGAATTTTACCCAAAAATCATTGACCACCCGCTCAGCGGCACTACCATACACCCTGCCCCACTTGTCTTTGGTATCCGGAGCTCGTTTCCAATGCTCCCAATACCAAGCTGGCTCCTCCTCACCGTCTCCTATGGGGACCAAGCCAGGGTAATAATGCCTGCAAAGACATCCAATGATGCTGCTTGGCTGGCGTGGCACTTTTATGTCTTCTCCATCAACCACCAAGGCCCCGCACAATGCAAAGGCAATTAAGTTAGTATCTGCAAAAATCTTAAAAGTAAAGACGCAAGTAAGACTCCACACAAACACTTACCTCAGACCGGCTAGTTTGACAATGAGGCCCTTATGTGGATATGGTCGCGAAGGGAGTGTGGACACCCCACGCAACCAGATTTTGCTCTCCTTAGGAACCGGCCATTCCATCTTCTCTGCTGATGTCTCCACCTCATACTCTCCCTCCTCTAACTCCTCCTCCACAACCGGCTCCTCCTCCCTCTCCTCCTCCGACTCCTACCTCTCCTCCGACTCCTCCCTCTCATCCTCCTCCACAACTAGCTCCTCCCTCTCCTCCTCCGCTTCCTCCTCCGACTCCTCCTCGGAATGGACGGAGGGGATAGGGCTAGCAACACGGGATACAGTGGTATGACCACGTCGTCTACCTCGGGTACCATCCACCGTGGCTCGCTGTGTAGGTTTGGCCCTGCCTGCCTGTGTGGAAGTTGCTGCACCGGTGCCCTTCTTTATGACCCTCCTCACCTTGCCTAACCTTTCAATCACATTGCCAATGCTTGCAACTTTGATCCTTTTGTTGCATGGCATCTTTCAGTCACCTGCTATGAGAAAGAGTAGTTCAATTAGTTCATGTTGAAAACTTCATATGCAAAACTAAAGCAATTTAGAAATGGATGTTTAAAAGTTCATATGCAGAAGTAGAGCAATTCAGAAGTCTATGTTTAAAAGTTCATATGCTATCATAAAAAAATCATATGCATAAGTTCAAAATCATAGGGCGAGAACTTGGCAAGAAGCAAAAGTTCATAGTGCATAGAGTTGTCTTACAACTAGAAGTACATAAAGTAGGTAGACTCGACAAAGTTTACATTTAGGATTACAAGTTCATAGTACATAGACTTGGTTTTCATCCAAAAGTACATCATCACTATCGCACGCGTCGCATTGGTACAAGGTCATAGTACATAGAATTATTACAAGTTTCAAAAGTCATAGTCCTCGTTGTTTGGATCATTAGTTAGCCCGAGAGTTTCATCATCACTGTCGCGCATGTCATCCCACCATTCTGGAGCATAGTCTGGAGGTGGACCATCTGGCTCATCGTCTTCACCTAGACGGGCTCGTTCAAGTAAATTCAGGTCCATCAGATCTTCAATGATTTCATCAGCGTCTGGCTCATCCCCTGCTTCCATGCCCTCATCTTCATCTTGCTCATCATCTACATCCATGTCATCGTCCTCAGTGGGCAAGTGAATACTAAATTCTCCTGTGAGCCCATCTTCCTGGTAGAACTCACCCTCATATGTGTTGGGGTTTATGCGTTGGTAATCTTCATCGGTTGGAGCAACTGGTTTACTATGTGTGGGTACATTGATCACAACATCCCAGCCCTTCAGGTTCTTTGCGGTTTGGCAAGCGTATGATAGATAGAACACCTGCTTGGCCTGGTTAGCCAAAATATGGACATCATCTCCTTCATACTTGTATGCTCGTTGAATATCGACCCACCCAATGTCTGGGTACCGCCTGACTCTGGTTGGGTCAAACCAATGGCATCTGAATACAACGGGGTTCACCCGGTCGCCCAAACCGTAATCCAGCTCGATCATTTCCTCGATTCTTCCATAGTATTGAAGTCCATCTGTCCTTGGTGTTACGACCCCACTATTTATTGTCTTTTGACCGGGCCGATTTGTATCGCAAGAATGGGTATGGAAGCGATACCCATTCACATCGTAAGCATTTAATTTCTTGGCAGAAGATGTGAAGCCTCTGGCAAAATCTTTAAAATTGGCTCTCATAGGGTCCCTTTTTGCCTACAAGTTTCATAAGAAAGGTTTGATGTGTGAGTTGGAAGTAAGACCAATTTGAAATGTCGACACTAAAAGAAAGTTGGACAGATTGCCATACTTTTGCCACGAACCAAGGAATGAAGCCGCCATTTCCTTTACCGCCTCTTTTAAAGATACTTTCCCTCTCCTCCTCGGTAGGGGGCCTTTCTAGGTTCCAACATTCAAGTGTGAATTCGCTATAGTAGTGAGAAAGAAGCTAAGTTAGTCACAAACTTAATTGTGATTATTTGCAAAAAATATAGGAGCACTTACTCGATGTACGGTTGTACTTCTGGCATGTTTGTCAACACATACGACATAATGGTTGTCCACTCTGGGTGTTTGATGTGCCTAGGCCTTCTGGCACTTGCTCTGCCACCTACCCCTGCGAAGATGCTAAGTGGGGGCAGATCATCCGGGGTGATGACATTGTAACGAAGGACTGGATTATGCTGAGTGGGAATATTGGGATCATAGTACTTTGTCGTGTTGTTTGACACCTCCTCGTTGAGGTAGGCCTCGACTATGGATGCTTCAATATGGCATTTATTCTTGCATTTGGCATGAAGATTCTTATTTTCCCTCTCGGGTGCATACATCCAACGGTACTGCAAAGGCCCGCCCAATCGTGCCTCAGACGGAAGATGCAAGATCATATGTTGCATCAGATTAAAGAAGCTTGGTGGAAAGATCACCTCAAGCTTGCACACCAACTCTGGTGCCTGTTTCTCCAGCTTCTCAATAACTTTTGGGTCTAACTCTTTAGCACAAAGCTGACGGAAGAAATATCTCAACTCCTCCAGCACTCGCCAAATCTCCTCGGAGACATAGCCTCGAATCATCACCGGCATTACTCGCTCAAGCCAGACATGATAGTCATGGCTCTTGAGGCCCCCTATTCGCAATGTATTCATATTCACTCCCTTCATTATATTTCCTGCGTACCCATCAGAGAACCGCAATTTTTCTAGGACCCACTGCATCATTACCTTCCTATGCTTCCTTACAGGGCAGAATGGGGCCGGTGGCTTGCGCCACCCTTTTCTTTTGGGTCCAGGTTTGATCATATTTAAACGTGGCCTATCACAGAGTTTCTCTTGATCAAGTCTGGCCTTGACGTTGTCTTTCGTCTTCTCAGTGTCGAAGATTGTTCCAAAAAGGGCCTCAGCGATATTCTTCTCAGTGTGCATTACATCAATGTTATGTGGAAGGAGGAGATCCTGAAAGTAAGGGAGCCTCCACAAGCTTGGTATGTGAGTCTAGTTGTGTGTCTCTCCATATCCAACAAAACCTGACCCCGTAGCATTGGGCTGGAGACCATCTAACTAAGCCTTGATCATGTGACCGGTCATCACAGGTGGGGGTGGAGCATTGGTAACTTTACCTTTCTCAAAGTTTTTTTGTCTTGTCTAAATGGATGATCAGGACGAAGGAACGGACGGTGCTTGTCAAAGCAGGTATACTTCCCACCTTTCTTCAGCCAATAGAACGTCAAATTCTGCATACACACCGGGCAAGGCCATTTCCCATGTACACACCAACCGCAGAAATTCGCACGTGCCGGTAGGTCATGCAGGGATGTGAAGTACCAAACATACATATCGAAGTGCTTCTTTGTTAGGGCGTTGTATGTCCGTATCCCTTTATCCCAAGCGACCATCAAGTCATCCACAAGCGGCTCCAAGTACAGACTCATCTTCTTCCCCGGATATCCAGGACCTGGAATTACAAGCGACAAGAACATGTATTGTTGTTTCATGCAGAAGCCCGGGGGGAGATTCATCGGAATAACAAACACGGGCCAACAGCTGTATGTGGCGTTAGTCATGCCAAATGGATTGAACCCATCGGTTGTTATCGCAATTGCTACATTGTCCTTTTTGCCAGCTTTGTTTGGGTATCGCTTAACGAACTCCTTCCATGCTTGAGCATCAGACGGGTGTATCACTTTCTTAGGCCGGTATCTAGTCCCTTCTGCTGCCCACCTCATGTTTCGGGCAGATTCGACGGACATAAAGAGACGTTGGATCCTTGGTATGGGATCAAGATACCGAAGGACCTTCTGGGGGATTGTGAGCTGCCTCTTCTGACCATCATCACCGTCGACCTCAATATACCTAGAGGATTTGCACTTTGGACAGTAATTTGCATTCACATGTTCTTTCCTAAATAAGATGCATGTGTTTGGACAAACATGTATTTGCTCATATGGCAGCTTGAGTTCATGGAAGATTTTGTTCGACTCGTACATGTTCTTTGGCAGAATGTTGTCTTTTGGCAATATAGTGCGTATAACGGTCAGAAGTGTATCAAAGGATGATCTACTCCAACCAAAATGGGACTTCACAGCAAGAAGGCGTGCAATGCCATCCAGTTGAGTGACCTCTGTATGCCCGTGTAGTGGTCTTTGTGCCCCATTCAAAGTTTCATAGAACTTCTTAGTCCTTTGCTCTTCATCCTCCTCCCCCTGTCCTCCTTCCCCTGCGACTGGATTTTCAGGCGCTGCAGCATTTTCTAGGTCTTCTAGCATGAATTCAACATGAGTAACATATTCAGGTGAGCTTGTGCGTTGCCGTACCACCTCCTTTCTCGCATGTTGGGGCTCAGACTCACCATGTGCGACCCACCGGTGGTAGTCTGGCATAAACCCATTCTTGAGAAGGTGTCGACCCATTTCATCCTTTGTTTTTTCCTTCTTGTTACCACAGATAGTGCAAGGGCACCACACTCCACCACGTCCCGTGTGCCTGGCAAATGCTGCTTCCAAAAACGGATTCGTCTTTGTAATCCATTCTGGAAGCACACCTCCCCCCTCCCACTCAGCCAACCACTATACATCCACTCACGATCCTCCATCTGATGTATTTTCATTGACCAAGTAGTTTCATCTAGTATTAGTTCAATTAATTACAATCATTCATGTTTTATGGCATGAACTCAAACTATCTAATAGTTAAGGATAGGTCCTAATCCCACCCGAGGATGTGTAGGTGGCTTCGTTTTCATGCACTACTCCGATTCAACACAGAATTTCGGCAGCACCTCCCCGCTGTTCTCCAAATACACATCTCGGCAACAAGCCGAGAGAATGTGCATTCGGAGAACAATGGGAAGACACTGCCAAAATTCTGTATCGGATCGGAGTAGAGCATAAAAACGAAGCCAGCCTACACATCCTCGGGCTGTCCGTGGAAAACGCTGGACAATTCGAAAGAGTTACTATTATAAATATACAAAGATTGCATATTTATAAATAATGTAACTCTTTCGAACGGGAGACGCATAGGTAACGCGACTAGCTAGCTACATGATTTACATATACATAAATCCTACGAGGCGAATGATTCTTACCCTCGAAGCGTGTTCGGTGCCAGTCGTCCGTCCAGCAAGAAGCTCTGCGACAACGGTCTCGACGTCAAACTAATGCATGTCCTGCAATAAAGTGAAAATTGAGATCAAACATAATCCACATGCAAACTTGCAAATTGGGATTAAACATACTTCACATGCAGAATAGGTGCTCTGCCCACTCCTTTTGTATTTACAGTGACAACACTTGTATTTCCATAAAAAAACAAATGTGTGCTCTGGCCACTCCTTTCTAATATACCATGTTAAAGCTTTCAAATATAAAACAAAAATGCTTCTTTTATCATGAAAGCTCTTCACAAGGGATTACATGCTGCATCTCATACACTTTGCTGTGTCCATCACAATTGCATTCAAATAAATTTGCAAACTATCGAAGTGCTTGTCTTAATCAGTGGACATGCATACAATTTTTTTTGGCAAGATGAGAAGGTTTGTAATTTGTAGGGATATATGAATCTGAGATTCCATCATTCGAGAAGGTTCAGAGAAGAAAAATCGATCTGCCTGCTGTTGTTGGGGGAGAGGGGGAACCAAGACCTATTGTTGTTTCTTCTCGACTCCCTGAAGATGCAATTGGGGGAGGGACGGAACCAAGACCTGCTTGCAGTTGTTGTCGCAAACGAGGAGGGGACACCTTGCCGCCGGAGCAGCCGGGCCTGCTGAAGAGAGAAGAAATAGGACAGTCAGAGAGATAGAGAGAGAGAGAGGGAGGGGGGTACCTACCGGCGGAGGGAAGATGGCGTGGCGACCTCAACCCTAGCGGTCGGGGAGGGGCGGCGGCACTGATGGGATGGCCAGCTCAGCGGCGCTCATGGTCGGGGCGGATCTGGGGCAACTCTGCTGAAGTGGAGGAGGGCGCGGCGCCGGTGGGTGGAGGATGGGCGGCGACGCGGCGGAGGGTTCAGGGGGCGGCCGGGGGAAGTGATGGGGGCGGTGGCGGGGCGGGGGGAGGAGAGATGGGGGCGGCGGCGTGGCGGGGGGAGGAGAGATGGGTGTTGGGGAACGTAGTAATTTCAAAAAATTTCCTACGCACACGCAAGATCATGGTGATGCATAGCAACGAGAGGGGAGAGTGTTATCTACATACCCTCGTAGACCGAAGCGGAAGCGTTGACGCAACGTAGAGGAAGTAGTCGTACGTCTTCCCGGTCCAACCGATCCAAGCACCGTTACTCCGGCACCTCTGAGTTCTTGACACACGTACAGCTCGATGACGCACCCCGGGCTCCGATCCAGCAAAGCTTCGGGGAGGAGTTTCGTCAGCACGACGGCGTGGTGACGATCTTGATGTTCAACTGTCGCAGGGCTTCGCCTAAGCACCACTACAATATGATTGAGGTGTAATATCGTGGAGGGGGGCACCGCACACGGCTAAGGAACGATCACGAAGATCAACTTGTGTGTTCTAGGGTGCCCCCTGCCCCCGTATATAAAGGAGCAAGGGGGAGGCTGGCTGGCCCTTGGTGCGCCAAGGAGAGGGGGGGAGTCCTTCTCCTAGTGGGAGTAGGACTCCCCTTTCCTAGTCCAACTAGGAATAGGGAGGGGGAAGGAAAGAGAGGGAGAGGGAGAGGGAAAGGGGGCCGCGCCCCCCCTCCTAGTCCTATTCGGACTCCCCATGAGGGGGGGCGCCACCTCCTGGGCTGCTGCCCTCTCTCTCCCCTCAGGCCCAATAAGGCCCATTACTTCCCCGGGGGGTTCCGGTAACCCCTCCGGCACTCCGGTTTTATCCGAAATCACCCGGAACAATTCCAGTGTCCAAATATAGTCGTCCAATATATCGATCTTTATGTCTCGACCATTTAGAGACTCCTCGTGATGTCCGTGATCACATCTGGTACTCCGAACAACCTTCGGTACATCAAAACGTATAAACTCATAATATAACTGTCATCGAAACCTTAAGCGTGCGGACCCTACGGGTTCGAGAACAATGTAGACATGACCGAGACATGTCTCCGGTCAATAACCAATAGCGGAACCTGGATGCCCATATTGGCTCCTACATATTCTACGAAGATCTTTATCGGTCAGACCGCATAACAACATACGTTGTTCCCTTTGTCATCAGTATGTTACTTGCCCGAGATTCGACCGTCGGTATCCAATACCTAGTTCAATCTCGTTACCGGCAAGTCTCTTTACTCGTTCTGTAATACATCATCTCGCAACTAACTCATTAGTTTCATTGCTTGCAAGGCTTAAGTGATGTGCATTACCGAGAGGGCCCAGAGATACCTCTCCGACGATCGGAGTGACAAATCCTATTCTCGAAATACGTCAACCCAACATGTACCTTTGGAGACACCTGTAGAGCACCTTTATAATCACCCAGTTACGTTGTGACGTTTGGTAGCACACAAAGTGTTCCTCCAGCACACGGGAGTTACATAATCTCATAGTCATAGGAACATGTATAAGTCATGAAGAAAGCAATAGCAACATACTAAACGATCGGGTGCTAAGCTAATGGAATGGGTCATGTCAATCAGATCATTCATCTAATGATGTGATCCCGTTAATCAAGTAACAACTCTTTGTCCATGGTTAGGAAACATAACCATCTTTGATTAACGAGCTAGTCAAGTAGAGGCATACTAGTGACACTCTGTTTGTCTATGTATTCACACATGTATTATGTTTCCGATTAATACAATTCTAGCATGAAAAATAAACATTTATCATGAAATAAGGAAATAAATAATAACTTTATTATTGCCTCTAGGGCATATTTCCTTTAGTCTCCCACTTGCACTAGAGTCAATAATCTAGTTCACATCGCTATGTGATTAACATCAATAGTTCACATCTTTATGTGATTGGTTCACATCTCCATGTGACTAACACCCAAAGGGTTTACTAGATTCAATAATCTAGTTCACATCGCTATGTGATTAACACCCAAAGAGTGATTATGTTTTGCTTGTGAGAGAAATTTAGTCAACGGGCCTGCCATATTCAGATCTGTATGTATTTTGCAAAATTCTATGTCTACAATGCTCTGCACGGAGCTACTCTAGCTAATTGCTCCCACTTTCAACATGTATCCAGATTGAGACTTAGAATCATCTGGATCAGTGTCAAAAACTTGCATCGACGTAACCCTTTACGACGAACCTTTTTGTCATGTCCATAATCGAGAAACATATCCTTATTTCACTAAGGATAATTTTGACCGCTGTCCAGTGATCTACTCCTAGATCACTATTGTACTCCCATGCCAATTAGTGTAGGGTATACAATAGATCTGGTACACAGCATGGCATACTTTATAGAACCTATGGCTGAGGCATAGGGAATGACTTTCATTCTCTTTCTATCTTTTGCCGTGGTCGGGCTTTGAGTCTTACACCTTGTTACACAGGCAAGAACCCTTTCTTTGACTGTTCCATTTTGAACTACTTCAAAATCTTGTCAAGGTATGTACTCATTGAAAAAACTTATCAAGCGTTTTGATCTATCTCTATAGATCTTGATGCTCAATATGTAAGCAGCTTCACCGAGGTCCTTCTTCGAAAAACTCCTTTCAAATACTCCTTTACGCTTTGCAGAATAATTCTACATTATTTCCGATCAACAATATGTCATTCACATATACTTATCAGAAATGCTGTAGTGCTCCCACTCACTTTCTTGTAAATACAGCCTTCACCGCAAGTCTGTATAAAACTATATGCTTTGATCAACTTATCTAAGCGTATATTCCAACTCCGAGATGCTTACACCAGTCCATAGATGGATCGCTGGAGTTTGCACATTTTGTTAACACCTTTAGGATTGACAAAAACTTCTGATTGCATCATATACAACTCTTCTTTAATAAATTCATTAAGGAATGCAGTTTTGTTTATCCATTTGCTAGATTTCATAAAATGCGGCAATTGCTAACATGATTCGGACAGACTTAAGCATAGATACGAGAGAGAAACTCTCATCGTAGTCAACACCTTGAACTTGTCGAAAACCTTTTGCGACAATTCTAGCTTTGTAGATAGTAACACTACTATCAACGTCCGTATTCCTTTTGAAGATCCATTTATTTTCTATGGCTTGTCGGTCATCGGGCAAGTCAACCAAAGTCCACACCTTGTTCTCATATATGGATCCCATCTCAGATTTCATGGCCTCAAACCATTTCGTGGAATCTGGGCTCACCATCGCTTCTTCATAGTTCATAGGTTCGTCATGGTCTAGTAACATAACCTCCAGAATAGGATTACCGTACCACTCTGGTGCGGATCTTATTATGGTTGACCTACGAGGTTCGGTAGTAACTTGATCCAAAGTTTCATGATCATCATCATTAACTTCCTCACTAATCGGTGTAGGCATCACTGGAACTGATTTCTGTGATGAACTACTTTCCAATTCGGGAGAAGGTACAATTACCTTATCAAGTTCTACTTTCCTCCCACTCACTTCTTTTGAGAGAAACTTCTTCTCTAGAAAGTATCCATTCTCAGCAACGAATGTCTTGCCTTCGGATCTGTGATAGAAGGTGTACCCAACTGTCTCCTTTGGGTATCCTATGAATACACATTTCTCCGATTTGGGTTTGAGCTTATCATGATGGAACTTTTTCTTATAAGCATCGCAACCCCAAACTTTAAGAAACGACAACTTTGGTTTCTTGCCAAACCATAGTTCATATTGTGTCGTCTCAACGGACTTAGATGGTGCCCCTTTTTAATGTGAATGCAGCTGTCTCTAATGCATGATCCCAAAACGATATTGGTAAATCGGTAAGAAACATCATAGATTGTACTATATCCAATAAAGTACTGTTATGATGTTCGGACACACCATTATGCTGTGGTGTTCCAGGTGGCATGAGTTTGTGAAACTATTCCACATTGTTTTAATTGAAGGCCAAACTCGTAACTCAAATATTCTCTTCCACGATCAGATCGTAGAAACTTTATTTTCTTGTTCCGATGATTTTTCACTTCACTCTGAAATTCTTTGAACTTTTCAAATGTTTCAGACTTATGTTTCATCAAGTAGATATACCCATATCTGCTCAAATCATCTATGAAGTTCTGAAAATAATGATACTTGCCGTGAGCCTTAATACTCATCAGACCGCATACATCAGTATGTATACTTTCCAATAAGTTTGTTGCTCGCTCCATTGTTTCGGAGAACGGAGTCTTAGTCATCTTGCCCATGAGGCATGGTTCGCAAGCATCAACTGATTCATAATCAAGTGATTCCAAAATCCCATCAGCATGGAATTTCTTCATGCGCTTTACACCAATATGACCTAAACGGCAGTGCCACAAATAAGTTGCACTATCATTATTAACTTTGTATCTTTTGGCTTCAATATTATAAATATGTGTATCACTACGATCGAGATCCAACAAACCATTTCGTTGGTGTGTATAACCATAGAAGGTTTTATTCATGTAAACAGAACAACAATTGTTCTCTAACTTAAATGAATAACCGTATTGCAATAAACATGATCAAATCATATTCATGCTCAACGCAAACACCAAATAACACTTATTTAGGTTCAACACTAATCCCGAAAGTATAGGGAGTGTGCGATGATGATCATATCAATCTTGGAACCACTTCCAACACACATCGTCACTTCACCCTTAACTAGTCTCTGTTCACTCTGCAACTCCCGTTTCGAGTTACTAATCTTAGCAACTGAACTAGTACCAAATACTGAGGGGTTGCTATGAACACTAGTAAAGCACACATCAATAACATGTATATCAAATATACCTTTGTTTACTTTGCCATCCTTTCTTATCCACCAAATACTTGGGGTAGTTCGGCTTCCAGTGACCAATCCCTTTGCAGTAGAAGCACTCAGTCTCAGGCTTAGGTCCAGACTTGGGCTTCTTCACTTGAGCAGCAACTCGCTTGCCGTTCTTCTTGAAGTTCCCCTTCTTCCCTTTGGCCTTTTCTTGAAACTAGTGGTCTTGTCAACCATCAACACTTGATGTTTTTCTTGATTTCTACCTTCATCGATTTCATCATCATGAAAAGCTCAGGAATCATTTTCGTCATCCCTTGCATACTATAGTTCATCACGGAGTTCTACTAACTTGGTGATGGTGACTAGAGAATTCTGTCAATCACTATCTTATCTGGAAGATTAACTCCCACTTGATTCAAGCGATTGTAGTACCCAGACAATCTGAGCACATGCTCACTAGTTGAGCGATTCTCCTCCATCTTTTAGCTATAGAACTTGTTGGAGACTTCATGTCTCTCAACTCGGGTATTTACTTGAAATATTAACTTCAACTCCTGGAACATCTCATATGGTCCATGACGTTCAAAACGTCTTTGAAGTCCCGATTCTAAGCCATTAAGCATGGTGCACTAAACTATCAAGTAGTCATCATATTGAGCTAGCCAAACGTTCATAACGTCTGCATCTACCCCTGCAATAGGTCTGTCACCTAGCGGTGCATCAAGGACATAATTCTTCTGTGCAGCAATGAGGATAAACCTCAGATCACGGATCCAATCCGCATCATTTCTACTAACATCTTTCAACACAATTTTCTCTAGGAACATATCAAAATAAACACAGGGAAGCAACAACACGAGCTATTGATCTACAACATAGATATGCTAATACTACCAGGACTAAGTTCATGATAAATTAAAGTTCAATTAATCATATTACTTAAGAACTCCCACTTAGATAGACATCCCTCTAATCCTCTAAGTGATCACGTGATCCAAATCAACTAAACCATGTCCGATCATCACGTGAGATGGAGTAGTTTCATTGGTGAACATCACTATGTTGATCATATCTACTATATGATTCACGCTCGACCTTTCGGTCTCCGTGTTCCGAGGCCATATCTGTATATGCTTGGCTCGTCAAGTATAACCTGAGTATTCTGCGTGTGCAACTGTTTTGCACCCGTTGTATTTGAACGTAGAGCCTATCACACCCGATCATCACGTGGTGTCTCAGCACGAAGAACTTTCGCAACGGTGCATACTCAGGGAGAACACTTCTTGATAATTTAGTGAGAGATCATCTTATAATGCTACAGTCAATCAAAGGAAGATAAGATGCATAAAAGATAAACATCACATGCAATCAATATAAGTGATATGATATGGCCATCATCATCTTGTGCCTGTGATCTCCATCTCCGAAGCACCGTCATGATCACCATCGTCATCGGTGCGATACCTTGATCTCCATCGTAGCATCGTTGTCGTCTCGCCAATCTTATGCTTCCACGACTATCGCTACCGCTTAGTGATAAAGTAAAGCATTACAGCGCGATTGCATTGCATACAATAAAGCGACAACCATATGGCTCCTGCCAGTTGCCGATAACTCGGTTACAAAACATGATCATCTCATACAATAAAATTTAGCATCATGTCTTGACCATATCACATCACAACATGCCCTGCAAAAACAAGTTAGACGTCCTCTACTTTGTTGTTGCAAGTTTTACGTGGCTGCTATGGGCTTTAAGCAAGAACCAATCTTACCTACGCATCAAAACCACAACGATAGTTTGTCAAGTTGGTGCTGTTTTAACCTTCGCAAGGACCGGGCGTAGCCACACTCGGTTCAACTAAAGTTGGAGAAACTGTCACCCGCAAGCCACCTATGTGCAAAGCACGTCGGGAGAACTGGTCTCGCGTAAGCGTACACGTAATGTCGGTCCGGGCCGCTTCGTCCAACAATACCGCCGAACCAAAGTATGACATGCTGGTAAGCAGTATGACTTATATCGCCCACAACTCACTTGTGTTCTACTCGTGCATATAACATCAACACATAAAACCTAGGCTCGGATGCCACTGTTGGGGAACGTAGTAATTTCAAAAAATTTCCTACGCACACGCAAGATCATGGTGATGCATAGCAACGAGAGGGGAGAGTGTTGTCTACGTACCCTCGTAGACCGAAGCAGAAGCGTTGACGCAACGTAGAGGAAGTAGTCGTACGTCTTCCCGGTCCAACCGATCCAAGCACCGTTACTCCGGCACCTCCGAGTTCTTGACACACGTATAGCTCGATGACGCACCCGGGCTCCGATCCAGCAAAGCTTCGGGGAGGAGTTTCGTTAGCACGACGGTGTGGTGATGATCTTGATGTTCAACTGTCGCAGGGCTTCGCCTAAGCACCACTACAATATGATCGAGGTGTAATATCGTGGAGGGGGGAACCGCACACCTAAGGAACGATCACGAAGATCAACTTGTGTGTTCTAGGGTGCCCCCCTGCCCCCGTATATAAAGGAGCAAGGGGGAGGCCGGCCGGCCCTTGGTGCGCCAAGGAGAGGGGGGGGAGTCCTTCTCCTAGTGGGAGTAGGACTCCCCTTTCCTAGTCCAACTAGGAATAGGGAGGGGGAAGGAAAGAGAGGGAGAGGGAGAGGGAAAGTGGGCCGCGCCCCCCCTCCTAGTCCTATTCGGACTCCCCATGAGGGGGGGGGGCGCCACCTCCTGGGCTGCTGCCCTCTCTCTCCCCTCAGGCCCAATAAGGCCCATTACTTCCCCGGGGGGTTCCGGTAACCCCTCCGGCACTCCGGTTTTATCCGAAATCACCCGGAACAATTCCGGTGTCCGAATATAGTCATCCAATATATCGATCTTTATGTCTCGACCATTTCGAGACTCCTCGTGATGTCCGTGATCACATATGGGACTCCGAACAACCTTCGGTACATCAAAACATATAAACTCATAATATAACTGTCATCGAAACCTTAAGCGTGCGGACCCTACGGGTTCGAGAACAATGTAGACATGACCGAGACATGTCTCCGGTCAATAACCAATAGCAGGAACTGGATGCCCATATTGGCTCCTACATATTCTAAGAAGATCTTTATCGGTCAGACCGCATAACAACATACGTTGTTCCCTTTGTCATCGGTATGTTACTTGCCCGAGATTCGATCGTCGGTATCCAATACCTAGTTCAATCTCGTTACCGGCAAGTCTCTTTACTCGTTCTGTAATACATCATCTCGCAACTAACTCATTAGTTGCATTGCTTGCAAGGCTTAAGTGATGTGCATTACCGAGAGGGCCCAGAGATACCTCTCCGACGACCGGAGTGACAAATCCTATTCTCGAAATATGTCAACCCAACATGTACCGTGGAGACACCTGTAGAGCACCTTTATAATCACCCAGTTACGTTGTGACGTTTGGTAGCACACAAAGTGTTCCTCCGGCACACGGGAGTTACATAATCTCATAGTCATAGGAACATGTATAAGTCATGAAGAAAGCAATAGCAACATACTAAACGATCGGGTGCTAAGCTAATGGAATGGGTCATATCAATCAGATCATTCATCTAATGATGTGATCCCGTTAATCAAGTAACAACTCTTTGTCCATGGTTAGGAAACATAACCATCTTTGATTAACGAGCTAGTCAAGTAGAGGCATACTAGTGACACTCTGTTTGTCTATGTATTCACACATGTATTATGTTTCCGATTAATACAATTCTAGCATGAATAATAAACATTTATCATGAAATAAGGAAATACATAATAACTTTATTATTGCCTCTAGGGCATATTTCCTTCAATGGGGGCGGCGGCGGGGCAGGGGGAGGAGAGATGGGGGCGGCGCTGGGAGGAGTCAGAGGAGAGGGGAAGCAGAGCCTGTGCGCGGTCGATTTGGGGCAAAATCAGCTCTACGCGCGTCTTTTTTGGCTAAGTCCCGCGCTCATAGCTAAGCCTAGAGCAGAGGGTAAGCCGAGTGTCACAACAGATTACACGGTTTACACTACTATATTTTTTGTTTTTTTATTTCAATACAAAAAATTTATCAATTTACTTCTAAAATTCTCTGTGTTTTATTTAATTGTATTTTATTATACTTAAATTTTTATTGTATTTTTATTTCATTGGCTCTATGTTTTTGGAGATTTCACCCATCCATAGGGCCCGCACGATCTATGTCTTTGACCGGACTCAGAAGAGGTTTGAACGTAAACTGCCGACGATCCTATGTGATGTATTTGTGACATTCGTATGCCACGTGCAGACGAGAGAGGGGCATGCCTAACCATCAGTGGTGTGAAATTACCTTGGCGGCATGCCTGATCCAACTGTTTGAATCCTCGGAAAATCGTATGATGCCGGAAATCCTCGGGAGCTGTCACGGCATCATCGAATGGTCCATGTAGGGTGTGGTAAAAGTTTGGGTGCATTTCTTGTAGGCCTCACCTGCCAGTCGATAGTACCGCTGCGGCAACCCAGCCAGAGGAGGGCAGGATGCTGACGAGTACACTTAAAAAGCAGAAATCTGGGCAAGATGGTGAGGACAAGGTGCATGATCATATGGAGATGGAGGAGGAGGAGTCGGGACAACCCAATCTGGAGCCAACCGGCCATGGGGGCGCCAGTCAACTGACGGGGACGCATGCGGCGCCCCGTCAGGAGCAATGAATATATTCAGCTGGAATTGCCGGGGGGGGGGACTCCCGGACAGTTCGTGATCTTGCGAGCTTGGTGCAAGCTCATTCCCCTTGTATCGTTTTTATGTGAAACTAGGCAGTCAAAAGATAGGATGAAGAGGTATCGATCCAGGCTAGGTTTAAGTGGTTTTGATGCTATAGACAGTAATGGTCTTAGTGGTGGTCTTGCTCTATATTGGCACGAATTAGTGCAGCTTGATGTAAAGGAGGTGAATGAACGATATATTGATGCTTATGTGACAGCGGCGGTGGGAGAACCACCATGGAGGCTTACCTGTGTCTACGGTGAGCCTCGCACGGAGGACCGTCACCGCATGTGGTCCTCCCTGCGATATCTTCATCAACAAGCCGACATGCCATGGGTGGTCATCGGCGATTTTAATGAAGCCATGTGGAGTTTTGAGCACTTCTCTGAAACCCCACATGCGGCAGGTCAGATGATTGATTTTCGTGATGTTCTTGAGGTTTGTGGGTTGGGCGACCTTGGTTTTGCAGGCCTCCCCTACACTTATGACAATCGCCGAGCAGGTCAGGCGAACGTCAAGGTGCGCCTGGACCGGGCTGTTGCTAACAATTCATGGAGAGATATCTTTTGTCACGCCAAGGTGGAACACCTCGTGGCGCCCATCTCAGACCATCTCCCCATTCTACTTCGATGCGCGCTGGAGGAGCCAGTGCAAATGCCTGTGAGGAGCTGCCGCCAGTATGAGGTTATGTGGGAGAGAGATCATACTCTCCCCGAGGTAATTATGAATGCACGGACTAATTTAGGTTCAATGCTAAATCTGGGTGACATAGCTGCTGGTTTGGGTAACATGATGAAACAATTGCAACAGTGGAGTCGTAAAAAATTTGGCAATGTTATCAAGGAAATTAATAAATCTCGCTCCCGTTTAGAGGAACTTATGTCTATGAATGCAGACAGGAAGGAGATTAGAGCTGAAACCGACCGGATGAATGAGCTCCTATACCGGGAAGAGATGCTTTGGATGCAAAGGTCTCGCATTGCTTGGTTGCGGGAGGGGGACCGGAACACCCAGTTCTTCCATCGGAAAGCAGTTTGGCGTGCCCGCAAAAATCGCATTAAATTGCTTGTGGACGATGCAGGAAAAGTGCACAAGGACCACGTATCTATGGCGGCTATGGTTACATCTTACTTCTCAAGCTTATTTGAGGCTGATACTACCCTGTCCGCAGACCCTGTAATCAATTTAATTAATACTCGTGTTACTAACCGCATGAATGATGGCTTGTGCGCAGACTTTACGGACAAGGAGATTGGTGATGCTTTGTTTCAGATTGGGCCACTGAAGGCCCCGGGGCCGGATGGCTTCCCCGCACGCTTCTTCCAGAGGAACTGGGCTATGATGCAAGATCAAGTCATTGCTGGGGTGAAAGAATTTTTTCCGTTCAGGGGTCATGCCAGAAGGAGTCAATGACACAGCCATCGTCCTCATTCCAAAGGTGGACAACCCAGAAAGGCTAACGGAATTCTGGCCCATCAGCCTGTGTAACATCATTTATAAGGTGGTGGCAAAATGTCTGGTAAACCGCTTGCGGCCTATTTTAGATGATATAATTTCTCCGGAACAGAGCGCCTGGGCGGATGATTATGGATAATGCGTTAATTGCTTTTGAGTGTATTCACTCTATTCAGCAAGAGAAAGACCCTAACAGAAGCTTCTGTGCCTATAAGTTAGATTTATCCAAGGCATATGACAGGGTGGACTGGATCTTCTTGGAGTGGATGATGCAAAAGATGGGCTTCGCTCGCCGGTGGGTGAACTGGATTATGGCTTGCGTCACCTCGGTGAGATACACAGTAAAATTTAATGGAACCCTCTTGGATTCGTTCGCACCGTCGCGTGGGCTTCGGCAAGGTGATCCCCTGTCCCCATTCTTGTTCTTGTTAGTTGCTGATGGTCTATCTGCTCTGTTGAAAAATGGTGAGGAGAATGGTGACTACACACCACTGAAAATCTGCCACAGAGCCCCGGGCATGTCTCATTTGCTGTTTGCAGATGACACGTTGTTGCTTTTTAAAGTAGAAGAGGAACAAGCAATGAAGGTTAAGGAAGTACTAAATACCTATGAGCGGGCTACAGGACAGCTCATTAACCCGGCTAATTGCAGTGCACTATTTGGTAGTTCATGCCCCGTGGATATACAAGAGAGGGTCCGGGCTGTCCTTCACATTGAGGTGATTGCTTTTGAAGAGAAGTACTTGGGACTTCCAACGCCAGAAGGCCGTATGACGCGAGGTAAATTTCAAAATTTGCAATCACGGTTGTTGAAGAGGATCATTACCTGGGATGATACCCTCTCTCTTGCTGGCAAGGAGATTATGATTAAAGCTGTCGCACAGGCCATTCCAACTTATATTATGAGTGTATTTAAACTGCCGATGTCAGTATGTGTTGACCTGAACAGAATGGTTTAGAATTTCTGGTGGGGAGCGTCAGAGGGAAAGAGGAAAACTCATTGGTTGTCATGGCCAAAAATTTTGGCGCACAAAACTCAGGGTGGCTTGGGATTCAGGGACTTCAGGGTGTTCAACCAGGATCTACTCACGAGACAGGCCTGGCGGTTGCTAACCAAGCCTAATAGTTTGTGTGCGCAGGTACTAAAGGCTCGCTACTACCCTGACGGCCGTCTAGAGGATACTGTCTTCTCAGGGAATGCCTCCCCTACTTGGCAGGCTATCCAGCATGGCCTTGAGCTCCTGAAGAAGGGCATCATCTGGCGAGTTGGCGATGGACAACACATCCACATCTGGCGTGATCGTTGGGTCCCCCGGGAGCCCTCACGCCAACCCATCACACAGCAAGGCAACTGTCGGCTGAGGAGAGTAGCAGAACTTCTGGACAATATCGGGTCCTGGCGCATGGACCTGCTTCGTCGCCACTTCCTCCAAGTGGACATTGACGCCATCACCAGCATCCGTACATCGCCTCGCATCCCCGACGACATCATTGCATGGGCGTCGGAGAAGAACGGTATCTTCACTGTTCGGTCCGCCTACCGCTTTGCCATGGACGAGCGCGAACGTCCATTGGCTACCGCCACGAGCAGGGCACCGGATGGTCGACGCGCCATCTGGAAGATCATATGGGGGTGCCCTACTCCCCCTAAGGTACGCGTGTTTGCATGGAGAGTGGTGACCAACTCGTTGGCTACTTGGGCCAATAAATTTTCTCGTCATCTCGAGCTTACTGACATATGCCCCCTTTGTGGTGTGGAACGAGAGGACATGTTCCATGCGCTTTGCAGATGCCCTCTTGCTACATATTTGTGGTGCTCCATGGAGGTGGAGTGGCCCATCCCGAAGATTGAAGCGATATGCAACAGTGGACCGGAGTGGTTGTTTACCCTCCTAGACCCCCTGGATGACACGGCACGGATGGTAGTGCTCATGATCATGTGGCATTCCTGGTATGTCCGCAATGAGATCACGCATGGGAAGGTGCCACCACCCACAGAAGCTTCTCGCCGCTTCCTTCATGGGTATATAAGCTCGCTGCTATGCATCCACCATTACCCACATGGCGATATGGAGAAGGGGAAGATGGTCCTCCATGCGACACGACCGGCCGTAGCCTCAAGCGTCACTCCGCAGCAAGAGCTGCGTTGGATTCCCCCTAGGCCGGGTTGGACGAAGCTTAACACCGATGGGAGCTATGTCATGGCAACAGGGGCTGCTGGAGGTGGCATGGTTCTTCGTGACGAAGGAGGAGAGATCGTGTTTAGTGCGTGCAGGGAAATACGCACATGCGAGAACAGTCTTGAGGCAGAACTGCTAGCATGTAAAGAGGGTTTGGAGTTGGCCGTGCATCGGACTAGCTTGCCCATCTTGGTGGAGCTGGATAGTGTTGAAGCAGCGGGGATGCTTACAACACATGCAGCAGATCGTTCACAACACCGTATCCTTGTGGAGGAGATACGGAATCTTGCCACGTCTACGGAGAGGGAGATCTTGTTCATTCATTGTAGACGCTCGCAGAACAGAGTTAGGCATGAGTTGGCCGTTTATGGCCGTAGTACCCCACGCGCCGTAGTGTGGTTGCACTCTGGGATGGACTTCGTTGTAAACTTATCTATGGCTGAGAAGCCTCCTTGAGTAATGAAAATTTTCTTTCCCTCGCAAAAAAAGCAAACCTTCCCCTAAGATGAAGGATATGACCTCCACTTCCTTGTCCACACAAATTTAGGAATGAGTCATATTATTTTCAGACAATATGATCATAGCACCATCCAAGTGCAATAGCTATGATCAGTGACAATTTCCGTGATCACTAATAGTTGCAGTTAGACAGTATTATAAATCAGTGGCAGCTGCACTTGGATAGCGCTATGATCTCATCGCAACACCACCCAAGTGCAACTCTATGACCAGTGGTGGTTGCACTTGGACATTGCTATCATCTGATCATAGCACCACTCAAGTGCAGCTACCAAATGGCAATGCCTAGTGCCCAATTGTACTTACTCTCGTCTACTAAACTGACAATGTCATGAAGACGGCACTACTAGGAAAAGGCCTACTAATGGCGCACCAAATTTGGCCATTAATGGCGCATTAGAGGTGCGCCATTAGTGCCACGCCATTAGTATACTAATGGCGCACCTCAGATGCGCCATTAGTATATACAACAGTGCGCCATTAGTATGCCTCCCAGGGGGCCATGTATACCCAGGTGCTTTGGCATACTAATGGCGCACAACAAGATGCGCCATTAGTAACTTCGGCATACTAATGGCGCACTGTTTAATGATGCGCCATTAGTATCCTTTGGCATACTAATGGCGCACTGTGATGTGATGCGCCATTAGTATGAATATTAGGTTTTTTCATTTTTTTATTTTCTGTTTTCTGCACAGGTTACAAAATGTATAATTGGACAAAATATAGACAGCACACATCAACAACAGATTCATCGAATACAATAGAAGATTAGTCTCTGAATACAATTCATCATATTAGTCTCCGAATACAATTCATCATATTAGTCTCCGAATTGAAAAGACCGAACAAAGATAGAACATTATATTACAAGTCTCGAGACCGCGAGTAGCGAGTTTGTCTTCACATTACAAGTCGATATCGATCATCTAAACTACCATCACATAGAAGAGAGCTGCGGTCATCACGATGAGCATCATCACGATGAAACTCGTCTTCATCCGGTTCCTCCAGCGCTCCCTCCCCTCTTCCGCTAGATAGCGGGCGTATCTAGATTCGGCCTCGGCCCTAGTGGTGTAACCTTTGTAACTGTTACCGCTGAATCGGTGAACCTGTCTCCGACACTCCTCCCAGTCGTCGTAGACTCCGGGAACCTTACCCTTGTACACGACATACAACGGCATCGCTATGCAGTAGCCAAACGAAACGTTAGTACCAATTCACAGACAATACATAAGCAATATATAAGTATGCAACAGAACGATCGGAAGAGAAAAGAAAGACATTAATAGCATCGATTACATCTAAGTTAAACGACTCTCGAAACCAAAGAGACATACTACAAGTTCATTAAAGTTTAATTACAACATGAGCCAATCGATGTTTCAGAACTAGACACAGCATCACTGCTTTCGACTCGACTCAAGGGACCGGAGCATGGATAAAGCCGCCGTCTATCGTGGGAGTCATGAAATAACGGTCGTTGTCAGCCTGCATTTGTAGCATTGTGTCGATGTCACTGTTGGACGGTTGATTTTTGAGGTAGAACTGCCCCGAGGTACGAAGGACATCTTGATAGATGATTTCCGCAAACTCCGACTGGATGCGAAAGAATTCTTGTCTGATGTCCGCGTCCTGGATTGCCGACATGCTCGCGGCCCAATCTTTGAGTTTACTCGGTAGCAGAAGTTGATGCTAGTCCCGTACGATCGCCCGCATGTGATGGATGGCGTAGTAGGCACCCTTCTGACCGCCAGGCGGCTGCTTGACGCAGCAGAACGTCGTATTGTGGGAGAACACGTGCTTGCCGTACTTACGAATAGGCCTGGTGAAGGTGCCTCCAGATTTGGCGTAGCCGGGGAGAACATCATCAAGAACCTTCTTGACATTTGTGTAGTCTATGTTCGAATGACGGTCCGGGTCGAAATACGTGGCCATGGAATATTTGGGGCTTAGGAGGATGAGCGTGCAATGTGTGTCACTGCAGAAAACACGGAATGTTAAAAGAAAAACGATCGAAATCTAAGAATTCATATGTTACGGGGCGGTTGAGGGGAGGACTTACTCGGGAAAGTAAGGCCCGAGGAAGTTATCCTTATCTTGGTTTTCCAGAATGACGCCTTCGAGGTAAGAACTTGCGACTTGCCGGTCCCCAGCGCTGCCCAAGATCTTGGCACGCATGTAGAAGGGGTCGACTATCACGATGTCCGGGGTCTTGTCGCGAATGATCCGCATCTCCATACTTAGCGAAAATAGCCGAACGAAGGTGTAGTGCAGCGGATGAAGGTTCAACATAGCGTGGATGTCATCAAACCGCAGGACGATCATACCCCCGATGGAGTTATCCACAAAGCCCTTGCCCTCTGGCACCTTGGCCGCGAAAACCGGGTATGCCACATCCTTCTCTCTGAGACGCCGCTTCTCCAAAGAAAGAACACTGTCATGCAGACTCCACATAGCACCGGTTGCAGCATCGAGCATATTTCTCGGTAGCATCGGCCTACCCGCCACATGCAGCCTCCTCATTAAATCCTCAGGTGAAGGTGGCCCGTCCTAAGCATGGATCGTACTCGGTGCCGGCTGGCCCGCACCCTTGTTAATCTTTCTTTTGCGTGCCTTCTTCTTCTCCTGTAATGGGACCGAGTTCTGCTCACAGACCGCCTTCTTGAGTGTGTTGGGGCTGATAATATTTCGCACCTCGCCTATCTGAGGCTCGGTGAAGTCGGCAGCTGGAGGCGTCTCCTGAGAGCTGAACTGTAGACGACGCCTGTTGCAACTTGGCTTCTCCGCGGTACCAGCTAGATCGTGCACGTCTTTTGTTGGGTTGGGTTCTTGAGAAGGAGGCCCCATGAAGTCGCCACCGTACCCATGATCGGCAAAATACTGATCGACGTTGGCAAATGTATCGCCGTCGTTCTGATCCTGTGCCATATGCATGTTTGGATCCAGTGGCATAGGGATATCCGGCACCGTTGCGGCGGTCTTGCCATGGCGCCGACTTGGCGCCGGCACGACTGGCGGTGTTGTCTTTGGGGTGGTGTCCCCCGCCCCCAAACGAATCTGGCTCTTCGGCCAAAGCAGGGGCCAGCTCAGGCAGGCGCTGAGGGTCATCACGTCATCATCGTCGGCCCCGACGGGTCGAATCGGAGGTAACAACTCGTCGCAGCCTGGCAGCACCCGAACCAGTTGAACCCTAAACAAGTTGGGTGGCATCTGGGTACCGTGGAACAAGGGGTTGCCCGGTTGAACGATTTTGCCCTTGGCGACATCAACCAACTCGTTGTTCACGAAGTGCAGGAGAGTGCACGGAACGTCGGCGGCGCCCTGCGAAAACATGTAGGGCGTCAGGGATGCCCAGTCAAAGGCAAGGAGATGAAGTCCTCAGCCGAGAGAGGCTTAATTAGTTACCGTGATGATGGCGTCGAGATCGGCTAATGTCGAGGCACCGCCAACGGCGGGCGTGCAGTTGACGGAGGGGCCGCTTGCTGCAGAGGTGCCGGCCGGCGTACACCCGGGTGCATTAAGCTCCCGTGCCGGCGTCGGAGACACCAATGGCCCCGCCATCGCGTTCTGCGAGTTGCTGGCCGTGAAGCTAGGAATCGGGGGCGGCCCCTGTTGGCCGCCCGCAATCCACGCACTAATCCCCTGGATCAAGGTAGGCACAATGGCGGTGATCGTCCTTCCGAGTTGTTGTTCCACTTGCTCTTGGACAATCTCCGGAATCCGCGCCACCTGTGCCCTGAGTTCTTGAACCTCGCGCGCCTGGCTTTCCGAGCTGGTCTTTTTCTCCTTTCGCCCACCAGTGTTATAGTATGACGACCATTTTGTCGACAAGCCTTTGCCGGCCACACGACCAGCTGACGTCGGCTTACTGAGCTTATCCTTGTTCTTCATTACATTCAACGCCCTATTTAGAGTGGTGTCCCAAGGGTTGCTCTTAGTCGACCCCCCGCTACTGCTTTCAGTCGCCTGCGGAAGGAATGTGAACCATTTAGAAATTTGGCTTCATTAATTAGAATGCAACCATATGGAGCTAATTACACGGGGGTGTATTCCTTACCAGAACAAGCTCAAGCGCCCTGGTCTTCGGATCCGTGGTAAGCTCCTTTGTTTTCGGGTCCTTCTTGTACCGGGCCCTGACAAAGTTCCTGGTCTGCTTGTCACCGTATGTATCGAAGAGGGGCGGTAGGCCTTGCTCGGCACGGTCCGCCTCCTCCTTGTCCCATATAGGCTCCGCCACTCTGTAACCGCCGGGACCGAGTCTGTGTTCCCCTAAGTTCAGCTCCCGCATTTCTTTCCCCTACTTACTTGATTCGGAGTTTGCGGTGCTCGAGCAATTGATCTTGAAGTCGTTGTAGTCATCTTCGGTGATCGAAGGATTTTTCTCCTTGATCTTCTCATAACTCTCACCTTTCTCGATCATTCTCTTCACATTGCTTTTCCAAGTAGACAGGGCCTTGCTCATCTTCGTGAGGGCAGCATTGTTCACTTTATTCCCTTTGAGGCTTGTGTTTTCAAATTCAGCGGGGAACTTGTATCGTTCGTGCAGCTTCGTGAAGAGGAGGTTGCGCAAATTCCCTCGGTCACGATGCCTCAGGTTCTCGGTGTTGATCGAGACGGTGCTCCGGAGAATGCACCCGAGCTGAAGCGAGTACCCCTTGACTATTCGTTCGGGCGCCGTTGGATTCCCGTCGGAGTCCACTTCAGTAACTTCCTCCTTGAGGGTGCGGAGCACGGTCGGGCGCCGGTCCTTCCGTTGCCTCTTCGGTTGGCTGCCATCTGTGCGTGCGCCGCCATCATCAGTGGTGGCATCCTCGGTAGCACCATCAGTGGTGGCATCAGTGGGGTCATCCTCGGCGGTACCATCAGTGGTCTCAGGATCGGTGGGGAAGGCGGCGTCCTCATACAAGTGAGGTTGTTCCTCCATCTCCTGGGACAGCTTCCAGAATGCCTTGACGCCTGAACCCCCGGCCTCATTCTTGTTGGCCATGTTTCTCTCTAAATAGGAACAATGTTTGGTCAAAAAGTTGGTTATTGTCAAGGAACAAGATCATGGTCTCATCATTTAGGGTTTGTCGACACCGAGGCATCCTAAAAGCTAAGATTTTATCATTGAGGGTTTTTCGACGCCGAGGCACCCTAAAAGCCTAAGCTTTCATCATTTCGGTTTTTATCGACACCGAGGCACCCTAAAAGCCATGCATTAGTCACAAGTACGCCGGGGCACTTGATCCTACTTAATTAACTACTAAGATACCCCGGCCCATGCATTAGTCACAAGTACCCCATATGTCCTATTTTTAGAAAAGTCATGCTAAAATTCACGGAAAATTTCAGCACGACCTTTGCGGAAAATAGGACATATGGAGTACCCGAATTTGCCGGAACGGAAGTTAATCGACATTCCAGCAAACTCAAGGGCCTCTCGGGTGGACAAGGCAAAAAAGGCCTCCATCACAACATGGAAAATACATTGGGTACCTATATGGTATTAACATGCCATTCTCTGTCAACAGAAGTAGCACAAAATCATTCTAGTACCAGTGTTTAACTAAAACTTGGTGTGAATAAGATCCTCTGTCAGTACTTCATACCAATAATCAAAACCCCAAACCCTGACCCCAACTAGTTACCATAAGGTCAAATACTATCCACAAAACCATAACAGAAATAGCACAAAATTATTCAAGTATCATTGTTTAACTAAAACTTGGTGTAAATAAGGTAATAAAAGCAAATTATCCTAGCCAATATGGGTTTTCGGGAAATATTGAGACGTCGCACTTCTGATCGACTCCTGAGGTACATTCTCAACTAGCATAGTTTGTTTACCTTCTATTCCTATGTGGTTCATTACTTGATTTCCTTTCAGCCTCAAAGTTTATGTTTGTCCTGGTCATATTATGCTTTTGGCAACCACTAGAAATGTAAAAGATTTTTTGTGAACTTGGGAAGAAAACAACCAACTTTCATCAAAGAAATAAAAATAAGATCATGAGCAGAATAGTTGTTAGGCATTTCTTGGCTGCAACAATCACTGAGTTTGCATAAATTCCTACCATCATCCATGAGCAGCACCACATAGCAGTTCACAGAGCAGAACATGAGGCAGTTAGCTACTGACAGAGCTCCCATCTATAGCCCTTTTTCTAGTAGTGGTTAATTAAAAACAGAGGCAGTAATCCAATACTCCAATAGTGCATCTACTGGAAACAAAATTCAGTAAATTTCCAGCGATTACTCCTAGTGCAAACAAGATTCACCTAGCAAGGTTTATTTTGGCACTCAACTTCAGAATACACAAATCTCTACAGCAAGCTACTCCAAGCAGTACTACACCAACTAATGGCCATCTGTCCATCAACAGTTTGGAGTATTGGATTACTACACCAAGTCAAATTTAAACAACTGGAGTAGTTCAAGATACTGAATCTTGGTTTTAACCAAACAGTATTTATACTCCCCTTTCATTTAAATACACAGCAAAAGATTCATTTAAATACACAGTACTGACAAAATTCATCTAATTCTACTGGAGTAAAAAGGTTTCATTTAACTTAAAAGATTCAGAGAAGAGCAAGCAGGAGCACACTACTGCACAACTTAACTGAATTTTTTACTCCAATAATACTGGTACACTTGCTACTCCAGTACTGTACTTCATGTGGAAAAGTAACAGTAGCTACTGATGCTACTCCAAAACGCATGCACTCCACTGCAAGCACATAATCTTTTATTCAAGTAATAGTGTATGATGAATTTGATTATTCAGACTTAAGTTGCTTCAAGTGATGTAACTAGTTTCAGTTAACTAGAGTACTACAGCAAATGGAGTACCTAATCTAATCCAGTTAAAGTCTCCAGATGGAGTACCAAATGGAGTACTACAGCTGCTGCACTTGCTACACCAAAACAGCTACTGATCAAGTACCAGAGTACTCCAGTTGATCAAGCAGCAGTAGAAAGACTGTAAGTGTTTAAATTTAGTTGATCAAGCAGACTTGTCAAAGTACTACTGCAAGTGTTTAAATTCAGTCAAGTATACTACTACAGGTGTTTAATTAAAAGAAAAGTGCTTCATGATTCTCGCCGGGTGTACTCGCCGGGTGTTGCTTCTGTATTTGAACAGGAAGACATATTCGTTGCAAGAACTACTACAAAAGCTACTGATAGAGGACAAGATTGCAGAGTACTCGGTGCTGAGTGAGTGAGGGGCTCACCGTAGAAGGTCTTGGCGTATGTACAACTCTCCGCGGCGGGGACTCAGAGACTGAGTGCACAGACCTCGCCGCAGCGGTCGCCGCAGCGATCGCCGAGGAGGCCCCAACCGAGCTCAGCGTCGCCCTCCTGCTCCAGATCACTCTTAACAGTTCTGCATTGCACAAAGGCAGCAATGAGCCAATGATATCACTCCAAATCAGTGCATTGCCAAAACAGTGCTAAAATGTGTAGTATGCTAAAATGTGTAGTGTGCCAGATAGAGAATCTTTGCTATAATGTTAGTGTGCCAAACTGAGAAACAATGCTAAAATTATACTAAATGTGTAAATGCTAAAATACTTTGTTGCAAATATGCACTGCAAGGTTAATGGCAACCGCTTCAGGGGCCCATCAATCCTATCTTGTTCTTGGAAATCATGGCATTCATATCAGTTAGAAAAACCAAACACGTAGACTAGATTAAACGAAATATTAACTTCGAATATACCATTAAAATTAGCTCAATTCTAGTTAATGGATACTATGCCTGTTGGCTCTACAAACTTACTTTTGAAGCAGAAAACAGTGAAGGGGACGAGGTCGTACCAAACTAAGGCGTCCGTCGGTGGTGGCTGGCCGGTGCTCCTCTCCTCTTGTAGCTACAGCGGCAGGAGAAGAGCCCCTGCCCGCGGAGTGGAGGGGATCTTCGCGTGGACAGGGATAGAGCTCGAGGCAGTCCGCGGACGGCGGCGCCTGGTCGTCACGGCGGAGGAGGGCCGGTGGTCGCGGGGACGATGCGGTGTCGACGGGGACGACCTAGTCGGGTGAAGCAGCGCGAGGGGAGGGGAAGTGGGAAGGTGCGAAGGTGTGGAGCGGGCGCGGGGGAGCCGGAGCGGGTGTGGAGCAGGCGCGGGGGTCGGCGGCTGCGGTGGAGAGCGGTCATGGGGAGCGCGGGGAGGCTCGCGCTGCCGTCCGTCCGAGGAGGTCGCGGGCTCGAGGGAGGCGGCGGGGGCGCGTGGGCGGCTGCGGTGCAGTGGGTCGGGGCAGCGGCGGCGGCGGCGCGGTGGAGGGAGGGACGAGGGAAGGAGCGGCGCGGTGGATCAAGGGAGAGGGAACTGGCGAGGGGGAGAGGGAAAGGGGGATCGGGCGAATACTAATGGCACAATACTAATGGCGCACCACCCCTAGGTGCGCCATAAGTACATCCATACTAATGGCGCACCTCACCGTGGTGCGCCATTAGTATTTTTTTTTGATTTCTGCTCGAGCCAACAGGTTATCTTCCACCTGACCTGATCCACACCAAGTTCCCTCTACTAGCTTGACTGGTCAGCAACCAGTTCTCACACCAGGAGGTCCTGGGTTTGATTCCTAGGCTCCACAAATTTTTTATGCATTTAAAATGCTGTTTGATACTTATTTGTGTTTAAATATGTTCAAACTTGTTTAAATCATAACAATAATATTTTTTATAAGACAGTAATAATTTTTTAAAAAATATCATCAAACAGTAATGCCGATGGAGCGGGGGAGGGTGCGCGGGGTGCGGGGGGTCGGGGGCGGCGGTTGAGTAGGGGAGGGGTGCGGGGGGTCGGCGGCGGCGGTTGAGTAGGGGAATCGAGGGTGCGGGGGGTCGGCGGCAGCGGCCGGTGGACCGGGGGGTGCTCGGCGGCGAGAGGGACCGGATCTGGCGAGGTGGGATAACGATCGAGATGGAGGGGGATCGAGATCGAGTGTCCATGAAATTTAAAAATATTCATGATAGTTCAAAAAGTGCCCATGAAATACAATCGAGAAATGAAGGCTACAATTTAAATACAATCGATCTTAGCTAGCTATCTGTTCACAATCTTCTTGCCCTTCTTTTTCGCAAATGGAGTTCTTCTGTGGAACGGACGTCCTTTAGGTAGGGTGGTCCTGCTTCTTCTTGTGGTGTATGCTGCTACTTCATCATCGTCGTCATGTTCGATCCTCGGGTCGCCGTACTTGTCGAAGTCTTGCTCATTGGCTACTCCATCCATTCCGATGATCTTCCTTTTGCCTCTCCTCACGACGACACGACTGGGCTTTAACGGGTCGGTAATGAAGAAGCATTGGTCCACTTGGGAAGCCAGTACCCATGGCTCATTTTTCACGGTGACGTTTGCGCCCGTGGTCTTGGATTTGGCTTCGGGTATAACCATGGTGGTGAAATATCGGTCTTCTTTTAGGACGCTCTTGGCCCATCTGACACGGAACATCGGGACCTTCTCTCCAGCGTAGCTCAGCTCCCAGATCTCCTCGATCCCTCCATAGTATCTGTCCTTGTCGTTACCGTGTAGGATTCCATCGTTACCCCGGAGTTCTGATAACCATCGCTCTTCATGTCCTTGGCCTCGGTGTAGAATGTGTAGCCGTTGATATCGTACGCCTCATAGGTCATCAGGTTGTGCTTGGCGCCCTGTGACAAGGCGAATATGAGTTGTTCTTCCGCGGAAGAATCCTCATGTAAAGGGTACGACAGAAGCTTCTGCTTGAACCAACGCGTGAAACATGAGTTGTGCTCTTTGAGTATATCTCCGTCCGTCCTCTGTTGGCCTCGGTCATTGTACGTCTTCTTAATAAAGGTTTTGTGCTCTACCACCCAAGGATCGACCACGTCTATGTGTTGTAGCGCGACTAGGTTTGCTCTTTCAAAGTCGGCGAGTCGACCCTCGAAGTCGACATGCATTTCGCGGCGACCCTCACGGTGACCCCATCCAGCGAGCCTCCCGAGGTGCTTGTTGACGGGCAGACCAACGGGGTTCTCGATGCCTAAATAATTCGTGCAGTAGGAGATGCACTCTTCGGTCAGAAAGCCCCTGGCTATGCTTCCCTCTGGACGTGACATGTTGCGAACGTATCCTTTGATGACACCATTCATCCTTTCGAACGGCATCATGCTGTGCAGGAACGTCGGCCCGAGTTGGATGATATCGTCCATGATATGGACCAGCAGATGCACCATAACGTCGAAGAATGCGGGCGGGAAGTACATCTCAAGCTCGCATAGTATCACCATGATCTCTTCCTGTAGCCTTCTGAGTTGCCTCACGCCAACAGACTTCCGAGAGATGACGTCGAAAAAGTTGCATAGGCCAAATAGGGTTTCACGGACGTGCGCGTACATGATCCCACGGATTGCAATTGGAAGTATCTGCATCATCAGCACGTGACAGTCGTGAGACTTCATCCCGCTGAACTTCAGCTTTGCTGGGTCTATGTATCTGCTTATCTTCCCCGCGTTACCGTAAGGAAGTTTTACTCCTACGAGGCAGGTGAAAAACTGCTCGATCTCCTCCTGACTTAGAGTGAAGCACGCGGGAGGGTAGTCATTTCCGGTCTTCTTGGCCTTTTTGCCTTTGCGACGACTTTCCGTGTCCTGCTTTGCCTCATCATCATCATCATCATCATCATCATCATCATATATAGCGTGAAGCTCCTGCCTGATGCCCATTGATTTCAAGTCTGCCCTTGCTTTCGGCCTATCTTTGGTCCTCTCTGGCATGTTGAGCAGGGTACCAAGCAGACTCTCGCACACGTTCTTCATGATATGCATGACATCAAGGCTGTGAGGCACACGGTGGATCTTCCAGTACGGCAAGTCCCAGAAAACAGACCCTGTTTTCCATACCTTCAGCAGCGGCTCTAGCGCCTTTCGCTTCTTTCCCGGCTCTGGCGTCTTTTGCTTCTTTCCCGGCAGTGGGCAGTCTTTCCAGTTTTTCAACAGCTTGTCTATTTCCTCGCCGCTCCTCGTACGCGGGCGTCCTCGGGGTTCGGTTTCACCATCGAACAGATCCTTGCGTTTTCTCCACGGGTCATCGTCGCGAAGCCACCTTCGATGTCCCAGGAACACGGTTTTCGAAGACCCGGGATCTCTATCTAGCTGGCGATACGTTGTGTCATCCATGCACCTGACGCATCCAGAAAATCTGTGGACCACCTGCCCCGCGACATATCCATAACCGAGATAGTCGTGCACCGTCGTGAGCAGCGCGACTCTCATAGGGAAATATTCTTTCTCTGTGGCGTCCCACGTATTGGCTAGCATTTTCCACAGCGTGTCAAGCTCCTGTTTCAGCAGCCCCAGATACAGATTGATGTCGTTCCCTGGTTGTTTCGGTCCTTCAATTAGCATACTCATGTGAATGTACTTCCTCTTCATGCACAACCAGGGGGGAAGGTTGTACATCCACACAAACACAGGCCAGGTACTATGTGTGCTTCTCTGGCTGCCAAACGGATTGACTCCATCGGTGCTCGCGCCTAGCACGATGTTCCTTGGATCGTTCCCAAATTCTGGGTCTTCGAAGTTCAACGCTTGCCACTGGCTCGCATCCTTAGGGTGACTCAGCATCTTGTCTTTTTTATCTATCTCCGGATCATTTGCGTCATCTTCTCGCTTCTTCTCCTCCCTATCCGCGTGCCAACGCGGGAGCTTTGCTACCTTAGGGTCCGCGAAATACCGCTGCAGACGAGGAGTGATCGGAAAGTACCACACCACTTTTCGAGGAGCTTTCTTCCTCTTCTTGTATCGAGTGACGCCGCACACCGGACATATGGTAGACTCCGCGTGCTTGTCCCGATAAATGATGCAATTGTTCATGCACACATGGTATTTCACGTGCGGTAAATCCAGAGGACACACGATTTTCTTCGCCTCCTCCAAAATGGTCGGGCACTTGTTCCCCTTGGGAAGACGTTCGTGCTAGAATGACATGTTCTCGTCGAAGCATGCGTCGGTCATTTTGTGTTTTACCTTCATCTCCAGAGCCATGAGCGTTACTTTCAGGCGGGTATCCTCGGGCCTGCATCCTTCATACAATGGAGTAACCGCGTCTAACTCAAGTTGATCCATCTTGGCTTTCTCTCGGGCGGCAGCTCTTGCGTTATCCGTCTGCTTGAGAAGCAGCTCTTGAATATGAGGGTCCTGCACCCAGCCCATCGATGGTCCAGCGTCGTCTGCTCCGCCGACATCATCATCTTCATGATCATGCCCGTCGTCTGCTCCGGCATCTTCCTCATCATCATGTCCTGCATCTTCTACATGATGACTGTGTACAGCATCACCGTCGTGATCATCTCCTGGGGATTCTTCGTCTTCTCGCCCGCCCGAGCCGCGGTGGTTGTCTTGCTGCCCTTCCTCATTTCTTGCCCGGCCCCCATGGACGACTTCGTAGTCATCTTCATCACCTTGCCACCGATAGCCATCCATGAAACCACGCAAGAGCAGGTGGTCCCGCACCTGCCCGGATTCCGGGTCCGCAATAAGGCTCTTCAGCTTGCATCTTCTACACGGACATCTTATCTCCGTCTCGTTCTTTTGAAGCATCTCGGCCTTCGCGGACCTCAAAAACCTATTCACGATGCCTTCGGTCATCGTGCGGACCATGGTCGCCTGCGGGGTAGAGCAAAACGATATTTTAGAACCAAGAAAAAATTTGGCATGACTTTTCCTAAAAATAGGACCAAAAAGAATGCTTAATGGCAAAATTCTCGCCGAAACGGAAATGAATCAACATTCCGGCAAAATATTGGCAACTATCGCATTTCAAATACCGGTACACCTCCAAACACAAACACATATGCAACACCACAAACATATACAACACCACGAACATACATAGATCTAGCTAGGCCATAAAAAGTGCATGTGCACATTGTTGTAGGGAGAACAACATAAATATAGCTTCCCCCCTTACTTACCTATCAAAACAAGGTAATTTAACCACTTAAATTGAATAAATCTATGGTGGAAATGAGGTGAAAAAGAGGAGGCACCCGAGACAAGTAGGAGGTGGAGAGAATGAAGTGGGGAGAAAGTGAGTGTGGGTAGGAGAGGCTGTCCAAAATATCTTGTTGCTGCCCACTTACTAATGGCGCACCAACTCTAAATGCGCCATTAGTAATCCAGGTTACTAATGGCGCACCTTCTAGTGGTGCGCCATTAATAGTTTTGCAAAAAAAAACATACTAATGGCGCACTGTCCCGCAGTGCGCCATTACTAGTTTAAACTAGTAATGGCGAACGGTGGAACAATGCGCCATTAGTAGTTTTGCAAAAAAAGGAATAAAAAATATAATAAAAAAATAACATTAGTGGCGCACTTTCCGACAGGTGCGCCATTACTAGTTACAATAACTAGTAATGACGCACTGTGTCTGGATGCGCCATTAGTATGTTTGGACAGGCGCGCTAGTTCAGTTTTTTTGATACTAATGGCGCACCCTGGGCCTGGTGCGCCATTAGTAGTTTCAACTCTAATGGCGTATCAGAAGGTGGTGCGTCATTAGTATATACTAATGGCGCACCGCTTGTCTGGTGCGCCATTAGTGTCAATCCCATCTATAGCCCTTCTTCTAGTAGTGCGGAGTGGGACATCGCCGTTGGAGAGGCGCAGGTCGTCACTAACGATGAGGATGCCGAGGACATCATCCCCGCCAGCCAAGGGCTCAAGAAGGTGGATGTGCCGAACAAGGGCGTCGTGATGAGCCAGTCGTTGGGCATTGGCCGTAGGCCTAGGATCGACCATGAGGAGGGGGCACGTGAGCCGTCAGGTTCTACGTGCCCATCAAAAACGTGGAAGACATTGCCATGCTAGTCATACCGGAGGCCTCCAGGCCTGTGATGAAGCCATGCCTAGTCCTCAAGCCTCCTCGCTCGTGAGGCTATCTGCTAACAAGTGGTGTGAGTTCTGAGTACAGGGCCACAACTTTCACGAGTAGCTGGTGCCCTGGAAGGGCCGCGAGTACTTTTGCCGCCATCATGGGACGTCCCGGCGACGTGCTCATCCTTGGGCTGTCTGGCCTGGGCTTCAAAGTGTAGGTCGACGTCGTCTTCACCTCCACTATGTGCGGGGTCAGGTGTCAGAAGCACTGTTGTTAGGGCGACATCCGGCATGCTCTCTAGTTAGCTTATCATCTTTCTTTCAGTTCAAATCGTCTGGACTGTTGGATCGTCTGAACTCTGTGCCTCTTTTGCTGCCAGATATGTATATTTTACCCAAAGTCCAACACTTTGGGGTTGTGCAGGGGCATCCCTGCTGTCTTAGAACTTATGTAGTAGTAGTGTGTAACATGTCATGTGCACTGTTAAACCGTGTGTTAATGGTGTACGAGTAGTGTTCATATATGATATGTCTGCTATGAAGTGTGCTGCATTTGGGTAGTAAGAACACGGTATTTAAAAGATTAAGCAGAACATATACGTGGACACATCTAAACAACTGTGGTTTGTATCTGCTCACCCCCAAAACACAAACGCAGATAATCAAACAGCATGCCTAATCTGACCATTGATTGATGAAATGCAGGCTAGCAAGCGATATATATATATATATACATACATACATATATATATATATATATATATACATATATATATATATATACAACATGATTTTTAGCCTATATTTGGCTCAGTGGGGGCCGAAAAACGGTGCATGTAACAAACACACGGCTCCGTCACGATCGGTCTCCGTGTTGAAACGACCTCCACCGGCTGTGCCACCCGCAACGGATTCGAACGCCCGCTGCATCAGGAGCTAGCAGAAGGCAGAATACACAGTGCTGCAGTGTTTGAGACGTGAACCAACCAAACACGCTCATGTTGCCAGCAGCGACGGGTTCGGGTTGTCCAGTCAACATGGGATGGGGCGCACTCTACATACTGGGACGGGATGCACAGCAGAGACTTGGTGTGATTCCTGCCGCTGCCGGCCATGGACTTGGACCCTCGTGGCCTCCAAGAACCGCCCCGCCAGGCTTGCCGAACTTCATGCAGTTCTGTTCTGGACGGGAACGTCAGGCTCGTGTAGTACGGCGCCTCGTCGTCCGGCGCTCACTGGCCCTCGTAGGCCTCGGTGGCAGTGGCCGGAGACGCTGAAGATGACGAAGAGGAGTTGGCCAGAGACGACGATGATAAGGTTGCCCGAACCCTCGGAGACGAGGGGGTGCTGGGCTGCTGGCCCGAGACGACGTCCAACTGTCCAAGTCCCAAGAACATGCAGCAGAGCGACAGCGGCGAGCAGGGCCAGCCCTTGCCGTCGGCGTAGGCGCAGAATGAGCGAGCCGGACGAGAAGTTGAGCGGCGCCTGCGCAGCAGCCGCCGTCGTGCACTCGAGGAGCATGATGGTGATCGGGAGAGCGTGGACGTGTCGGCCGCGCACCGGACATTGTACGCCGGGTCGCCGCATCTGTCCGCCGTGCTGAGCTGCACGAACGCCTGGGTGTCGTGCTCGGCGTCCCGCGCGAGCACTATGCCTGGACGAACCTGACGCCGGGGTGGACAGCATCAGGGGAACGGTGGATGATGAAGTCGTCATCGGGACAGGCCGCGAACTTGCCGGCGAGCGTGCGTGGAGGGAGGCCTGCATTCGACAAAAAGGTTGAGCCATCGCCATCGCCATCGCCAGGCGTGTTCCTGGGCGAGCTGGGCCGGGCTGTGGCAGTGACTCGCTCGACGCAGGACTTTGACGGGTCTGGCGCCAGCTACTCGTTCGAGGAAATGACTGCAAGGAGAAAAGGAGCAAGTTGAGTCAGTGGTAAGAGGACATAGATGATGGATTTGTAACAAATTCAGACTGGTTTCCGAGCGGTGACTATCATTCTCACTGTTGTCGATACTGGTACTGGCCCTGTATTTTCCTTTTTTTTAAACGGGACAAAAGATTTGTCATTTTTATTAATTAAAAAGAAGGCTTTATTAAACACGCCGGCAAGCAGCGGTAAGAACTAGACTTATTACTCTCACGGCATTACATTACACAAATACTTAGCATCCGCAATGCCCCAAAGCGTCATTGCCTCTTTGATGTTTCACAAGGCGACCCCCATCGGTGCCGCCTTGTTTTTGAAGGCGCACACGTTTTTTTCCTTCCATATTTCCCATCGCACAAGAAGTAGAGTAGACGGCGAGGCTTTTATCGGATGAACATTGCAACTGAGGAGCTCATCCCACCAAGCTTCGATCGTGCCACACCGGTGCGAGAGAGCCATGGGGATATGCATATCGAGCTAGGAGAGCACCCCAATTTCAAATATGGATAGAGAACCTGCATTGAAAAAGGAGGCGAGTTGCCAATTCTTGTACTTACTTGCACAGAGGGCAACGGTCACAGTTTGGCCATCCTATGTGCGTAAGTGATTTACTGTTCATCGAATTACTGTTCACCGCGTACTAAAACCGCCTGAAGCGGCACGAGGGATGAAAACTATCCGGTTTTGATACTTGAGAGACGCAAACTATCCGTTTGAAGTTGATGGACGATTTCTAAACTCTCAGAAGAGTTTTTTTTGCAGGGAAACACAGAGAGCTTTTTATTCATATGAAGGCATTCTCAGGACAATCAGCCAAAAGGCTGGTCACCAAGAAGTTAGGAGTCTCCTCAAGCCAGCTATCGGTCACATTCAGAGTGCAAGCATGCTTTGCACAAAGATGCGCCGGGACGTTAGCTGACCTGTTTACATGTTGAATAGCAAACAAAGTAAAATTATTACATAGCTCTCCTATCTCTGCTAATAAAGGAGTTACAATTGAACAAGAATTGTGGCGAGTAGTCCAGAGCGTCACCATCTCCAAGCAATCAGTTCCCATTATCACATGCGAAAATCCTCAAAGAGAAGCGAACCGAACTCCATCTCGCAGCGATAAACCCTCCATAATCAAGGGATCAGAGATACCCAAATATGGTTTGCACCAAGCTCCCAGGAGCGCCAAAGAGGATCGAGCCACCCCTCCCGCACCGCCCCTGCCATCAGCCAAATTTAAGGCTCCATCCGTGGTGATCTTGACAACACCTTCGTCAGGTGGTCTCCAGCCGAAGCCAGGCAAAATCAATGCATCTCTCCGTGGTAGATGAAGAAGGGCGATTGCCTCCTTAGTGGCCCTGATCGTAGCCGTAGTATTCCTTCCCTCTTCGCCATGTTTGATCCGGTTCTGGGAGTGCCATATAGACCACATTATGGTGGTGATCTTGGCGCGGTCATCGTTTGTAAACCGAGGATCACATGTGATATCCCGCACCCATGAGTCTGGATGAAGACGAGGCAATCTGAGGTCAAACCATGCAGCCGCTTCCTCCCAGAAGCTCTTCGCATGTGAACAGTGTATGAGTGCATGCTCCAGATTTTCGTCCATAGCCAAACAAACTTTGCATCGACAAATCTCTGAATATGTCGATGGTTAAGAGTGGCTTTGTCCGGAAGAATTCCACGAAGAACCCTCCACCAGAACACTCTCACCTTCGGCATGACATTCAACTTCCATATGGATTTCCACATCTGTGTATCATCCTCTGAGGTCCCGGTAGCCGTCCCTTCCTTGAGAGCAACACGCTCTTTCTGAGTCACGAGAGCACGGTACGCCGACTTCACAGTGTAGTTCCCCGATGAGGGAGTCCTGGATTAGGGGGTGTTCGGGTAGCCGTACTATACCTTCAGCCGGACTCCTGGATTATGAAGATACAAGATTGAAGACTTCATCCCATGTCCGGAGGGACTTTCCTTGGCGTGAAAGGCAAGCTTGGCGATGCGGATATTCAAGATCTCCTACCATTGTAACCGACTCTATGTAACCCTAACCCTATCCGGTGTCTATATAAACCGGAGGGTTGTAGTTCGTAGGACAGAATCAACTCCATACACAATCATACCATAGGCTAGCTTCTAGGGTTTAGCCTCCTTGATCTTGTGGTAGATCTACTCTTGTACTACCCATATCATCAATATTAATCAAGCAGGAGTAGGGTTTTACCTCCATCGAGAGGGCCCGAACCTGGGTAAAACAAAGTGTCCCCAGTCTCCTGTTACTATCCGGCCTAGACACACAGTTCGGGACCCCCTACCCGAGATCCGCCGGTTTTGACACCGACACCCGATCTTTCAAATGCCCATGCAAGAAAATCATCTCCACCTCCTTGCCGAATAGGGATGTTCAATATTGCTTCAGCATCAGGCGCAATGAAATTATACCGAACAAGCTCTTGTCTCCACGACCAGTTAGATGGGTCAATAAGCTCAGACACACGATCAATAGATGTATGCTGAGGCCGAAATATAGGAGACATAGATATTGTACCTGGGATCTGTTTATCGTTCTAGGCTGATATGGAGGAGCCATCGCCCACTCGAAAGATCAGTCCGGATCGAAGGGCTTCCCTCCCCGCCATGATCGCCCGCCATGTGGCCGACGCCGACTTTGGTATAGTAGCATTCATGAAGCCAGTGTCGGGGAAGTAACGACCCTTCAGAACTCTTGCACATAGGGAACTCGGGTTGGTGATGAATCGCCATCCGTGTTTGCCCATCATAGCAAGATTGAAGAGATGCGGGTCTCTGAACCCCATCCCCCCCCCTTGCACTTGGGTGTGGCTAGCTCCTTCCAAGACACCCAATGCAATAATTTTTTGTCAAGAGAGCTACTCCAAAAATATTTGGCCATTGGTGAAGTAAGACTCTTACAAACTTTCTTGGTCAGTAGGAATGTACTCATTGGATAAGTAGGAATTGATTGCACAACAGATTTGAGAAGAGTCTCTCGACCTGCACACGCCAATAATTTTTCCGACCAGCCTTGTATTTTCCCGCGAGCTCTTTCACTGATATGATCAAATGTACCACTGGTAATCCGTCCCACAGAAGTAGGGAGCCCCATGTATTTCTCACTGAATGCTTGCACATGAATATTTAATGTTGCTTGCAGAACCTGCCTCAATGAATCAGGAGTGTTAGTACTGAAGTATACAGAACTTTTATCACGATTAACACTTTGGCCCGAAGCCTCTCCAGAAATCCTGAGAATCTCATTGAGTCTAAGAGCACTTGGATTACTTGCATTGATGAAAATCAAACTATCATCCGCAAATAACAAATGAGTGGCCCATGGTGATCTGTAACTCACCCTCAGACTCCTGTCTATGGTTTCTCCACTGTAGTATTTTAACAGCGAGGAAAATCCTTCCGCACATAGCAAAATAGAAATGGTGAAACTGGATCACCTTGTCGGAAGCCTCTGGATGGTGTGAAGTATGGTAGCAGTTCACCGTTGACACGCACCGGGAAGCGCACCGAGGAGACGCACTTCATTATCAATCTAACAAAGCTCATACAAAAGCCAAGTCGAGTTAGTATAGCTTCGAGATAATGCCACTCAACACGGTCATATGCTTTCATCATATCGAGCTTGACCGCGCATGAATAATTCTTGCCCTTCTTCCTCCGCCTCATCGTATGTACACTTTCATATGCAACTAGCACATTGTCAGTAATAAGGCGGCCGGGGACGAAAGCACTTTTCTCTTCACTTATAACCTCATCCATAATGCATCTCAAGTGATTGGTGATTGCCTTAGCAGCAATCTTATACAAAACTGGACACAATGCAATTGGACGGTATTGCAAAATTGATTGGGGGTGTCTAACCTTGGGGATGAGGGTAATAGAAGTGTCGTTCAGTCCTGATGGCAGCTCCCCCCCATTGAGAAAATCAAGCACTGCCGCGGTTACATCATTGCCAAGTAGAGCCCAGTGACGCTGATAAAAACCTGCAGTAAACCCATCAACTGTTGGTGAACGTAGCAGAAATTCAAAATTTTCTATGCATCACCAAGATCAATCTATGGAGTAATCTAGCAACGAGGGGAAGGAGAGTGCATCTACATACCCTTGTAGATTGCTAAGCGGAAGCGTTCAAGTGAACGGGGTTGATGGAGTCATACTCGTCGTGATCCAAATCACCGATGATCCTAGTGCCGAACGGACGACACCTCCGTGTTCAACACACGTACAGCCCGGTGATGTCTCCTATGCCTTGATCCAGCAATGGGAGAAGGAGAGGTTGGGGAAGACTCCATCCAGTAGCAGCACGACGGCGTGGTGGTGGTGAAGGAGCGCGGGACTCCAGCAGGGCTTCGCCAAGCACTACGAGAGACGAGGAGGGAGAGAGGTAGGGCTGCGCCAACAGGGAGAGCAAATCACACACCTTGGGCAACCCCAAACCTCAAGTATATATAGGGGGAGGGGAGGGGCTGCGCCCCCACCTAGGGTTCCCTCCCTAGGGGTGGCGGCAGCCCCCAGATCCCATCTGGGTGGCGGCCACAAGGGGGAGAGGGGGAGGCGCACCTGGGGTGGGCCTTAGGGCCCATCTTCCCTAGGGTTTGCCCCCCTTCCCCTCTTGGAGGCGCCTTGGGCCTTGGTGGGAGGCGCCCCAGCCCATCTAGGGGCTGGTACCTTCCCACTGTTGGCCCATGTAGGCCTCCGGGGCTGGTGGCCCCACCTGGTGGACCCCCGGACCCCTCCGGTGGTCCCGGTACACTACCGGTGATGCCCGGAACACTTCCGGTGGCCAAAACCATACTTCCTATATATTAATCTTTACCTCCGGACCATTTCGGAACTCCTCGTGATGTCCTGGATCTCATCTGGGACTCCGAACAACATTCGGTAACCGCGTGCATACTTTCCCTATAACCCTAGCGTCATCGAATCTTAAGTGTGTAGACCCTACGGGTTCGGGAACCATGCAGGCATGACCGAGACAACTCTTCGGTCAATAACCAACAGCGGGATCTGGATACCCATGTTGGCTCCCACATGCTCCACGATGATCTCATCGGATGAACCACGATGTCAAGGACTTAATCAATCCAGTATACAATTCCCTTTGTCTAGCGGTACGATACTTGCCCGAGATTCGATCGTCGGTATCCTGATACCTTGTTCAATCTCGTTACCGGCAAGTCTCTTTACTCGTTCCGTAACACATCATCCCATGATCAACTCCTTGATCACATTGTGCACATTATGATGATGTCCTACCGAGTGGGCCCAGAGATACCTCTCCGTTTACACGGAGTGACAAATCCCAGTCTCGATTCGTGCCAATCCAACAGACACTTTCGGAGATACCTGTAGTGTACCTTTATAGCCACCCAGTTACGTTGTGACGTTTGGCACACCCAAAGCACTCCTACGGTATCCGGGAGTTGCACAATCTCATGGTCTAAGGAAATGACACTTGACATTAGAAAAGCTTTAGCATACGAACTACATGATCTTTGTGCTAGGCTTAGGATTGGGTCTTGTCCATCACATCATTCTCCTAATGATGTGATCCCATTATCAATGACATCCAATGTCCATGGTCAGGAAACCGTAACCATCTGTTGATCAACGAGCTAGTCAACTAGAGGCTTACTAGGGACATGGTGTTGTCTATGTATCCACACATGTATCCGAGTTTCCTATCAATACAATTCTAGCATGGATAATAAACGATTATCATGAACAAGGAAATATAATAATAACTAATTTATTATTGCCTCTAGGGCATATTTCCAACAGTCTCCCACTTGCACTAGAGTCAATAATCTAGTTCACATCGCCATGTGATTAACACTCATAGGTCACATCGCCATGTGACCAACATCCAAGAGTCCACTAGACTCAATGATCTAGTTCACATCACTATGTGATAAACACTCAAAGAGTTCTGGGTTTGATCATGTTATGCTTGAGAGAGGTTGTAGTCAAGGGTCTTGCCATATTCAGATCCCTATGTACTTCGCAAAACTTTATGTCATATCGTAGATGCTGCTACCACGTTCCACTTGGAGCTATTCCAAATTGTTGCTCCATTATACGTATCCGGTATCTCTACTCAGAGCTATCCGGATAGGTGTTAAGCTTGCATCGACGTAACTCTTTACGTCGAACTCTTTATCATCTCCGTAACCGAGAAACATTTCCTTATTCCTCTAAGGATAATTTTGACCGCTATCTGGTGGTCTACTCCTAGATCACCTTTGTACCCTCTTGCCAGACATGTGGCAAGGCACACATCTGGTGCGGTACTTCAGCATGGCATACCGTATAGAGCCTATGACAAGAGCATAGGGGACGACCTTAGTCCTTCTTCTTTCTTCTGCCGTGGTCAAGCTTTGAGTCTTACTCAACTTCACACCTTACAACTCAGGTAAGAACCCCTTCTTTGACTGATCTATTTTGAACTCCTTCAAAAATATGTCAAGGTATGCGTTCTTTGAAAGTATCATCAGGTGTCTTGATCTATCTCTATAGATCTTGATGCCCAATTTGTAAGCAGCTTTATCCAGGTCTTCCTTTGAAAAACACTCTTCAAACAACCGTTTATGCTTTCCAGAAATTCTACATTATTTCGGATCAACAATATGTCATCCACATATACTTATCAGAAATGTTGTAGTGCTCCCACTCACTCTCTTGTAAATACAAGTTTCTAGCAAACATTGTATAAACCTAAAAGCTTTGATCACTCCATCAAAGCATATATTCCGATTCCGAGATGCTTGCTCTAGTCCATAGAAGGATTGCTGGAGCCAGCATACCTTTTAGCATCCTTAGGATCGACAAAACCTTTTATTGTATCACATACAACTTTTCTTACGAAAACTGGTAAGAAAACTTGTTTTGACATCCATCTGTAAGATTTCATAATCGAAAAATACAGCTAATGCTATCATGATTCCGACGGACTTAAGCATCGCTACGGGTGAGAAATTCTCATCGTAGTCAACTCCTTGAACTTGTGAAAAGACTCTTTCCCACAAGTCGAGCTTCATAGACGGTAACATTACCGCCCACGCCCGTCTTCTTCTTAAAGATCCATTTATCTCAATGGCTTGCCGATCATTGGGCAAGTCCACCAAAGTCCATACTTTGTTCTGATATATGGATCCTATCTCGGATTTCATGGCTTCTAACCATTTGTCGGAATACGGGCCCACCATCGCTTCTCCATAGCTCGTAGGTTCATTGTTGTCTAACAATATGATATCTAAGACAGGATTACCGTACCACTTAGGAGTAGTACATATCCTTGTCGACCTACGAGGTTCGATAGCAACTTGATCCAAAGATTCATGATCACTATCATTAACTTCCTATTCAACAGACGTAGGCGCCACAGAAAACATCTTTCTGTGTTGCATCACTCTCTAGTTGAAGGAAAGGTTCGACAACCTCATCAAGTTCTATCTTCCTCCCACTCAATTCTTTCGAGAGAAACTCCTTCTCGAGAAAGGACCCATTCTTAGTGACAAACAATTTGCCCTCGGATCTGAGATAGAAGGTATACCCTACTGTCACCTTTGGGTATCCTATGAAGATGTGTTTGTCCGCTTTGGGTTCGAGCTTCTCCGGCTGAAGCCTTAAGCATCGCAGCGCCAAACATTACGAAACGACAACTTTGGTTTCTTGCCAAACCAATGTTCATACGACATCGTCTCAACGGACTTAGATGGTGTCCTATCTAAAGTGAATGCAGCTGTCTCTAACGCATAACCTCAAAATGAAAATGGTAGATTGGTAACAGACATCATAGATCGCACCATATCTCATAGGGTTCGATTACGACGTCCGGACACACCATTACCTTGTAGTGTTCCAGGTGGCTTCAACTGTGAAACAATTCCACAATGTCTTAAGTGATTGCCAAACTCATAACTCAGAAAATCCCCTTTTGATCAGATCATAGGAACATGATCTTATTGTTATGATGATTCTTAACTTCACTCTGAAAACGCTTGAACTTTTCAAACGTTTCAGATTTGTGCTTCATTAAGTAGATATACCTGTATCTACCCAAATCGTCAGTGAAGATGAGAAAATAGCGATATCCACCGCACGCTTCAATTCTCATTGGATCACACGCATCAGCATGCATGATTTCCAACAAGTCACTTGCCCGTTGCATTGTACCTGAAAACGGGGTCTTAGTCATCCTGCCCATGAGGCATGGCTCGCATGTGTCAAGCGACTCAAAATCAAGTGACTCCAAACATCCATCGACATGGAGTTTCTTCATGCATCTTACGCCAATATGACCTAAGCGGCAGTGCCACAAGAAAGTGGTACTATCATTATTAACTCTACATCTTTTGGCGTGAACATGTGTATTACCACGGCCGAGATTCAATGAACCATTCACATAGGGTGCATGACCATGAAAGGTATTATTCATGTAAACAGAATAACCAGTATTCTCTAACTTAAATGAATAACCGTATTGCAATGAACATGATCTAATCATATTCATGCTCAACATACACACCTGATAACATTTATCTAGGTTCAATATTAATCCCGAAGGCAGATGGAGCGTGCGATGGTGATCTCATCAACTTTGGAAACACTTCCAACACACATCGTCACCTCGCCCTCAGCCAGTCTCCGTTTAGTCCGTAGCTTTAGCTTCAAGTCACCAATAATAGCAACTGAACCGGTATCCAATACCCAGGTGCTACCAGGAATACTAGCGAGGTACACATTAATAACACGTATATACTTTGTTGAAGTTCTAGCCTTCTTATCTACCATGCATTTGGGGTAATTCCGCTACCAGTGACCGTTCCCCTTACAATAGAAGCACTTAGTCTCGGGTTTGGGTTCAACCTTGGGTTCCTTCACTAGAGCGGCAACTGGCTTGCCATCCATGAAGTTTCCCTTCTAGCCCTTGCCCTTCTTGAAACCAGTGGTCTTGTTAAACCATCAACACTTGATGCTCCTTCTTGATTTCTACCTTTTGCGGTCTTAAGCACCGCGAACAGCTCCGGGATCAACTCCATCCCTTGCATGTCATAGTTCATCATGAAGATCTAGTAGCTTAGTGATAGTGGCTAGAGAACTCTATCAATCACTATCTTATCTGGAAGTTTAACTCCCACTTGATTTAAGTGATTGTAGCACCCAACCATTCTGAGCACATGCTCACTAGCTGAGCTATTCTCCTCCATCTTGTTGGCAAAAGAACTTGTCAGAGGTCTCATACCTCTCAACACGGGCATGAGCCTGAAATCCCAATTTCAGCTCTTGGAACATCTCATATGTTCTATGGCGTTCAAAACGTCATTGGAATCCCGATTCTAAGCCGTAAAGTATGGTGCACTAAACTATCAAGTAGTCATCAGGACGTGTCTGTCAGGTGTTCACAACATCCACAGACGACGTTGTAGGGGTTTGCGCTTGAGCGGTGCATCAAAGATGTAAGTCTTCCATGTAGCAGTAAGGACACTCCTCGGACTACGGACCTAGTCCGCATCCTTGCTTACAATATCTTTCAACTTAAACTTTCTCTAGGAACGTATTGAAATAGGGAGCTACAACGTGAGCTATTTATCTACAACATATTTTCAAAGACAATTTAGACTATGTTCATGATAATTGAGTTCATCTAATCAAATTATTTAATGAAATCCCACTCAGATAGACATCCCTCTAGTCATCTAAGTGAAACATGATCCGAGTCAACTAGGCCGTGTCCGATCATCACGTGAGACGGACTAGTCAACATCGGTGAACATCTTCATGTTGATCGTATCTTCTATACGACTCATGCTCGACCTTTCGGTCTTTCGTGTTCTGAGGCCATGTCTGTACATGCTAGGCTCGTCAAGTCAACCTAAGTGTATTGCGTGTGTAAATCTGGCTTACACCCGTTGTATTCAAACGTTAGAATCTATCACACCCGATCATCACGTGGTGCTTCGAAACAACGAACCTTCGCAACGGTGCACAGTTAGGGGGAACACTTTCTTGAAATTATTATGAGGGATCATCTTATTTAAGCTACCGTTGTTCTTAGAAAATAAGATGTAAAACATGATAAACATCACATGCAATCAAATAATGACATGATATGGCCAATATCATTTTGCTCCTTTTGATCTCCATCTTCGGGGCTCCATGATCATTGTTGTCACCGGCATGACACCATGATCTTCATCATCATGATCTCCATCATCGTGTCTTCTTGAAGTTGTCTCGTCATCTATTTACTTCTACTACTATGGCTAACGCTTTAGCAATAAAGTAAAGTAATTACATGACGTTTATGTTGACATGCAGGTCATAAATAAATTAAGACAACTCCTATGGCTCCTGCCGGTTGTCATACTCATCGACATGCAAGTTGTGATTCCTATTATAAGAACATGATCAATCTCATACATCACATATATCATTCATCACATCCTTTTGGCCATATCACATCACAAGGAATATGCTGCAAAAACAAGTTAGACGTCCTCTAATTGTTGTTGCAAGTTTTTACGTGGCTGCTATAGGTTCGTTTCTAGAAGGAACGTTTCTTACCTATGCGAAAACCACAACATGATATGCCAATTTCTATTTACCCTTCATAAGGACCCTTTTCATCGAATCCGATCCGACTAAAGTGGGAGAGACAAACACCCGCTAGCCACCTGATGCAACTAGTGCATGTCAGTCGGTGGAACCAGTCTCACGTAAGAGTACGTGTAAGGTCGGTCCAGGCCGCTTGATCCCACGATGCCGCCGAATCAAGATAAGACTAGTAACGACAAGTAAATTGACAAAATCAACGTCCACAACTGCTTTGTGTTCTACTCGTGCATAGATGCTACGCATAGACCTAGCTCATGATGCCACTGTTGGGGAACGTAACAGAAATTCAAAATTTTCTACGCATCACCAAGATCAATCTATGGAGTAATCTAGCAACGAGGGGAAGGAGAGTGCATCTACATACCCTTGTAGATCGCTAAGCGGAAGCGTTCAAGTGAACGGGGTTGATGGAGTCGTACTCGTCGTGATCCAAATCACCGATGATCCTAGTGCCGAACAGACGGCACCTCCGTGTTCAACACGTATAGCCCGGTGACGTCTCCTACGCCTTGATCCAGCAAGGGGAGAAGGAGAGATTGGGAAGACTCCATCCAGCAGCAGCACGACGGCGTGGTGATGGTGAAGGAGCGCGGGACTCCAGCAGGGCTTCGCCAAGCACTACGAGAGACGAGGAGGGAGAGAGGTAGGGCTGCGCCAACAGGGAGAGCAAATCACACACCTTGGGCAGCCCCAAACCTCAAGTATATATAGGGGGAGGGGAGGGGCTGCGCCCCCACCTAGGTTTCCCTCCCTAGGGGTGGCGGCAGCCCCCAGATCCCATCTGGGTGGCGGCCACAAGGGGGAGAGGGGGAGGCGCACATGGTGTAGGGTTTGGATAGTTCTATGTTCATCGCATGTGTCACTTTGACTGGCACATGTGATAACAATAGCTGGGGATCCGCAAAACCCTGTGATTCATAAATTTGCTGATAGAAGGTCTGTACCTCCACCTTGTCCTCGTCTCCACTAGCGCAGACCGTCCCGTCAGCTCGGTGAAGATCTGAGATCTTATTCATACGTTGTCGTTGAGCTGCTTGCGCCTGGAAATATGATGTGTTGCGATCGCCCTCTCGGAGCCATGGGACTCTTGAACGCTGCCGAGTCCAGATCTCCTCTTGGTGCAAGGCCTCCTTCAGTTTTTTAACGATACTCTTCTCCTCATCCGAAGGCCCAACACATATAGCCTGACACCGCACTCGGTTCAGACGTTGTTGGAGTTGTCGGACAGTACGTGCCAGACAACCAAATTCCTTCAAACTCCACGGCTCTAGGGTTGTCTGCAAAGTACCAAGTGCTGATGCAATGCCTTGGAGGCCCGGAGTCCGTGGTATGCCCCGCCATGTCTCCTCCACTAGGCGGTCATAATCTATATGTGTCTGCCAGACATTTTCATAGCGAAATTGTTTCTTGGCCCTAGGCCGATCTGACAGTACCTCTTTGATTTCCGCTATCACAGAACAGTGGTCAGACTCAACTGAAGGAAGATGTCGAACCCGTATGTGATGAAAAAGCTGCCGAAATTCCTCGTTCGCAAAAGCTCGATCTAGCCTTGTCTTGACATTTGCTTCTCCCATCTGATGATTATCCCATGTGTAGGCCGTGCCAGACCAGCCTAGATCTTGGAAAGAGAGGTCATCCACAACCTCCCTGAATGATCTCATGTGAGTTTCAGACCGTGCCGCTCTGCTGAAGTGCTCACATGCATACAAAGTTTTGTTAAAATCTCCCATGCACAACCAGGCACTATGGGGTATGTTATGCAAAGTACGCAAGAACCGCCAACTGTGGTGTCTCTCTTCCGCTCGCGGTGCTCCGTAAAAACCCGTAAAACGCCAAACATAAGCGTTCTGATTATTACCATGAACCAATACATCAATATGGTTCTTACTGAAATTTTTCAAATCAACGGTCACATCTCTGGACCAAAAAAGACCTATGCCGCCACTAAGGCCAACACTGTCAACTACAAAACTGCCTACAAAACCAAGCGTAAACTTCAGATCCTCAACTCTTTTTGCTTTGATTTTAGTTTCCATTACAAAGAGAAGGGAGGGGCCTTCAAGCTTCACGATACTGCGAAGCTCCCGAACTGCCTCGGGGTTCCCAAGCCCCCGGCAGTTCCAGCTTAAAACACTCATTATGACTGGCAGGACCGCGACGCGGTCTCTGCCGAGTTATCTGGTGTGGGCTTTTTCTTCTTGGGTTCACGAGCAAAAACATCTCCCTCTGTATCGTTGCCAGCTGTGGTTGGGTCCTTGATGCTTGCACCCGCGTCCCCAACTGGATCAACCAAACTTCCATCTGTAAGCAACAGGGGTTTAGCCACGGGTTTGTAAACTTGATGAAGAGCTTCTTTACGCTTCGGTGGCTGCTTATTCTTCATAGGAGATGTCACTTCCTGCCCAGGTTCCTTGTTAGTACTAGAGTTCTTTGTGGTTGGCTTGCTGTGAGACTTTGGTTCCCTGGAGGAATTGTCGCTGGCCGGCGTCTTCTTTACATCATCCGACGCACGGAGTTTAGAGCCAAACGGAAGCTCACCCTTGTCATCGCGTGAGCCTGGAGTAGCACAATAGAGCTCTGAATGCCCTAATCTATCATAGGAGAAACAAAAGTAGGGCAACTGTTCATATTGAATGTCATACAAGTCCGTCTTCTTTCTCCTGGCAGAATCGATCAAAATCCACCTTCTCAAAGGCTTGTCAACCTCAATTGATATCCTTGCTCGCAGAAAACCACCATTACGATCAAACTTGACAAACTGGGTGCTTTTATCCATCTGCTTAGCAATCGGCATCCACCACGCCTCATCCCTTAGGTTATAGGGTAAATCCATAACCCTAGCCCAGATCTGCAGACGATCGAACTGGACCTCATCAGGCCGCATACAATCGTCAAACTCGGCCGGCACCACGGCGTTCTTACTGATATGCCATGGCGAACCACCCCACACCCGATCTCTATCCCTCTGATTCTCAAATTCAGCTATAAACACGTTGACGCCCGCTGATCTAAACTGCAAACCACGCGGGTTGCCCCACGCCGGCCGAAGCGCATTAGTGATGGTCGGAAGAGTTTGAGGACGAAAAATATACTTATCCCTTACTTAAATACACATAACCAGCGGGCATAAGTATTGCTCCAATGGGCTACGTGCAGTTGTGCACATAAATCTCTAACTCTATATTTACCCGCGCAGCGAGTCTGATGTATAGCCAGATGCATGATGTATGATTTATCTTTTATGTATGTGCAAAATAACAGTTAATTTCTAGTCATTGTAACGGATGTATATCTATTTATATACATGACTTTAGACTTTAATTACCATTACTTGCACTTCATCCCCTTGCTAAAATGCTGCATTGTCATGACCTCGACTCAGTGATGGTTCGAATTGAAAGTACCACATTTGTCCCCCGGCTATTATTGGGGTAAGGTCAGGTACGATTCCTCATAATAATCTAATAAGAACATATACAAAGACAACATGCTAACTGAACAAAGCTAACGGGTCTAGGTGGACGGTCGATGGCCTGCCGACGTTAATCGGAAATCATCCACAAAACATGCATCGTGATGTGGGAGCAACCGGAGCATCATCCATGATATGATAACAGACGGACAACCATGATATTCCACCTGCTCGTGATGTGCACGAGATGAAAATGGCTGCATGTGCTGATGTTGGCCATGGTTGAGGACATCCGTCAAAGGTATTCGTCAAGAATCACCTTGGAGCCAAGGGTTGGGCCAACGGAAGCTGCACTGCCATTGGAGGCATCAAAGAGGGGGCACCGTCTGCGGCGGCTTACACATTTCACTTGATGGCACGAGGAATACATAAGCAACGCGCGTAAGGTAAATTAATAACGCAAGGTATATATAATAAATAAAACTAAAATCATGTGCATGGATCAAGTGTGGTTTCATCACGAGAGGAACATGGAACAACTGAAAACGATACCACATGCTAGAAAAATTAATGGAAACATTTTTACTTTAATCTTTTTGTTCCGATCCCATTGTCTAACGGCAAATTTATCCCAATACTACATATGAATTCTGAAACTCAAGCACCCAACAACTTTGTGTCACATCAACTAGTTAAAGTAAACAAGCTCGGCTCCCAAAAGTTGACTGTTCCAAATACAAAATACAATGGGGAAGAAACTTTCACCAAACTAGTGAATACTCAAAAGTTTAACACAAGATCGAGCCACTCACCCAAATAAACCAAGATTCCCATCATCGCCCCCCATACAATATCAATCACAAGTCGAATTTTAAAAACATCAGCTAGTAAGCCTACTCACTGCCACAGCTAGGTTTTGCACTCATCTTTACTGCACTCGCTAATTTGCAATTGTGAGGTTGTATTCTCCAATTCTAGATATATTTTTCCCTTTTGGGAGAAAGGCTGACACAAAACTTTGTTGAATGAAACATATAAGTTTTGGACACGTCTATAATTGTAGCAAGATGATTACACTGTGCCTACCACATTGTTTGGAACAATATCCGGCCCCCAATAAAAGTTGATCATTCAGCACGCCATTCTGACCAGACTCTGCTGCAACTTCCTCATTCGGACTCTGCTGCAACTTCCTCATCAAATGGCCTTAAACAAATTAAGAGGAAAAATGTCAGGTGCCATGTGGTAAAATAAGTGAAGAAACATATAATTAGTTTGGGAAATATTTTTGAGTTTGTATGAATGTTAAGAAAATAGAGAACAGAGCAAAACAAAAATAACATGCCTTGGAATTGGAGCGGTATTCAGATATTCGGAGAATGCACAGGACATGAAGGTCGGATTGTCATAATAGGGTCTTGAGGCACAATATGGTTTGATGACTTCCAGCGACTTGTTTCCAAGATCTACACCAAGCATCCATATGTTTCTGTTAGCACCCACTTCACACATGAGGTAGACAACAGCACGACCATAAATGGTGAAGGTCGGAAAGCCTGGTGTAGTCTTCAGGTTTCTCACTCTGCATTTCTCAGCATTACTATCCCACAGGTGAAGTAGCTGCAGAGCAAGTCGTGGTTCGGCTGAGATGTCATTGACATAGAGAGCGTGCCCTTTTTTCCAATAGTCCCAAGAGATGCCCCTAAAACCTGTTCGGATCTTCCAGCCATCAGGTGCACACTTAATTTCATCCTCCATAATGTCCTCTTCATGATACCCGAGGAGCTTGGTATCAGGGATGGTATCTAGGAAGTCAAGATAGGCCATCGTCTTGAAACTCCTCATGGAGATAAACTTGGACCATTTGGAACAATGCTCGATCTCGGTGAAGTTGATGACACCATTGGGGAAGCCGACGACGTCCCGCACTGACCGTGCATTGCTTTCCGGGTGCACGTCGTAATCGGCCTTGGGAATCGGCTTGGGCAGCGGGATGAAGCGGAGAACTGGATCCTTCTCAAGCACATCGCAGACAACAATGCCGCGCCAGAGGTCGACCCATCCTAATGTGCTTCCTCCGATAGAGATCACCTTGTCGGTTTGGCTTGCCAGGAAACCGGGAGCTGGCTTCTTCAGCTGCAGGTGTTTGGTGCTCCACTCGTTCATCTCCGACGAGAAGATGTGCAGGTCCTAGTGCCCAGGGTCACGATTCATGGAAAGATCAGCGACCAAGAAACCGCCGTCCTCGCAGGGCACGATGGCTGCGTGCCTTGAGTGTAGAATATGTGAATTGCACAATGTATTGCTTTCATGCATAGGCACGTATATATGATGTACAACGGTGGACCACGGACCTCAATTATACAAAGAACTAGGAGGCGGGCCCAATACACAATATGCACATAACACATATACTCAACACCCCCCCCCCCCCCCCCCCCCCCCGCAGTCGAAGCGGCACCGCGGCTGACACAAAGACTGGACCGGAACTCCTCAAGAGAGACCGTAGGCTGCCGCTTGGACGACCACAAGATGAGTGAAGGTCCAAGATAGACACAATAGCCCGAAGTGGAGCGACGAGTGTCGGGGCAGCCCGCCCAGTCTGCATCGGAGTAGGCGGTGAGGGCGGTGTCGGCGGAAGCATGAAACGTGATGCCAAGATTCATAGTGCCACGGATATAGCGGAGAATCCGCTTAACAGCAACCCAGTGAACGTCTCGAGGAGCATGCATATGAAGACACACTACAGGAATCAATAAGTTTGCCGTCAGGCAAGTACAGACGGCAAAGGCAGGAATACAGACGGCAAAGATTTTGCCGTCAGCTGCAGACGGCAAACGTAGTCGGCAAACCCAAAGTCGGCAAAGAGTACTTTGCCGTCAGATTTTTATCGGGCAAACAGCAAAGAGATTTTGCCGTCAGTAAAACAAATAACAGACGGCAAAGAACAGGGTCTATGCCGTCAGCCAAACTCCATATTTGCCATCATCCGGAATCATCACAGACGGCAAATTGCTTTTTCATGATTAAAAAAAACTAAAGAACCAGCGCTAGCAAACCCATCACAGCCGTAGTTTTGCACAACTGACCCACTTTTCACACATAAATTCCTGGCACAATGTACAAAAATTAGAAACAAAAAATGGAGCCCGTGAAACATCAATGTAACTACACGAATATGCAGTGAGCATCAAATTTTTGCAGGTACATGCACCTAGCAATTAATAACAATTACTAACAGCCACAAATTAAGTGCGGTGGTCGGGGCAATTGCATTCTTGGAGGGAGATGGAAAAGGTTGCGGCGCCGGGGGACGGGGACGGCGGCGTGCAGCTGCTCGGGGCGACGATGGCCGGAGCAAAGGGGGGAAGGGGTCGAGGACGGCGGCGCCGGGGAGCAGGGCCCGCCACGTGAGGCTGCACAACGCGAAGGGGGAGGGCCGGGGCCGGCAGTGCCATGGCCGGCCGCATGCTGCTGCTCGGGCTTCGGGGGAGGGCCGGGGCCAGCAGCGCCATGGTGGGCCGCCTGCGGATGCTCGGGGGTGGCGAGGGAGGGCCGGGGCCGGCGGTTCCATGGCGGGCCTCCTGCCACTGCTCGGGGCGGCGAGGGAGGGCCGGGGACGGCGGCGCCATGGCGGGCCTCATGCGGCTGCTCGGGACGGCGAGGGATGGCCGGGGCCAGCGGCGCCACGCCGGCCGCCTCCGGCTGTTCGGTGCGGCGAGGGAGGGCCGGGGCCGACAACGCCATTGTCGGCCGCCTGCGGCTGCTCGGGGCGGCGAGGGAGGGCCGGGGCCGGCGGCGGCTGCTCAGGGCGATGGGGGAGGGCCGAGGCCGGCTCCGTGCGGCTGCTTGGAACGAAGAGCGAGCGAGGAGAGAGGAGGGAGAACGAGAAGGAGGAGAGCGCGTGCGACGTGGGGGTGCGTGCATCGTGGGTGGATAAATGCGTCTGGCAGTAGTGGTGGGATGGGGTCGTGCGTTATGGGCTGGTGTGGCTGAGATTTTGCCATGTCATCGATCCAGGAGATCAATCCGCGTGTTGTGCTTCTTCTTTGCCGTCTGTCAAAAAACACAGACGGCAAAAGGTCCAGTTTGCCGTCTGCTAATAAAAAAGAGACGACAAAGATTCTTTGCTGTCTGTGGATAAAAACATACACGGCAAAGATTTTTTGCCGTCTGTGTTTTTATTGGCAGACGGCAAACTAAGGTCTTTGCCGTCTGTGTTTCTTTTGGCAGACTGCAAAGTACCATTTGCCGTCAGTCATTCTTTGCCGTCTACAGCTGACGGCAAAAGTTGTCTTTGCCGTCAGGCACGAAAAAAAGCTGACGGCAAAGACCCCCACAGACGGCAAATTAGCCGATTCCTGTAGTGACACACCTGCTGCACGACATACTGGATCTCCGGTCAAGTCAAAGTGAGGTACTGGAGAGCACCAACGATAGACCGATAGAAAGCAGCATGCGAAGCAGGAGAACCATCCGTGGCAGAAAGCTTGGCCTTCGTATCAACAAGAGTAGCGGCGGGCTGGCAGTTAAGCATGCCGGCGCGCTCGAGGAGCTCGTGAGCGTACTTCCGCTGATGAAGGAAGAAGCCATCCGGACGGCGCACCACCTCGACACCGAGGAAGTAGTGCAAAGGACCCAAGTCCTTGATGGCGAACTCAACGCGGAGACGAGCCGTGAGCTGACTAAGGAGACCAGCCGTACATGCCGTTAGGATGATGTCGTCGACATAGAGCAGCAAGTAGGCCGTGTCAGAGCCCTGATGATAGACGAAGAGCGAGGCGTCCGAGCGGGTAGAGCGGAACCCAAGCTGGTGGAGAAACGCCACGATGCGCTGGTACCAAGCGCGCGGAGCCTGCTTGAGTCCGTACAAGGACCGTGAAAGCAGGCACACGTGGTCGAGAAGCGCCGGGTCAACAAACCCGGTGGGCTACTGGCAGAAGACCTGCTCCTCGACGCGACCATGGAGGAATGCGTTGGAGACATCCATCTGGTGCACCGGCCAAGCACGGGAGACCGCAAGGTGGAGAACCATGCGTATCGTGCCGGGCTTGATGACCGGAGCGAAGGTGTCGGTGAAGTCGATGTCATCACGCTGTCGGAAGCCACGAACAACCCAACGCGCTTTGTAGAGATCAAGGGTATCATCAGGACGGAGCTTGTGTTTAAAGACCCACTTCCCGGTAATCACGTTGGCGTGCGGGGACGGGGAACAAGCTGCCACGTCCGGTTGCGCAACAGGGCGTCAAACTCCTCTTGCATCGCAGCCATCCAGAGAGGGTCACGAAGAGCGGCTCGAACGGAGACCGGCAACGCCGACGGCTCAGAGGTGTACGCCGCATGGACGTAGTCATCCGAGGCGTAGTGCGAGCTCGGGCGAAAAATGCCCGTACGGGCACGGGTGACCGGACCGGCCACAGGTGCCGAGAGGGCCAGGGGTGCCGAGGGGGCCGCGAGGGCCGTGGGCACCGGGGGGGGGGCACGGGCGCCAACCTCTGGGACGCCGGAGGTGCCCGGGGCGCCGCGGGCGCCGGAGGAGCCGCGGTGGCTGCGGGCGCCAGTGCCGCGGCTGTAGGAGGCGCCGCATGCGGAGGGCGCGCCTCAAAGCCAGGGGGCGGGCCAAGAGAGGCGCGTGAGCGCCCTGGGAAAGGCGTCAAGGAGCCCGCGTCACAAGTGGTGGGAGGAACAGCCGGGGGTACCTGGTGAAACGGAAACACATGCTCATCAAAGTAAACGTGCCGGGAAGTGAACACACGGTGGGAGACGGGATCGTAGCACCGATATCCCTTGGAGTTGGAGGGGTAGCCGATGAAGATGCAAGCGACAGATCGAGGTGCAAGCTTGTGAGAAGCAGTGTCGGCAGTGCTGAGATAGCAAAGGCACCCAAAAATACGCAAGTCGTCATAAGACGGGGGCGTACCAAAGAGAAGATGGTGAGGTGCGTAGTTCCATCGTGGGCGGCAGGGTCTAATGTTAAGAAGAAGTGATGCAGTGGCAAGTGCGTCCGGCCAGAAACGAGGCGGCACATTGGCATGAAACAGGAGCGTGCGAACGCAGTCATTCAAAGTGCGAAGGACGCGTTCGGCTCGCCCGTTCTGCTGTGAAGTGTACGGGCATGTGAGGCGGAAAACTGTGCCGTGATGCGACAAAAAGGTGCGGAAAGCGAGGTTGTCGAACTCTTTTCCATTGTCCATCTGAAGCGCAAGGATAGGACGCCCAAACTGCGTGCGGACATAGGAGTAAAAGGCCGTCAAGGTGGAGAGTGCGTCCGACTTTCTGCGCAAAAGAAAAGTCCACATGTAATGAGAATAATCATCAAGAATGACTAAATAATATAAATAGGCTGAATTACTAGGAACTGGAGAGGTCCACACATCGCTATGAATCAACTGAAAGGAAAAAGAAGCAATGGTGTTAGAATTATTAAACGGCATGCGAACATGTTTGCCGACTCGACAGGCATGACAAGTATGATCCTCAATCCTAGTGGAACTGAAACTGAAACTCTTGAGAATATGACGAAGTGTGACGGGGTTGGGATGACCCAAGCGAGCATGCCAAAGATCGACGCCAACGGAGAGAGCGACCGGTGCGGCGGTGGTGGAAGAAGAGGGATGTACCGGATAAAGCTCGTCGGGGCTGTCACATCGGTGGAGTATCATCCTGGTTCGAGCGTCTTTGACACAAAACCCAATGCCGTCAAATTCAACAGTAACAGGATTTTCACGAGTGAAACGTTTAACATAAACAAGGTTCTTAATAAGATCAGGAGATACAAGTATGTTAGACAAAGATAAAGGTGTAGAAGTAGAAGGAAAAGAAGCGTGTCCAATATGTGTGATAGGAAGTGTGGAACCACCGACAATGATGCGACGGTCGGTGGAGACAGGAGTAAAAGAGGCAAGGTTATCAGGATGAGTAGACATGTGAGCCGTAGCACCGGTGTCCATGTACCAATCAGCACCGCCAGTGTAGTTGTTCAGCGTAGGAGCGACATGCAGCGCGGTGAGGAGCACCGAGTCCCAGGACGCCGGCGGCAGGGCCGGCGAGGGAGACGCCATGAGGAAACCATAGCCGCCGCTCAACTGCGGCGGTGGTGGCTGCTGCCCAGCGGGCGAGTGCAGGCCCGCTGACGACCCCCATCAGTACCCGGGAGACTCGTACACGGGTGAAGCCAGGTACGCAGGCGGAGCCCCGTATGTGGATGCGGATGGAGTCTCGTGAATGAATGCAGGCAAAGCCCCGTATGCCCCGCGCGACAACAAGGGGTCGACGGGTAGAGTCGGCGCCGGTAGCGGGATGACAATGGACCGGTCGAAGAGCGCCGGCGATGGGGCGGCGACGTACGCCAGCGAGGCCGGGGACGGGGCGCCGTACACAGTCCACGCACTGGAGGGAGCCGCAGCCCACGCGCCATGTATGCCGTACGCGTCATGCACGCCTGCAGGTACGCCCGTGATGGATGGATTTTGCCACGCCCTTGCATGTAAGGCGCCATGCATGCCTGCTTGTACGTCCGCGTCATGCATGCCTGCATATACGCTGGCGATGGATGGGTTTGGCCACGGCCGTGCATGTAAGGCGCCATGCATGCCTGCATGTACGCCCGTGATGGATGGCGCGGCTGCGTGATGCTCAGCGGATACCGCCGCGTGCGTCGACGACGGCGAAACAGCAGCAGTTGGATCGGCACCGGCCAGAGGAAACAACGGCCGAGAGGCCAGGAACAGAGAGGCCGCGGCGGCCGGGGGGGCGGATGCCATCGGGGACGATCGGGGCAGAGCGGACGCTGGTGCACGTACAAGCACGTACAAGCTGATGGATTTCCTGGATCGATTGCTCGGCTGTACAAGCACGTGGGTGTTGGCGATCAGGCGAGATCGAGCGAGGCAGCCGGCGCACAAGGTGCGCGAGCGGCGGGGACTGGGGCGACGGCGGCGGCCGGCGCGGGGAGGCGCACGGGCGGCGGCGGAAGCAAGGAAACCTAAAAAACTGATACCATGTAAAATATGTAAATTGCACAATGTATTACTCTCATGTATAGGCACGTATATATGGTGTACAATGGTGGGCTACAGACCTCAACTATACAAAGAACTAGGAGCACTAGTAGAAAAAGGGGCTTTTGTCCCGATTGGTAAGGCTCCTTTAGTCCCGGTTTTCGAACCGGCACTAAAGGATCGGTACTAATGCCTCTCCCCTTTAGTTCCGGTTCTTACATGAACCGGGACTAAAGGGCGCGGCCACGTGGAGCTCCACCTTTAGTCCCGGTTGGTAACACCAACCGAGACTAAAAAAAATTTTATGATTATTTTTTGAAAAAAAATTTATTTTTTTTTATTTTCAAATTTCTGAATTATTTTAACCTCTAGTGTGTAATCATCACCCCTCATCACTGCTCAATTTATCCTCTAATCATCCCTCATCATTCCAAATCATCTAACTTTCCGAACAGTCACCCATCCTCCCACTCCCGCACGTTTAACTTCCGGGTTCTATTCTCTCTCGTTTCCAAGTCTGCACTTGTTGTTTTCCTGACAATAGTAAGATGTCAATCCTATTAACCTTCATGAATTTTGCTTGAGCATGAAGTGACACATTTCACTGTTTGAGTTTGAAACTATTATTTTAAAAAACAATAATTATTTAGTAACACTAATATTTCTTGAATAATTAGTTTGACCACAGTTTGACCAGATTTGACCAAAATTCAAAATAACTGAAATAATTATTTAGTAACACTAATATTCTAGAATAATTAGTTTGACCATTGTTTGACGATAGTTTGACCATTGTTTGACTAGATTTGACTAGTAATTTTTTCGATTTTTTCCACTCTAGATCTTAAAAGCCCCGTAACTTTTTTTCTGCTAGGTTTTTGAGGATTTTGAAAATATTTAACGGGGTTTCCCTGGTTAAATTCGGATGTAACTTTTCGAGTAGATGATTTTTCATATAATTTTTTTAATCCGAGTTCGTATGCAAAAGTTATGCCCATTTTACAAATTCCAGAGAGATTTTGCAAATAAAGTCAAAATTCATATTTGTAAATTTTCCCAACAAATAGACCACATATCACATGGGAAACTTAATTTTTTTATTGACATTTTCATCATTTTCTTTTGTTTTTTCTAAAACTGAAAATGCGGTCCATGGGGGGGGGGGAAGAGTTTGAAAATGGGACCTTTAGTACCGGTTCGTGCCATGAACCGGTACTAATGCCTCAAAACCCATTAGTACCGGTTGGTGGCACCAACCGGTACTAAAGGTCTAACCTTTAGTCCCGGTTGGTGCCACCAACCGGGACTAATGGGCATCGCACCCTTTAGTCCCGGTTCGTGGCACGAACCGGGACTAAAGGGCCCAGGTGAACCGGGATAAATGCTCACGTTAGTCCCGGTTCTTGACTGAACCGGAATTAATGTGAAAACTGCCCCGTGACCAAAGCCCTGTTTTCTACTAGTGGAGGCGGGCCCAATACGCAATATGCACATAACACATATACTCAACAATGAGTGCCTGTAACCTGGAGGAGAGCAAGGGACAGGTCTGATGGACTGGTTGCCGCCGGAGGCAGCCTTGTAGACGAAGTACTCGAGGTGATGGGAGTCTTCGTCGTTGGTGCTCGGTGGGCCGGTTCTGAAGGCGAAGCCGAGTAGGGCGAGGTTGTCGGCGGAGGAGATGAGGCGGGGCTCCGCGGTGCAACACTCGTGTACGCTGATCCCGGGAAAGTGGACACAGAAGTAGGAGACGGCGAGCGGGTCGGCGAGGCAGAAGGTGACCTTGAATTCGTGGCCAGCGCTCGTCGTGGCCTGCACGGTGGTGGCGTCGTTGTGGTCGGCGAAGTAGGCTGTGCTGTCGAGGAGGATCCACGAGGGGTAGCCGGAGGGGAGGTTGGCGCCGGCGGGATCGACGTCGGGGGGCTGGAAGGAGGCGGCCGTGAAGGATCCCTCCATGGCTGGCAGCGGCGCTGGCTCGCGAGATCGGATTTTCGAACCTGGGTTTGTCCTGCTTCCGTCCTGATCCAGTGGGCCCTCTCCGGTTGGGGCTCAAGTGTAACCGGCGTTGAGATCCTGCTAACACAATGTTAATTTTTTTCTTCCAAACAAGGCTCTGAATTCATATTTAAAAGACTTCCATACAAATTGAATCAGATGCCTTAGAGGTCGTTAATGCATGTTCAGGCCAAGAGAGGATGTGGAGGGAAGCAAATGAAGCTGCGCACAATTTAGCTAAATTTTCTTATGAGAATAATGTTTCTTGTAATTGGGTTGATGAACCCCAAGATTTTCTTGTAAACTCTTTAGTGAACAATGCAACGATTTTGCCAAATCAATAAAGCTAGCCATGATGGCATTTCTTCCGCACAAAAAAAGACTTCCGACAATAGAAGCTCCTGTCAAAGATTAGCAAGATGATTGGAACGCTCAAGCGTGAAAGAGTCCTTTCCGATTTACATTTGCTGCTATAAGTTGAGGCGTTTGGACTGAGAAACAAGGTAGCTTTGAAAAAACATGTGGTTCTGTCCTGTTGTTTTTACAACTTGCTATTTTCTAATGTATGTATTTGTCAGGTCTTCTGAAAGATACAAATAAGGAGACTCTCTACAATTGGGTGCAACTTCTTATAACAGAGGCTTCGAAACTGGCGACACTCATTGACTCTAGCTGCTTCCACAAGTGATCTATTACTTCCTCATTAGGTCTCTCAGCATCACAAGCATGTTCTTTTTTATAAGGCATCACTTTGAAAAGGTGCATGTTTGCAACCATTTCATTGGTTGCATTAAAAGTCATTGTTGTAGGTGCCACTTCATGCGTGTTTTTTCATTGGCTGCATGCATGTGAGAGAGTGTATTGAGAGTGGAATTGAAAAATTAATGTGAGCAAATTACTACTCCCTCCGTCCGGATTTATTAGGCCCAAAGACCACTTTGATAGGACCAAGGCAGTGCTTAAAAGAAGAGCTTGAAAATTACAGCTGAAATTGGCCAATTAGGAGGCTCTGTTCTAGCTTAAAGTAGATGCTACATTAATAAGCCGCAGGAGCTTAAATGCGCATGCAAAGTACGATGGTTGATAAAATGGTCTTATCTTAAGTCTTGCGTGTTAATTAGAGAGGACAAAAAAGATATCTACAATGGGTCATCTCTTAGCCTTATCTTCAATAACTAGCTACTCCTAAAAATGTGGTGAGACATATTATGCTAAGATATCATCTCTTGTCTTCTCTAAAATAAGATAAGACAAGCCTTTTTTTATTAGTTCTCTCTCCACCTCATCATTTATCTTACGTGGCACTTTTAAGATAACACTATTATACATGCCCTAAACAGCCCACACAAAAAACAAGGCACGGCTGGGGCGGCTTGCAGGCAAAGGCTAGCATGCACTGGCTTGCATGCACGGCTCGTAACTGCACACACGATTAACAAGGCATGGCATGGGAATAGGAAACGGTAAAATACTGCGATTGGAGCAGGTTTAGTGTGCGCGGCCTTACAATTCCGGACAGGGCTTCCTGGCCAAGAGGTCCTTTAAACCCGGACGGAGGGAGTATGTATCTTGGTCTAAAAGAAGTTGTCTTTAGGTCTAATAAATCCGGACGGAGGAAGTACCACGCATTGCTGATTGAAGACCTTGCTAAAACGTTTGGCCTCAACTGTCGCCTTTGTTTTGTGGATGTATTTTTTGTTAGGTAATATCAGTTGGTTGCATGACTGTTTTCTTTCTTAAAAAAAAAGATGACCTTCGGTCTCTGCATCAAGGCGATGCATACAACCATAAAAGTTGGTTGTATGACTGTTTAGCGTGAGACAATGTTAGTTTAGTTAGTGCTAGCAGAGTTACGTCCTATAGCTAGAACTTGATGGTGAGCTCTAGGCAGGTTTCATCAAGAGGCAGACAATGCAGACAGTGGTGGATTCATCCCAATGGACCAGGGTGGACCAACAAGGAGAATGCTCATATAAATACTAGAAGAACGCCCGTGCGTTGCAATGGGGCCACATTAACTTTAAGAGTTCAATATTGATCATGTTAATAATATATTTAATATTCTCATACATATCAAGTGACACTGTCGACCTTTTTTGTCAATTTAGCAACGGGCTCAGTTGCAATGGGCTCTTTATGCATATCAGACAACTCGCTACTACTTAAACTACAACTATGACTATCAATATTTTTTTGTCAATTTAGCTCAGCAATAGTGCCCGGCTTAATAGACTGCTTTGCATTCACCCCCTTAGAAGACAGAGAGAACCAACTCAACATGTCAGAAGATTAACAGAAATTTCATTTGTATGGCATGAACATATAGCAGGAGCACCAACATATAGATCAGCAGAGAGCAGAGCACAACATGCACACACTCGGGCCATCTATATCATACACACACAACAACGCACACACGCATCACGCTGGCATACACATACAGAAAAGCAGGCACACACGCATCATGCGCATTGGCCGGTGCGACGCACGCAGAGCAAGTACGTACGCACGGAGAGCAAGCTAGCAAGCACGCACGCGTCCAACCCCGCCGCTGCATGCGCTGGCAGAAGGTGAGGCAGCAAGGGAGACTGCACATTGAAGCTGTCCATGCAAGGCTGGAGGTGCTGGGCCGGCGACGGCGGTGTCGGGACGGCGCTTGATTCGTTCCCGGTGGCGTGGAGCTTGGGGCGGCAACGCGGCGATAGCTAGTGCTCGGGGATGGGGGTTTGGGGCGGGGGCAGTCGACCCGATGGCTGGCGAAGTTAACGGGCTCGGGCGGCTGGAAATTCGGCGGGTCGCGGCGGCACAACGCAAGGATGGGACAGGCGGAAAACCTAGCGAGCGTTCAACTACCAATACCCACGCCTTTTTTAGGGGAATTGCTTGTGAAAATAACGTGCGATGACGACTTAGCGAGCGGATCCCCTTAAAAAAGACATAGCGAGCAGATTCCCTTAAAACTGGTAGGAATGGATACGATTGATGACGTTGATAAATAGTGGTGAATGTTGGCCTAATTTACTATCATCATGCATGGAAACGAATTATCAAGAAAAAGAATACTTCCTATTACTACACTCATAGGAAGCTTCCTAATCTCTGCTACCAAACAGTTTCTGCCCAAACAAGGAAGAAAAGTTATGAGCGTGATTCGGAAGGAAACAAACGTTATCAAGATTAATTAATTTAGATTTGATCTTTAGAGATTGATTGTGATTGATTCTTTTACATAAAGACATTACTAAATAATTTACGTCAGTATGGAAAGTTCTGATCCGTTCAGTTTTTTTCATTGTGTGAGAGGGTGAAGTGAAAATAAACCGATGAAGTGGGGGAGGCGACGAAAAAAATCTACGACGGTTAACCTATGAAAAAAAATCAGACGAAAGTGGTGGGACGAAAAAAACCTGGAAGCGAGACTACCAACTGCTCCATTAGGAGTAAAGATTTATCATTTTAATTTTTTCTATGATATAAAGGCTATTGGGAAATTTTAGGGTGGGCCACGGCCCACACAGTCCACCCTCTACCTCCATTACTGGACGCAGTAATCTGAGCGAAATAAGCCGTGGAGGCTGAGTACTACACCCGACATAGACAGCTCCAGAAAATTTCGTCCTTGACCCCCTCCTAAAGGCTCTCCCAATGCTCATAAAGCTCAACAAGGTGTTGAGCCAAGAGTCCCGAACTCAAATGTATGTCCTCAAGAAAAGAAAAGGTGATGCATGCGTGTGTCGCCCCATGTACAATGTCGGGGGCTAGGGGTCAATATGACGTGTGGCGTGGAAAGTCGGGGAAGATCATTTCCACATGCTGCAACACGGAATCTACATCTCCAGAATACATACTAGAACATCGAGGCCTCCTTAAAAATGATGGAAAGGAAGAACAATGCAGACATTTGATAGGAATGCATATGTAAAACAAATGAATAAAAATAGGAATTTTATAAACTTGGGTGTTTGATTCAAAAGAGTAGGAAAAATACATCAATCCTAATTAACGGAGTCAAATCAAACTCAAGCCACCTGGAAAAGGTAAAATTACCATGTTATCATGTCACCGAGGATCTTGGTCTCACTCTTTGTACAGAGAAAATTGAAAAAAAAAGGTCCAACTGAATCATTGAATTCCTATGTTTTTCTTGAAATAGGGACCAAAAGGTTTCTTCCGCAAGAATTGCCTAGAATCATCTGAGAATCGTAATGTATCCCAGAATCGTCCAAAACCTATGATTCTGGTGATTCTGGGCAGCCCCTCAAAACAAAACATTTCGTTTTAAGAGAATATTTCTAGTTTTTTTTAACCAGGCTAACCCTTCTTTTCATTGCATAGAACGAAAATACAGCAGTCTTACAGAGAATTTAGGAAACGGGAAAAAGAGGGAAAGCGAATTCAACACACTATTAGGAAACCCATCACATTCGCCTGTTATCGAAACAAATGTTATGGGGCAAAAACCTAAGCAGTAAACAATTTCTATTATAGACTGAGATCAGCCAAAGTTTCAGGAGCCTAAAACGAGTCAACGTAAGAGAGACCAGCACCCTGAACAGACTAGGGCCAAACGGGAGGAAATTATAGAGGAAATGCCCTAGGGTCAAACCACGAGTGTCAAACGGTTCCTTTCCTTTCTCTCTCTCTACTTGCCTCGACCCCGCCCCGCCTCCGCTCGACTACGACCTTTTGCCCGTCCCTGACCTACTCGACTCCGGCCCTCTGCTCGGCCCCGCCCCTACATGCCGCCCCCTCCATGGTGCCTTAGAGCATCTTCAACCGTTGGCCCCCAGGAGGTATAAAAATCACCGCTTGGGGGCGAGCCAGCGATAGAATCGGCTCTGGGGGCGGTTGGGCATCCAGCCGTCGCCCCCAGGTGCCGATATCGGCCCATTTCTGGCCGCTTTTCGGCCCATTTTCTGTGACAAATGGCCCGATATCGGCAAGAATCGGCCCATGTTCGACGTAGTTCGGCGTCGAATTCTCAACATAAATAATTTTTTATCACATAGTTCGTCGCAGAAAATTAAATAGTTCAACAAAATAGTGCAACAACAAATAGTTCAATACAAATTATATAGTTCAAAAAATAAGAACTCATATTTCATCACACGTCGAGGTAGGCGTCGCCCTTGATCCTTCATAGGTGCTACACCAGATCCTGCTGTAGTTGATGATGCACCTGTGGGTCTCGAATCTTCTAACACATATTGAGATAGGCAGTCCAGGTTGCCGGTAACTGGTGATCAACTTTAGCTAGAAGACCCTGTCATGAACGTGACGACGCTGGTCCATCCTGTGGCATGGCAACGACGTCTGCGTGCCGCAGCCGCACCCGACCTACCCGGCGGGTGGCCTCGTGGCAGCGCGCAGTGCAACGCGCTGAGGCGGACATGGCTGTTTGCGTTCGCCGGCAATGCACAGGGGCAAGACGGCAATAGCAATAACGTTAACGGGGCCGGCGAAGGGAGCATGGTCTCCAGGGTTGCGGCTCGTCGTTCGCCCGTCCCGCGGCTCCGGAGTCCTGGCACCCGTGAGATGTACGCACCGGCCCACGGCAGTCACGAAGCATCGGTGCTGTGTACCAAAGACATCCCGCACAATCCGTTAGACCAACTCCATCGCACGATCCCAAACGGATGTTCGATTTGGCCTGTTTTCGTTCATTTGGTGTGGTAATGAGGTCGCCCATGCCCACTTGTGGCTGTTAGGTTGTTGGTGCGCCCAACGCGCGGTGGCACCCCAAATCATGTCTGGGGTGGACGTGATTAAAAAAACGCAAAAACTAAAACAAAATGCCAAAAAATAAAATAAACGCAAACATAAAAACATAAAAGCACAATTAACCATCAGGGACACAAAAAGGTCCAGTTCCACCGTTCACATAATTAACATAGACATAATTAACGTAAAAAACAAAAGAAATCTGCTGCCCGCACGCTCCTGCCCATCAATGCCATGGCCGTCGCCGTTTTCTCAGTGGCCGCCATTGTCATCGTCGTCGCTGACGAGGTCGACGTAGTCCGTTGGCGTCCAAAGATGGGACGGCGGTGCGTGGTACACGGGGGCGGGCTGGAAGGCGGGAGGTGCCTGCACCACCTCCTCTCATGGCGACGCCTCCCGCTCCGGTGACCGCGGCGGCGTGAGGCACCAGTTCACGCCCCCACGGCGTCGGCCATCTCCGGAGCCGTGCACGACTAGCTCCACTGCTAGCATACCAGGCCCAGGCGGAACGCGGCCACGGGCTCCTCCTCCATCACCTCCTCTGTCCCCACCTTCTCCAGCTCGGGGATGGCGACGTCGCCGGCCGCAGAGAGGGCCATCATCTCCTCGAGGCCCTCCCATTGGCGCTCATCGTGCGTGTTCATGGAGTCCTCCATGACACGCTGCATGAGCCGGGCCTCCTCCTCCGCTGTCATGCGAGGAGGTGGTGGTGGCGACGGAGATGGTGAAGGCAACGGCGTGGGCGTGAGGCCGCGCACCTGGGGAGCAGCCGCTGCACGCTCTCGACGTGGCCGCCGCGGCCCCGACGAGGTGCCGGCGAAGAAAGAGGCGCGTCGCGTGTCGTGCTCGTCCCGGAACCACGTGTCTCACAAGTCGGAGTCGGTCGCGTACCTGGGGTCGTAGTATATGTCATCCGACAGGAGGAGGCGGCGGCGATGGATCTCCTCATGGTGCACACGGCCGCTCGTCGGGACAGGCGGGATCGACACACCCGGTCGGTGGAGAGATGCCAGTTATTGGGGAGGTGCACGTCGCTCCCCAGGAGCGGCGTCTTCGTCTCCCAATAACGCCGGCATACATCTGCGTTGATATACTGCCGATCGCGCTCACCATCGGCTGCAGGGCCGATGGTGAATGGGGAAGGCGCGGGGGCCCGACGCGATGGTGATGCGGGCTCCTCTTTCACGGAGCCGTGGCGGTGGCCCGAGGATGAGCCGGCCTCGCGGCCGGTGTTCCAGAACCCCATGGCTGCGAGGCGGCCGGCCAGCGAGATCAAGGACGGGGAGAGGGAGAGTTAGGGTTTGGGGGCGTGTCGGGTTTCGAGGAGGCAGCATGGGCTCGAGTGAGGAGTGTGGACAACGACCGGTCCACGGCTTTCCATTTAAGAAAGACGGCAACCGTTCACTAGACGAATGACATGTGAGGCCGACCGCGCGTGTGCATTAATGTTGGCCGATGGGAGGTACATGGCCGCCTACCACACGCCCCCGAAGCGGGCGAGCAACGCGTCTGTTTACTATCCGCCACGATTCAAATCCGATGCATGTTTGCGTTCGAAATGGGTTAGACCGAACACAAAATGGATTAGATGGGTCTAGGCCATCACACACTGGGCCGGATGAGATGAGGTCACACGCTGGAATTGGCCTTATGCCCGCACGATGCCATCAAGTTCGGCTCGTGCGCTGCCGTTCTCGGCCTCGTGGACGCCCAGGCCGGCGCGCAGCTCGGGAACGAGTGCCGCGAGCTCGCGGGCAGGCAGGCTCGCCGCGTGCCTCTGTACGTGCGCCGCCAAGGATGGCATACTCGGCTTACCTTTCACAAAGCGCAGTCTGCTCTCCTCCGGAGGAACATCGTCTTGCTCGTGGGTCTTGGTACCGCAGCAGACCATCCTTACACCCAGGAACATTTGTCTAAGGAAGTACCCCATGAGTTTCAGCACATTTGTAAGGTTGATTTGAGAAATTACAGCAACCTTGTTTATGAATACATGGATTTCTGTTAGAAGGGAGAGAGGAATTTTGGTGGAATAGTTGTTGTATTGCTTGAGCCTCGTGGGCATATATATATGAGTACATGATCTACTTGGAGTACAAGGCAAGGCAAGCCAGAATAATTCCTAGTCTAACCTATGTTTCCTAATACAATCACGTTACTCAACATCCCCCCGCAGTCACAACGGTAGCGACGCAGACGGTGAGACTGGAGAAGAATCCGAAGGCAAGCCGACGGACACCCCCCCACAGTTGTAACGGTCGACGCATCGCGGAGTCGTGGCTGGAGTGAAAACCAACGAGGTTGCTCAAGCAGGCGGTAGCCCTTTGTGCCGTTTGTCGATGTAGCCGAGAGCATGGGTGGTGGAGCCGTGGTCGAGGTAGCCGTGCGAAGAATGCCGTGGTCGATGTCGAGTCGGGGTAGCCGGTGTCGAGGAAGTCGCCGTGGAGCCGCGGGCGCAAGGGGGCGCCGAGTTAGCATGGGCGCAGTGGTGTCGAAGTAGTGGTGCACCAGGAGGTAGATGATGTTGACGACGCGTCGCGGCAGGTTTGCCAAGCCCGGGGACACATCATGGACGAAGGCACGCACCGGTGTTGCCAGCACCGGGCATGCGTAGAGGACGAAGACGAAGTTGACGAAGCGCCGCGCCAGGCTTGCCAGGCCCGGGGACACGTCGTGGACGAAGGCACGCGGCGGTGTTGCCAGCACCGGGCATGCGTAGACGAGGGACCTGCACGAGCTGTACACCATGTCGGAGAAGTCGGAGAGGCCAGCAGAGAAGGACTCGACGACGGTTGCGGCGCCAATCGGCGCGGGGCCAATGTCGCCCGCGGTTGTCGGAGTAGATGAAGCGGTCGGGGTAGATGACGGCGACGCTGGCGACGAACTGGTGCTGGACGAAGACGAAGGGGGTGGACGGGCGGCGGCGGCGGCTACAAAGGTAGCGGCGGCGGCGGCCGAAGAAGAGCGGCAGCGGCGGCCTGAAGGCGGCGGCGGCGGCTTTGGTTAAGAGCGCGACGGCGAAGCTCGAAGTAGGCGAAGAACCCTGACAGCGTGACGAAGACCGGCGCGGACGGTGGCGTTCCCACGCCAAAGGAGGTGCTGCGGTGCATGCCACAGGAAGTCGACGCGCGGGGACGGGGTGGACCGCGGGCCGCGGCGCTACGGCCCGAAGGGGCGACGCGGCGGCGGCGGGCAGGTCGGGGTGACGACGGAAGACCTCGGGACGGTCGCAGGGACCGCGGGCCGCGGTGCTACAGCCCGAAGGGGCGGCACAGCGGCGGAGCGCGGGGTGGTGCAACCGCGTGGACGGCCTCGAGACGGCGGCGTGGACCGCGTGCCACGCTCGCTACGGCCCGACGGGGCGACGCAGCGGCGGCGCGAGGGTCCGTGCAGCCACGGGGACGGCCTGGAGTGGACGGCCTCGGGGCGGCGGTAGACCGCGGGCCGCGGCACTACGGCCCGAAGGGGCGACGCAGCGGTGAATCGGGTCGGTGCAGCCGGGAGAAGAACCACGGGGCGGCGGCGGACCGCGGGCCGCGGCGCTACGGCCCGCAGGGGCGACGCGGCGGCGGCGGGCAGGTCGGTGCAGAGGCGCGCTGAACTCGGGGACGATCTTCACGGGACCCGCGGATGCGCGCGTAACCGACGGGCCAGGTTGGTCGCGCGGCGTAGATGAGGCTGATAGCGGCGGCGAGCGGGTGATCAAGCCGATCGCGCGCGAGGTCGGGGACACCGCTCGGTGAAGGCGTGGTGGCGGCGGAGTCCGAGATAAAGCCGGCGGCGGCGGGCGGCAGGACGGCTATGATTGGCCGCCGCATGGCGCGAGGCAGACGGGTCGGGGTGATGCAGGAGTCCCGGTCGGAGCAGGCGGTGACGACCGGCGTAGATCGACGGGCGGGCCGTCGCGCGAACGGCGGCGGTGAAGGGCCGGCCGCCGCATGATGCGAGGCCGCCGGGTCGGGGCGACCGGCGGGTAGACGCGTGGACGACGCGCGAGGCCGCCAGGTCGGTGAAGACGCCGGTGTAGTCGATGCCGAAGTCGGAGTAGAGGCGCACGGGGTCGACGGCGGCGGTGGGCGACGCAAACCGGATCACAAAGACCGAAAAACCAAAAAGTAGACGCCGATCAAAGCGACCGGCGAGAGAGAAAACCCGGATCAAAGGATCGGGAAAAAGACTCTCTAGGGCAGCCGGTCAACACGACCGGCGGACGAACCCTAGGTACGGGCGGCGCGGCCCCCGGCGGCGGTCATGGAGGCCGACCGCCCCGGGGGCGGCGCGCAGGTGCGGAAGCGGTGGGGCTAGGGTTTAGGATCGACTTGCGATAGATACCATGTTAGAAGGGAGAGAGGGATTTTGGTGGAATAGTTGTTGTATTGCTTGAGCCTTGTGGGCATATATATATGAGTACATGATCTACTTGGAGTACAAGGCAAGCCAGAATAATTCCTAGTCTAACCTATGTTTCCTAATACAATCACGTTACTCAACAATTTCTCTCCATTCTATAGTAGTACTACTTTCTCTATTCACTCTTATACAATGTGCAAAACAATCTATTTTAAGTTGTCTGAAACGACTTACAAAAGTGAACGGAGGGAGTATTTGATTTCTAGATGGCAACAACATGTAGGTGTACAAGTTCTGTATTCACGATGCCTTATCTGCCACCATCAACCTCAAGAGACTTGTCAAAATAATGTGTGCCCTTCTCTACATCCCCTAAGGTAAACATCGTTCCTTCCTTCCCCAATATTTGCCTGTGATTTTGGTTGAATAAGCTCTCCTTCTTGAGTGCGGCAATTCAGTGCCCGGGTGCATTTGCACCGCGACATGAACAGTAGTAAACAAAATTAAAATCTGATTTTTGATTGTCGTCCAAGATGCTTGAATGAGCATGTGTGTACAAAATTCATCGTGTTTCGACATTCGAAGTTTTCGTGGCAAAAAGATAATGGCAGTGACAGAAACTTTGGAAAAAGAACACTGTTTGGACCCGATTTTGCCTTTTGCCTATAGCTCCTCGAACGTCCACCTGCATTTTTTTTGCATGCACATCGCGCACTCGAGCATCTTTGATGTAAAAAAAATCAGATTTTTTTTTCATTTTAACTATTTTTTGAATTTTGATCCTGGAGCTCAAGGGTGAGTTGAAGTTGGTTTTCTGGTTCATCTTCAGCTATCTTATAGCACTGCTCCAATCTCGCAGATGGAGCCATGGATCAAATTTTCTCAAGTCTCAAATGAACCCTATGAGTGGCTAGGGTGGAACACTTGCCTCACGTGGATTTGACGGAAAAAAAATTGACGCCGCAATTTCAACCTCCATTGCGGAGGCCCTCTTCTCCTTGCAAGATGCCAAATATTTCGCAGGACATTGTGGCGATAGCATCTCCGACGAGGTCTCCCGGGAGCATTAGGACTCAATTGCATTTTTGTCGAATCATTTTCGGGTCCGATTTGATAAAGGGAGGATCATGTTATAATTTTTATTCCATGTGGGATTCTTTGTGCAGTGTTGTAACTCGTTTCATCTATTAATGCTACCCTTGTTAAAAAGGGTGAATCTATGAATGGTTACCGATTTATCATGCAAGCAAAATATGAAAATTGATTGGAACCAGGCGACCGATCAACGCCCACATCCATCGCACACATCTTGTTGGTGGACCCCACGTGTAACCCTTGCCAACCTTATATCTACCGCAATCATCTAGCGCATCGTATGCAGCCACACACTCTAATTCAACCCCCCTCTCCCTCGCTCGCTCTCACACACCTTATATCTTGTTGGTGGACCCCACGTGTAACCCTTGCCAACCTTATATCTACCGCAATCATCTAGCGCATCGTATGCAGCCACACACTCTAATTCAACCCCCCTCTCCCTCGCTCGCTCTCACACACCTTTTTGTGCATCTCCTGCCTATCTTACTAGAGGCTGGGGCGCCACCTGGTGGCGCCTCCTGGGACGGGACTGTGCGCACTTATCTTATGTCAACACATTGGACTGTCATGCTTGATCATCAGTCTCACTCATGTACATCAACATGGGCGTATGGTATAACATCACGATTTCCCGCTCTCTTGGATGTAGCCATATAAAATATTCATTACAACCATCCCTTGATGAATCAATAAGAAATAAATAAAATCCGAATAAGCTTACAACAGATCAATTTCAGTGTGTATATATGATAGGTTGCTCTGCTATCTACAAAACAGAGAGATGGAAAAGGGAGAGAGAGCTGCCATTAGATGGAAACCTATATAAGAAAGAGCCAGGAACATGAGTGGGAGCAACGAAGCTGAGTATAATAACTGGCCGCTGCTAAAGGTAGACTAAGGGCGTAGGTGAAGACCTAGCAGAGGGCGAGCTGCGGCTTCCGGCCGTCGAGCTGCAACTACTTCCTGCCAACGTCCTCATCCATATCTACGTCCCCTCACTTCACACCACCTTGTCACTGACCTTTTCATGACAGAGATATACAAAAACTGAGATGGAATCCAGTTGACATAAGATATTCAGCCAAACAAACTGTTAGTGACTTCTTCAGAAAAAGAGATGTACATCAAAGTAAGCAGAGCTTCTAGCAGAAACATCATATACAGGTACATGCTGATCACAAAACTGGGAGTTTTATGTGAGAACGGAACCTGGCAATCTATATCAAAAAGATATCTTAACTGAAAATTTAAGCAACACAAGAATATCACACTTGAGTGGTTATAATTACTTACGGATTCAGATTCTTACTTTTCTTGTAGAGGCCTACTATCCTTAATTACTTGGAGCAAATTTAACTTAGACCAAATATCTAAGAGTAAGCTTTGGTTGATGCAAAGGTCTGAAGCTTTTAGCATTCTATAAAGGGCTTATGATTGTGCAAAAGTTACAGCTATAGGAATTACGTAACCACAAACCAACAGGATATATACAAAGTAACCACTGCCACCTTGTCGAACCCCACTCCGCCGGTCCTCTTCCTCGTCGGCCCTGGCGTAAGATGGTTAACATGGTTAACGTCACAAAAGGGCATGGATGTTCCCTTGTTTAGTATCTGAAACATGTTTATCCCGAGGATAGTAAAACAAGGCTTCATACCTGTAACAACGAAAGATGGCACAGAAGTCGAGAACTAAATTTTTCACAGAAAAAATAGAACAAACTTATGCACACATAAACAATACACAGAAGATTAACAGAAGAGCCCTCAGTTACTCTGTGGTGTGCAAACCAAAATGCAAGTTAGCTTATTTTCAGTTTACTCTGTGGTGTGCAAACCAAATAAGGAATGCACCATACACAATACACAGAAGATTAACAAGTATAAACTGAATAGTTCCATCTGCCTAATGCAAAGAAGCACATTTTTCTATATTTAGCTACATCTCCCAGATTCAGTAACAAACTTATGCACACATAAGCCTTGTTAAATGAAAGTAGTCGCAAAATCATTAATTAGGAGACAAAATAATTTTCTGGAACTTGTGGCATGGTGCACTAAAATGGGCAGCCTGACGTCCTGCTTGTGACATGACGCCCAAGAAACGGTAATTTTGTTCCACTATTAGGAAAGAAACAGAGAAATAGCACTTCAAAGAAAGAAAACTAAATGACTAATGTTTGTGTAGTGTGCAGGCCTCGGTGTGCGCACCTCCTGAGACTTATAGCAACAACATCATACAGATATGATGTATCAGGAGCAATTGTTTTCCTCTAGTTACCATTTTATTCAGTATTTTGTCCAATCTCAAAATCTGAGATATGCCCGTATCCAACTATTAATAAGTTAACTTGCAACTGTTGGCACAAAAAAGATGCAGCTTGATAACAGAAGAGCCCTCAGTTATCCGCTTTTGATGAAGGTCAGCAGTAGCGGGGCGTGGCGGCGGGCCGGCGGCCATGCCCGAGCACCCGGCGTCCGCAGAGCCGAGGAGGAAAAGACGAGCGAGTGTGGTGGATGCGTGCACCATGGATGACCTCCTTTCCTCCATGGTCCACCGCCTCCAGGCATCCGCCTCATCGGCCGATCTGGTTGACAGGCAGAGCAAAAAGGAGCATGGCGGCCATGGCGTGGGCGCGATCAAGCAAACTTTTGGAAGAGGGGAACAGAGGCGCGGCATTGAATAGACATATACCTGAAAGTGAACATTTGTTGACTTGATAAGTTGAGCGTTGAAGCAGAAATCGTAGATCATGCTAAAGAATTAGCTCCTCTCTGTCAAAATGTTAGGGAAAAGGTCACACGATTAGCTCATGTGTATCAAATTTTAGGTAAGTATGTCTTGTACTGTATTAAGTCAACATGCTACAAAATTTAACCAAAAATTATAACAGGATGCAAAATCAAAGGAGGTGTACAAGGAGGGAAAGGTAGCAATGATATATCTCTACCCAATTTTGAACTTACCTATCAACATAAGACATTATCTTAATAATGGGCAGATTCTGCAAGCAAACCATTTTTCGCAAGAAAGGGGTAAAATCAAGCAGTTTACACAACTACAAATGATTTTCAGCCAAGCAGATGAAAAAAGGACAAAATTACCCATGATTAAAAGATATAATTATTAAAGTTTTCACTGAGACCATGATATAATCTATAAAAGTTAAAGTATCTAGTTGTCAGGAAACCTGTCTTTGATATGACTGATAATGGTGAAGGTGTAACCTTAGAAACTGCTTCAGTGTCCAAAAAAATTCAGATAGATCTGTACTCAATTGTCATTAAGCCTTTTACATGGTTAGTAGAATTCCTTGTGATATATAATGCGACTAATTACTCTCACAGTTAAAACAGGAGATATCAAGTCCAAGGAAGCACATGAGGTCAAGTGCAAGCATGGAATCACTGCCTATTGTTCTTAATTAAAACCAAAATCAGTAAAAAAAAAAGTAGCACTGCAGAGGACCTTCAAGTTATATTTCTCATGAGCAGCTTCCAACACTGAAACCCCAATAAGAGCATTAATAATCTTTTCGTCGCCAGCATTGACACCCCAATACGAACAAATGTCACATATATCCTGCAAAGTAAATTCCTGTTATTGGTACTGAATTGCCAATGGGGTGACAAAACAATATAATTTTCAACCAAAAGAATGCACTACCCATCAGATATTAAGCAGTAAATCAGCTCAAGAGAAAAGGGCATGGAATCCTGACCAGATGATTAAGTTCTGGTATAAACTGCAGGTACCACAAACTCAAGCCAATACAACGATATGCAAGAATCATGTGGAGATGACGAGAGAAGAAATAAAAGGAAACTCACAGGAAGTGCAGATCATGGTGAGAGAGAGAGAAAAGGACCTGTAGGTCGAGCAGATGCCGTCGGAATCAGAAAAACCAGAGAGGAGGACGACCTCATGTGGACGAAATTTCAACAACAAAAAACTGTGCAAATCTGAAGTATCACAATTAAATTTTTAGTCTGTTGTTTAAATCTGTACATTACATGACCAATGTATAATAGTACCCTACCTTCTTCTAAATGGCTCTTATGATTCTTTTAGAGTGCAGACCAATGAGATTAACTAATTCCATTAGAGACGACAATAGCAGCAAGAAAGCATCATAGTTCAAGTTATGCAACTACCAACCTGTGTTTTATTGAAACAGAAGAAACTTAGCTTAAGTATACAACTTCCAGACTACAGAAGCAGCAAAAAGCATCATGGTTTAGGCTTTGCAACTACCAAAATGTGATCTCATGCGAAAAAGGACAATAAATTGTTCAGCTTAGCTTCATGTTTCAGCTTACACAACTACCAAAATGTCAGTCTAAGCCATTGTTTAATGCTTTCAGGAAAAGGATTACGAGAAAGGTCACCCATTAATGTGATTCAGATCCAGCCTACCACAAGGTCAGAGAAGTTAATCGTCATTCACGTTGGCATCATCCGCTGCACCGTTTTGCTCCTGCAGTACTGTTTTTTATTTCTTTCAAAAAAGTACTGATTTTTATCTAGTTTCTTCTGTTATGCTCCAGGCTTCATTTTTTTGATTTTGAAGATTGCAGGTAGCAGAGAAATTAGCTAAAGACCTTAACGATGCAGATCCTAAACCAGTAGTGCTAACTGCTGACCGATGCCAATAAATTAACTACCACTATTTTCTTCCCCCAAAAAACCCACAAACATTTAACCAAAGCATCAAATTCGTCACCCAAATTACCCTAAACACATAAGAACAACAGTTCAGACTTCAGTAAATGCTACAACACCCAGCGGCAATCAAATTTAAACATCCATAGTGCATACTTCATAGGCACTGATCCTAATAAAGATATCTTGCTAGTCTGCTACTGTAAAAAAAACATGCATTTAAGTTAGATCCGCCCATGAATACAGGTAAGGATCCATGACAACCAAAACTGAACCAAGCTTTTTCTACTTCATTTTGAACCTCAATCAAGACTTTTCCTTTTTGAAACTCAATCAAACCACGAAAGATTGACAATGTGAGGAACTAAGGAAGAGGAATTGAGGACTTACCATATTGGAGTCTTGGAGATGGACGAGATGAGTAGTGAACTGACACGCTCGCCAGCCGCTACAGAAGACACCTCGCCGGCGCACCCAACACTGCGGAGGCTGCCCGAGCCCGGGCCTCCATGCCGACAGCGTCGCAGCGCAGACGGGAGGCCTGGCCCCGTGAGACGGAGAGATCCTTCACTGCCACAGATCGGGGGCGCCGGTATGCGCCAAGGGTCGAACCTCGTCATCGCCGCCGTTTTCCGTGTAGCCGCGGTATGGCTAGCATCCGCACCAGCGGAGGGGAGAGTGTTGGAAATATTCCCTAGAGGCAATAATAAAATGGTTGTTATTATATTTCTTTGTTCATGATAATTGTCTATTGTTCATGCTATAATTGTGTTATCCGGAAATCGTAATACATGTGTGAATACATAGACCACAACACGTCCCTAGTGAGCCTCTAGTTGACTAGCTCGTTGATCAAAAGATAGTCATGGTTTCCTGACTATGGACATTGGATGTCATTGATAACGGGATCACATCATTAGGAGAATGATGTGATGGACAAGACCCAATCCTAAGCATAGCTCAAATATCATGTACTTGGACAAGTGTTTTTCAATGAAGGATCTTGGAGATGCTGCTTATATATTAGGCATCAAGATCTATAGAGATAGATCGAGACGCCTCATTGGTCTTTACAGAGTACGTACCTTGACAAGATATTGAAGAAGTTCAACATGGACTAGTCAAAGAAGGGGTTCCTGCCTGTATTGCAAGGTACGAGATTGAGCACGGCTCAATGCCCGACCACGGCAGAAGATAGAGAAAAGATGAGTATCGTCCCCTATGCCTCGGCCATAGGGTCTATCATGTATGCCATGCTGTGTACCAGACCTGATGTAAACCTTGCCGTAAGTTTGGTAGGAAGGTACCAAAGTAATCTCGGCATGGAACACTGGACAGCGGTCAAGAATATCCCGAAGTACCTAAAGAGGACTAAGGATATGTTTCTCGTTTATGGAGGTGACGAAGAGCTCGTCGTAAAGGGTTACGTCGATGCTAGCTTCGACACAGATCTGGATGACTCTAAGTCACAAACCGGATACGTGTATATTTTGAATGGTGGGGCAGTAAGCTGGTGCAGTTGCAAGCAAAGCGTTGTGGCGGGATCTACATGTGAAGCGGAGTACATGGCAGCCTCGGAGGCAGCACAAGAGGCAATCTGGGTGAAGGAGTTCATTACCGACCTAGGAGTCATACCCAATGCGTCGGGCCCGATGACTCTCTTTTGTGACAACACTGGAGCTATTGCCCTTGCCAAGGAGCCCAGGTTTCACAGGAAGACCAGGCATATCAAGCGTCGCTTCAACTCCATTCGTGAAAGTGTTTAAAATGGAGACATAGATATTTGTAAAGTACATACGGACCTGAATGTGGTAGATCCGTTGACTAAACCTCTCCCTAGAGAAAAACATGATCAACACCAGAACTGCATGGGTGTTCGGTTCATCACAATGTAACTAGGTAGCCATTCTCGACTACAATAGCAATCCTCTAGGTGTTGGAAATATGCCCTAGAGGCAATAATAAAATGGTTATTATTATATTTCTTTGTTCATGATAATTGTCTATTGTTCATGCTATAATTGTGTTATCCGGAAATCGTAATACATGTGTGAATACATAGACCACAACATGTCCCTAGTGAGCCTCTAGTTGACTAGCTCGTTGATCAAAAGATAATCATGGTTTCCTGACTATGGACATTGGATGTCATTGATAACGGGATCACATCATTAGGAGAATGATGTGATGGACAAGACCCGATCCTAAGCATAGCTCAAAGATCGTGTAGTTCGTTTGCTGTAGCTTTTCTGAACGTCAAGTATCATTTCCTTAGACCATGAGATTGTGCAACTCCCGGATACCGTAGGAGTGCCTTGGGTGTGCCAAACGTCACAACGTAACTGGGTGACTATAAAGGTACATTACAGGTATCTCCGAAAGTGTCTGTTGGGTTGGCACGAATCGAGATTGGGATTTGTCACTCTGTATGACGGAGAGGTATCTCTGGGCCCACTCGGTAATGCATCATCATAATGAACTCAATGTGACCAAGTGGTTGATCACGGGATCATGCATTACGGTATGAGTAAAGTGACTTGCCGGTAACGAGATTGAACAAGGTATTGGGATACCGACGATCGAGTCTCAGGCAAGTAACGTACCGATTGACAAAGGGAATTGTATACGGATTGATTGAATCCTCAACATCGTGGTTCATCCGATGAGCTCATCGTGGAGCATGTGGGAGCCAACATGGGTATCCAGATCCCGCTGTTGGTTATTGACCGGAGAGGCATCTCGGTCATGTCTGCATGTCTCCCGAACCCGTAGGGTCTACACACTTAAGGTTCGGTGACGATAGGGTTGTAGAGATATTAGTATACGGTAACCCGAAAGTTGTTCCGAGTCCCGGATGAGATCCCGGACGTCACGAGGAGTTCCAAAATGGTCCGGAGGTGAAGATTTATATATAGGAAGTCAAGTTTCGGCCATCGGGAAAGTTTCAGGGGTAATCGGTATTGTACCGGGACCACCGGAAGGGTCCCGGGGGTCCACCGGGTGGGGCCACCTATCCCGGAGGGCCCCATGGGCTGAAGTGGGAGGGGAACCAGCCCCTAGTGGGCTGGTGCACCCCCCTTGGGCCTCCCCTGCGCCTAGGGTTGGAAACCCTAGGGGTGGGAGGGCGCCCCACTTGGCTTGGGGGGCAAGCCACCCCCTTGGCCGCCGCCCCCCCCTTGGAGATTGGATCTCCTAGGGCCGGCGCCCCCCCTAGGGACCCTATATATAGTGGGGGGGGGGGAGGGAGGGCAGCCGCACCCTAGCCCCTGGCCTCTCCCTCTCCCTCCCGTGACACCTCTCCTTCTCGAAGTGCTCGGCGAAGCCCTGCGGAGATCGTCGTAGTTTCCACCACCACGCTGTCGTGTTGCTGGATCTCCATCAACCTCTCCTTCCCCCTTGCTGGATCAAGTTGGAGGAGATGTCTTCCCAACCGTACGTGCGTTGAACGCGGAGGTGCCATCCGTTCGGCGCTAGGTCATCGGTGATTTGGATCACGACGAGTACGACTCCATCAACCCCGTTCTCTTGAACACTTCCGCGCGCGATCTACAAGGGTATGTAGATGCACTCCTCTCTCCCTCGTTGCTAGATGACTCCATAGATTGATCTTGGCGATGCGTAGAAAATTTTAACATTCTGCTACGTTCCCCAACAGTGGCATCATGAGCTAGGTCTATGCGTAGTTTCTATGCACGAGTAGAACACAAAGCAGTTGTGGGCATGGATATTGTCAATTTTCTTGCTGTTACTAGTCTTATCTTGATTCGGCGGCATCGTGGGATGAAGCGGCCCGGACCGACCTTACACATACGCTTACATGAGACTGGTTCCACCGATTGACATGCACTAGTTGCATAAGGTGGCTGGCGGGTGTCTGTCTCTCCCACTTTAGTCGAATCGGATTCGATGAAAAGGGTCCTTACGAAGGGTAAATAGAAATTGGCATATCACGTTGTGGTTTTGGCGTAGGTAAGAAATGTTCTTGCTAGAAACCTATAGCAACCACGTAAACACTTGCAACAACAATTAGAGGACGTCTAACTTGTTTTTGCAGCATGTGCCGTGCGATGTGATATGGCCAAAAAGATGTGATGAATGATATATGTGATGTATGAGATTGATCATGTTCTTGTAATAGGAATCATGAGTTGCATGTCGACGAGTATGACAACCGGCAGGAGCCATAGGAGTTGTCTTTATTTATTTATGACCTGCGTGTCAACATAAACGTCATGTAATTACTTTACTTTATTGCTAAAGCGTTAGCCATAGTATTAGAAGTAATAGATGACGAGACAACTTCAAGAAGACATGATGATGGAGATCATGATGATGGAGATCATGGTGTCATGCCGGTGACAACGATGATCATGAAGCCCCGAAGATGGAGATCAAAAGGAGCAAATGATATTGGCCATATCATGTCACTATTTGATTGCATGTGATGTTTATCATGTTTTACATCTTATTTGCTTAGAACGACGGTAGCTTAAATAAGATGATCCCTCGTAATAATTTCAAGAAAGTGTTACCCCTAACTATGCACCATTGCGAAGGTTCGTTGTTTCGAAGCACCACGTGATGATAGGGTGTGATAGATTCTAACGTCCGAATACAACGGGTGTAAGCCAGATTTACACACGCAATACACTTAGGTTGACTTGACGAGCCTAGCATGTACAGACATGGCCTCGGAACACGGAAGACCGAAAGGTCGAGCATGAGTCGTATAGAAGTTACAATCAACATGAAGATGTTCACCGATGTTGACTAGTCTGTCTCACGTGATGATCGGACACGGCCTAGTTAACCCGGATCATATTTCACTTAGATGACTGGAGGGATGTCTATCTGAGTGGGAGTTCATTGAATAATTTGATTAGATGAACTTAATTATCATGAACTTAGTCTAAAATCTTTACAATATGTCTTGTAGATCAAATGGCCCACGTTGTCCTCAACTTCAACGCATTCCTAGAGAAAACCAACCTGAAAGATGATGGCAGCAACTATACGGACTGGGTCCGGAACCTGAGGATCATCCTCATAGCTGCCAAGAAAGATTATGTCCTAGAAGCACCGCTAGGTGACGCACCCATCCCAAAGAACCAAGACGTTACGAACGCTTGGCAGTCACGTGCTGATGATTACTCCCTCGTTCAGTGCGGCAAGCTTTACAGCTTAGAACCGGGGCTCCAAAAGCGTTTTGAGAGACACGGAGCATATGAGATGTTCGAAGAGCTGAAAATGGTTTTCCAAGCTCATGCTCGGGTCGAGAGATATGAAGTCTCCAACAAGTTCTTCAGTTGTAAGATGGAGAAAAATAGTTCTGTCAGTGAGCACATACTCAAAATGTCTGGGTTGCATAACCGCTTGACTCAGCTGGGAGTTAATCTCCCGGATGATGCGGTCATTGACAGAATCCTTCAGTCGCTTCCACCGAGCTACAAGAGCTTTGTGATGAACTTCAATATGCAGGGGATGGAAAAGACCATTCCCGAGGTATATTCAATGCTGAAATCAGCAGAGGTGGAAATCAAAAAGGAGCATCAAGTGTTGATGGTGAATAAAACCACTAAGTTCAAGAAAGCCAAGGGTAAGAAGAACTTCAAGAAGGACGGCAAGGGAGTTGCCATGCCCGGTAAGCAAGCTGCCGGGAAGAAGTCAAAGAATGGACCCAAGCCTGAGACTGAGTGTTTTTATTGCAAGGGAAGTGGTCACTGGAAGCGGAACTGCCCCAAATACTTAGCGGACAAGAAGGCCGGCAACACTAAAGGTATATGTGATATACATGTAATTGATGTGTACCTTACCAGTACTCGTAGTAGCTCCTGGGTATTTGATACTGGTGCGGTTGCTCACATTTGTAACTCAAAGCAGGAGCTGCGGAATAAGCGGAGACTGGCGAAGGACGAGGTGACGATGCGCGTTGGGAATGCTTCCAAGGTTGATGTGATCGCCGTCGGCACGCTGCCTCTACATTTACCTACGAGATTAGTTTTAAACCTCAATAATTGTTATTTAGTGCCAGCTTTGAGCATGAACATTGTATCAAGATCTCGTTTAATTTGAGATGGCTACTCATTTAAATCCGAGAATTTGTTCTATTTATATGAGAGATATGTTTTATGGTCATGCTCTGTCGAAATCCGTTGAGACGATACCGTATGAATTATGGTTTGGGAAGAAACCTAAGTTGTCGTTTCTAAAAGTTTGGGGATGCGATGCTTATGTCAAGAAACTTCAACTTGAAAAGCTCGAACCCAAATCGGAAAAATGCGTCTTCATAGGATACCCTAAAGAAACTATTGGGTATACCTTCTACCTCAGATCCGAAGGCAAGATCTTTGTTGCCAAGAATGGATCCTTTCTAGAGAAAGAGTTTCTCTCAAAAGAAATAAGTGGGAGGAAAGTAGAACTCGATGAAGTATTACCTCTTGAACCGGTAAGTGGCGCAGCTCAAGAAATTGTTCCTGAGGTGCCTGCACCGACTAGAGAGAGAGAGTTAATGATGATGATCATGAAACTTCAGATCAAGTTGCTACTGAACTTCGTAGGTCCACAAGAACACGTTCCGCACCAGAGTGGTACGGCAACCCTGTCTTGGAAATCATGTTGTTAGACAACGGTGAACCTTCGAACTATGAAGAAGCGATGGCGGGCCCAGATTCCGACAAATGGCTGGAAGCCATGAAATCCGAGATAGGATCCATGTATGAAAACGAAGTACGGACTTTAACTGACTTGCCCGATGATCGGCGAGTCATATAAAATAAATGGATCTTTAAGAAGAACATAGACGCGGATGGTAACGTAACCATCTATAAAGCTCGGCTTGTCGCTAAGGGTTATCGACAAGTTCAAGGGGTTGACTACGATGAGACTTTCTCACCCGTAGCGAAGCTGAAGTCCGTCCGAATCATGTTAGCAATTGCCGCATTCTATGATTATGATATATGACAAATGGACGTCAAAACGGCATTCCTTAATGGTTTCCTTAAGGAAGAATTGTATATGATGCAGCCGGAAGGTTTTGTCGATCCTAAGAATGCTGACAAGGTGTGCAAGCTCCAACGCTCGATTTATGGGCTGGTGCAAGCATCTCGGAGTTGGAACATTCGTTTTGATGAGATGATCAAAGCGTTTGGGTTTATGCAGACTTATGGAGAAGCCTGCATTTACAAGAAAGTGAGTGGGAGTTCTGTAGCATTTCTCATATTGTATGTGGATGACATACTGTTGATGGGAAATGATATAGAATTCTTGGAAAGCATAAAGGCCTACTTGAACAAGTGTTTTTCAATGAAGGATCTTGGAGATGCTGCTTATATATTAGGCATCAAGATCTATAGAGATAGATCGAGACGCCTCATTGGTCTTTACAGAGTACGTACCTTGACAAGATATTGAAGAAGTTCAACATGGACTAGTCAAAGAAGGGGTTCCTGCCTGTATTGCAAGGTACGAGATTGAGCACGGCTCAATGCCCGACCACGGCAGAAGATAGAGAAAAGATGAGTATCGTCCCCTATGCCTCGGCCATAGGGTCTATCATGTATGCCATGCTGTGTACCAGACCTGATGTAAACCTTGCCGTAAGTTTGGTAGGAAGGTACCAAAGTAATCTCGGCATGGAACACTGGACAGCGGTCAAGAATATCCCGAAGTACCTAAAGAGGACTAAGGATATGTTTCTCGTTTATGGAGGTGACGAAGAGCTCGTCGTAAACGGTTACGTCGATGCTAGCTTCGACACAGATCTGGATGACTCTAAGTCACAAACCGGATACGTGTATATTTTGAATGGTGGGGCAGTAAGCTGGTGCAGTTGCAAGCAAAGCGTTGTGGCGGGATCTACATGTGAAGCGGAGTACATGGCAGCCTCGGAGGCAGCACAAGAGGCAATCTGGGTGAAGGAGTTCATTACCGACCTAGGAGTCATACCCAATGCGTCGGGCCCGATGACTCTCTTTTGTGACAACACTGGAGCTATTGCCCTTGCCAAGGAGCCCAGGTTTCACAGGAAGACCAGGCATATCAAGCGTCGCTTCAACTCCATTCGTGAAAGTGTTTAAAATGGAGACATAGATATTTGTAAAGTACATACGGACCTGAATGTGGCAGATCCGTTGACTAAACCTCTCCCTAGAGAAAAACATGATCAACACCAGAACTGCATGGGTGTTCGGTTCATCACAATGTAACTAGACTATTGACGCTAGTGCAAGTGGGAGACTGTTGGAAATATGCCCTAGAGGCAATAATAAAATGGTTATTATTATATTTCTTTGTTCATGATAATTGTCTATTGTTCATGCTATAATTGTGTTATCCGGAAATCGTAATACATGTGTGAATACATAGACCACAACACGTCCCTAGTGAGCCTCTAGTTGACTAGCTCGTTGATCAAAAGATAGTCATGGTTTCCTGACTATGGACATTGTTTGTCATTGATAACGGGATCACATCATTAGGAGAATGATGTGATGGACAAGACCCAATCCTAAGCATAGCTCAAAGATCGTGTAGTTCGTTTGCTATAGCTTTTCCGAATGTCAAGTATCATTTCTGTCGTGGAATTCTCACGACAGATGTCCTTAGTGTCAGGACTTAGTCGCGAGGCCAACGCATCTATGTGGTAGCTTGAGAGGGGTTGAGCGGGACAAGAGACGCGATGTTTTTACCCAGGTTCGGCCCCTCACGGTGGAGGTAAAAGCCTACATCCTGCTTCATTGATATTGATGATGATCACCACGGTTACAAGAGTGCTCTATCTCGAGAGCTATTGTCTAAACCTAACTTGTCCAGCTCATGGAACTTGTCCATCTTGTCCCTTTTGGGGAGCCCTGCCCCTCCTTATATATGTTGAAGGGGCCGGCCTACATGTAGAGTCCTAGTAGGATTAGGACTAGTCTCTTTTCTATTACAAGACGGATAGCAATCCAGGTCTTATTCAAACCGTTTAAGTCGGCCTGCTGGGCCACCTCCCATGATGGGCCGCGGCCTACCTCCGTGAGGATACCCGCGTCCCATATCCATGACAGTAGCCCCCGAGCTTTCAGGTGACTCGAAGAGTCGAGCAGAAGGTCTTGATTTTTTTGATGCTTTTGTCTTCCTTGAACGCGGAGCTTTTTTCCGGATCGTTGACGTAATGGATGCCGAAATGTGGATGAAGAGATTGCCGGGTTATGAAGCGTCGACGTTGATGTTGCCGAGTTGTCCTCCCAGGCTGGATTCTGTCTCCAAGCCGGGTCTTTCGATTTTTTTCCAACCCCAATAGCATGTATATCATCTGTAGCCCCCAAGCGCCAGGTTTTATTAGGCCTTTAACAACCTGGGGGTCTGTAAACTTGTGTTTTGGTAACGAACAAAGTCTGCTTTTTCACAAATTCTGGCTTGATAGGCCCCGAGGCTCAAGGCGACTCGAGGAGTTGTCTTGAGGCTCTTTGTTCCTGAAATAAAACACATGAATGCATTACACCGTTCATGATGTAGAAAACAAAATTAAATAGTAATTTCAATGACTTTGTCAACTTGTGTTCAAGTTGTTAATCATTCGACTCGACTAAGTAGGCTTCCGCATGGACTTTTTTCATGGAATATGATATGTTCAGGGTCGACAAAGTCCATGATAGGCATCAGAGTCGATTGACAATACCATACCCACTACTTCGTTGGTTATGAGTTGCATCTGACTTAGTAAAGAACGAACGTAAAATTATTTCGCTGATATGTAAGGCACCCATGTTTGAACTGTGCATCGTGGCAAACAGTCCTCTTTGGTAACCTTACAACTCAACTTTATGAGAAGAAACGATAGCCCCCCAGATTAACTCAAAGGTGCCAGATATATTTAATTGACTGGAAGAAAAATGAAATTTAAAATATAAAAATGACTTAGCTTGTTTTCATGATGTGGCATAAGCCAGCGGACCGTTGGGGTCGACCGCAGCGAGGCAGTAGATGATCCCGCGTAGGATCACAAATCGGTAACCCAGCTGACGGTTCGAGCCTGCGGCGGAAGCTGGAATTTTTGAAGACGTGTAGCCGAAAAAACCCATCGAACAGGAGAATAGATGGCGCAGTGCAAGCCAGCTTGGTTGATGTTGATTAAGCTCTGTTGTCAGGGCGCGCTGGGAGTGGCAATTTGGCCATTACTGAACACTGAATCCGGTTGCACATTCCTTCAGTTAGCTAGGCGTTCATTCCTTTTTTAGTTTCGTCAGAATAAGCTTGCGGCACTAAGAGCCCGTTCTCGTGCACGCCCGTAGTTCCAATGGAGTTTGTTTTGACATGCAGTAGATAGCTTGCCGCTGCATCCGCTCTCATGGGATAGCGCAAGATCATAGTGGACATGACGGCTTCAGAGGCAACGTGGGAGTGGAGCGATGAGGCGGCAGTAGCTCTGCGTGGCGCGACAAGGCGGCGATGGACAGTGTCCTCGAACAGCGGCGACTCGACGCGGGGGGGGGGGGCGCAGAGGTACGGGGCGGCTCTTCGGTGGCGGCTCAGCAGTGGAACGAGCCGGCTCCAGGCCGCGAAAAAACAGTAGCGGCCACGCGGCGCGGGGCGGAACCGCTGCCGCGGGCCGAACAGAGCGCAGAGACCGCAGAGACTCGGGGAGGCCGTGGATGACTCACGGCTCAACGTCATAGCAGAGGATCGGCAAGAGCGGCGGCCTATAGCCGAGGTGACTCCCGGAGGGATGAGCCGGCAAGGGCCTTCGGACATCGGTGACTTACGCAGCAGAGGCGGGTTGATGGGAAATGATATAGACCATGAGATTGTGCAACTCCCGGATACCGTAGGAGTGCTTTGGGTGTGCCAAACGTCACAATGTAACTGGGTGACTATAAAGGTACACTACAGGTATCTCCGAAAGTGTCTGTTAGGTTGGCACGAATCGAGACTGGGATTTGTCACTCCGTATGACAGAGAGGTATCTCTGGGCCCACTCGGTAATGCATCATCATAATAAGCTCAATGTGACCAAGTGGTTGATCACGGGATCATGCATTACGGCACAAGTAAAGTGACTTGTCGGTAACGAGTTTGAACAAGGTATTGGGATACCAATGATCGAGTCTCGGGCAAGTAACGTACCGATTGAAAAAGGGAATTGTATACGGATTGATTGAATCCTCGACATCGTGGTTCATCCGATGAGATCATCGAGGAGCATGTGGGAGCCAACATGGGTATCCAGATCTCGATGTTGGTTATTGACCAGAGAGTCGTCTCGGTCATGTCTGCGTGCCTCCCGAACCCGTAGGGTCTACACACTTAATGTTCGGTGAAGCTAGGGTTGTTGAGATATTAGTATACGGTAACCCGAAAGTTGTTCGGAGTGCCGGATGAGATCCCGGACATCACGAGGAGTTCCAGAATGGTCCGGAGGTGAAGATTTATATATAGGAAGTCAAGTTTCGGCCATCGGGAAAGTTTTGGGGCTAATCGGTATTGTACCGGAACCACCGGAAGGGTCCCGGGGGTCCAACAGGTGGGGCCACCTATCCCGAAGGGCCCCATGGGCTGAAGTGGGAGGGGAACCAGCCCCTAGTGGGCTGGTGCGCCCCCCTTGGGCCTCCCCTGTGCCTAGGGTTGGAAACCCTAGGGGTGGGGGGCGCCCCACTTGGCTTGGGGGGCAAGCCACCCCCTTGGCTGCCGCCCCCCTTGGAGATTGGATCTCCTAGGGACGGCGCCCCCTTAGGGACCCTATATATAGTGGGGGGGGGGAGGGAGGACAGCCGAACCCTAGCCCCTGGCCTCTCCCTCTCCCTCCTGTGACACCTCTCCTTCTCGAAGTGCTCGGCGAAGCCCTGCGGAGATCGCCGTAGTTTCCACCACCATGTCATCATGCTACTGGATCTCCATCAACCTCTCCTTCCCCCTTGCTGGATCAAGTTGGAGGAGACGTCTTCCCAACCGTACGTGCGTTGAACGCGGAGGTGCCGTCCATTCGGCGCTAGGTCATCGGTGATTTGGATCACGACGAGTACGACTCCATCAACCCCGTTCTCTTGAACGCTTCCGCGCACGATCTACAAGGGTATGTAGATGCACTCCTCTCTCCCTCGTTGCTAGATGACTCCATAGATTGATCTTGGTGATGGTAGAAACTTTTAAAATTCTGCTACGTTCCCCAACAGTGGCATCATGAGCTAGGTCTATGCGTAGTTTCTATGCACGAGTAGAACACAAAGCAGTTGTGGTGTGGATATTGTCAATTTGCTTGCCGTTACTAGTCTTATCTTGATTCGGCGGCATCGTGGGATGAAGCGGCCCGGACCGACCTTACACGTACGCTTATGTGAGACTGGTTCCACCGATTGACATGCACTAGTTGCATAAGGTGGCTGGCGGGTATCTGTCTCTCCCACTTTAGTCGAATCGGATTCGATGAAAAGGGTCCTTATGAAGGGTAAATAGAAATTGGCATATCACGTTATGGTTTTGGCGTAGGTAAGAAACGTTCTTGCTAGAAACCTATAGCAACCACGTAAACACTTGCAACAACAATTAGAGGACGTCTAACTTGTTTTTTGCAGCATGTGCCGTGTGATGTGATATGGCCAAAAAGATGTGATGAATGATATATGTGATGTATGAGATTGATCATGTTCTTGTAATAGGAATCACGAGTTGCATGTCGATGAGTATGACAACCGGCAGGAGCCATAGGAGTTGTCTTTATTTATTTATGACCTGCGTGTCAACATAAACGTCATGTAATTACTTTACTTTATTGCTAAAGCGTTAGCCATAGTATTAGAAGTAAGAGATGACGAGACAACTTCAAGAAGACATGATGATGGAGATCATGATGATGGAGATCATGGTGTCATGCCGGTGACAACGATGATCATGAAGCCCCGAAGATGGAGATCAAAAGGAGCAAATGATATTGGCCATATCATGTCACTATTTGATTGCATGTGATGTTTATCATGTTTTACATCTTATTTGCTTAGAACGATGGTAGCTTAAATAAGATGATCCCTCGTAATAATTTCAAGAAAGTGTTCCCCCTAAATGTGCACCGTTGCGAAGGTTCGTTGTTTCGAAGCACCACGTGATGATAGGGTGTGATAGATTCTAACATTCGAATACAACGGGTGTAAGCCATATTTACACACGCAATACACTTAGGTTGACTTGACGAGCCTAGCATGTACAGACATGGCCTCGGAACACGGAAGACCGAAAGGTCGAGCATGAGTCATATAGAAGTTACAATCAACATGAAGATGTTCACCGATGTTGACTAGTCCGTCTCACGTGATGATCGGACACGGCCTAGTTAAACCGGATCATGTTTCACTTAGATGACTGGAGGGATGTCTATCTGAGTGGGAGTTCATTGAATAATTTGATTAGATGAACTTAATTATCATGAACTTAGTCTAAAATCTTTACAATATGTCTTGTAGATCAAATGGCCCACGGTGTCCTCAACTTCAACGCGTTCCTAGAGAAAACCAACCTGAAAGATGATGGCAGCAACTATACGGACAGGGTCCGGAACCTAAGGATCATCCTCATAGCTGCCAAGAAAGATTATGTCCTAGAAGCACCGCTAGGTGACGCACCCATCCCAGAGAACCAAGACATTATGAACGCTTCGCAGTCACGTGCTGATGATTACTCCCTCGTTCAGTGCGGCATGCTTTACAGCTTAGAACCGGGGCTCCAAAAGCGTTTTGAGAGACACGGAGCATATGAGATGTTCGAAAAGCTGAAAATGGTTTTCCAAGCTCATGCTCGGGTCGAGAGATATGAAGTCTCCGACAAGTTCTTCAGTTGTAAGATGGAGAAAAATAGTTCTGTCAGTGAGCACATACTCAAAATGTCTGGGTTGCATAACCGCTTGACTCAGCTGGGAGTTAATCTCCCGGATGACGCGGTCATTGACAGAATCCTTCAGTCGCTTCCACCGAGCTACAAGAGCTTTGTGATGAACTTCAATATGCAGGGGATGGAAAAGACCATTCCTGAGGTATATTCAATGCTGAACTCAGCAGAGGTGGAAATCAAAAAGGAACATCAAGTGTTGATGGTGAATAAAACCACTAAGTTCAAGAAAGCCAAGGGTAAGAAGAACTTCAAGAAGGACGGCAAGGGAGTTGCCGTGCCCGGTAAGCAAGCTACCGGGAAGAAGTCAAAGAATGGACCCAAGCCTGAGACTGAGTGTTTTTATTGCAAGGGAAGTGGTCACTGGAAGCGGAACTGCCCCAAATACTTAGCGGACAAGAAGGCCGGCAACACTAAAGGTATATGTGATATACATGTAATTGATGTGTACCTTACCAGTACTCGTAGTAGCTCCTGGGTATTTGATACTGGTGTGGTTGCTCACATTTGTAACTCAAAGCAGGAGCTGCGGAATAAGCGGAGACTGGCGAAGGACGAGGTGACGATGCGCGTCGGGAATGGTTCCAAGGTTGCTGTGATCGCTGTCGGCACGCTGCCTCTATATTTACCTACGAGATTAGTTTTAAACCTCAATAATTGTTATTTAGTGCCAGCTTTGAGCATGAACATTGTATCAAGATCTCGTTTAATTTGAGATGGCTACTCATTTAAATCCGAGAATTTGTTCTATTTATATGAGAGATATGTTTTATGGTCATGCTCTGTCGAAATCCGTTGAGACGACACCATATGAATTATGGTTTGGGAAGAAACCTAAGTTGTCGTTTCTAAAAGTTTGGGGATGCGATGCTTATGTCAAGAAACTTCAACCTGAAAAGCTCGAACCCAAATCGGAAAAATGCGTCTTCATAGGATACCCTAAAGAAACTATTGGGTATACCTTCTACCTCAGATCTGAAGGCAAGATCTTTGTTGCCAAGAATGGATCCTTTCTAGAGAAAGAGTTTCTCTCAAAAGAAATAAGTGGGAGGAAAGTAGAACTCGATGAAGTATTACCTCTTGAACCGGTAAGTGGCGCAGCTCAAGAAATTGTTCCTGAGGTGCCTGCACCGACTAGAGAGAGAGTTAATGATGATGATCATGAAACTTCAGATCAAGTTGCTACTGAACTTCGTAGGTCCACAAGAACACGTTCCGCACCAGAGTGGTACGGCAACCCTGTCTTGGAAATCATGTTGTTAGATAACGGTGAACCTTCGAACTATGAAGAAGCGATGGCGGGCCCAGATTCCGACAAATGGCTGGAAGCCATGAAATCCGAGATAGGATCCATGTATGAAAACGAAGTATGGACTTTGACTGACTTGCCCGATGATCAGCGAGCCATATAAAATAAATGGATCTTTAAGAAGAAGATAGACGCGGATGGTAACGTAACCATCTATAAAGCTCGGCTTGTCGCTAAGGGTTATCGACAAGTTCAAGGGGTTGACTACGATGAGACTTTCTCACCTGTAGCGAAGCTGAAGTCCGTCCGAATCATGTTAGCAATTGCCGCATTCTATGATTATGAGATATGACAAATGGACGTCAAAACGGCATTCCTTAATGGTTTCCTTAAGGAAGAATTGTATATGATGCAGCCGGAAGGTTTTGTCGATCCTAAGAATGCTGACAAGGTGTGCAAGCTCCAACGCTCGATTTATGGGCTGGTGCAAGCATCTCGGAGTTGGAACATTCGTTTTGATGAGATGATCAAAGCATTTGGGTTTATGCAGACTTATGGAGAAGCCTGCATTTACAAGAATGTGAGTGGGAGTTCTGTATCATTTCTCATATTGTATGTGGATGACATACTATTGATGGGAAATGATATAGAATTCTAGGAAAGTATAAAGGCCTACTTGAACAAGTGTTTTTCAATGAAGGATCTTGGAGAAGCTGCTTATATATTAGGCATCAAGATCTATAGAGATAGATCGAGACACCTCATTGGTCTTTCACAGAGTACGTACCTTGACAAGATATTGAAGAAGTTCAACATGGACTAGTCAAAGAGGGGGTTCTTGCCTGTATTGCAAGGTACGAGATTGAGCACGGCTCAATGCCCGACCACGGCAGAAGATAGAGAAAAGATGAGTGTCGTCCCCTATGCCTCGGCCATAGGGTCTATCATGTATGCTATGCTGTGTACCAGACCTGATGTAAACCTTGCCGTAAGTTTGGTAGGAAGGTACCAAAGTAATCTCGGCATGGAACACTGGACAGCGGTCAAGAATATCCCGAAGTACCTAAAGAGGACTAAGGATATGTTTCTCGTTTATGGAGGTGACAAAGAGCTCGTCGTAAAGGGTTACGTCGATGCTAGCTTCGACACAGATCTGGATGACTCTAAGTCACAAACCGGATACGTGTATATTTTGAATGGTGGGGCAGTAAGCTGGTGCAGTTGCAAGCAAAGCGTTATGGCGGCATCTACATGTGAAGCGGAGTACATGGCAGCCTCGGAGGCAGCACAAGAGGCAATCTGAGTGAAGGAGTTCATTACCGACCTAGGAGTCATACCCATTGGTCGGGCCCGATGACTCTCTTCTGTGACAACACTGGAGCTATTTCCCTTGCCAAGGAGCCCAGGTTTCACAGGAAGACCAGGCATATCAAGCGTCGCTTCAACTCCATTCGTGAAAGTGTTTAAAATGGAGACATAGATATTTGTAAAGTACATACGGACCTGAATGTGGCAGATCCGTTGACTAAACCTCTCCCTAGAGAAAAACATGATCAACACCAGAACTGCATGGGTGTTGGTTCACCACAATGTAACTAGACTATTGACTCTAGTGCAAGTGGGAGACTGTTGGAAATATGCCCTAGAGGCAATAATAAAATGGTTATTATTATATTTCTTTGTTCATGATAATTGTCTATTGTTCATGCTATAATTGTGTTATCCAGAAATCGTAATACATGTGTGAATACATAGACCACAACACGTCCCTAGTGAGCCTCTAGTTGACTAGCTCGTTGATCAAAAGATAGTCATGGTTTCTTGACTATGGACATTGGATGTCATTGATAACGGGATCACATCATTAGGAGAATGATGTGATGGATAGTTCGTTTGCTATAGCTTTTCCGAATGCCAAGTATCATTTCTGTCGTGGAATTGTCACGGCAGATGTCCTTAGTGTCAGGACTTAGTTGCGAGACCAACGCATCTATGTGGTAGCTTGAGAGGGGTTGAGCGGGACAAGAGACGTGATGTTTTTACCCAGGTTCGGCCCCTCACGGTGGAGGTAAAAGCCTACATCCTGCTTCATTGATATTGATGATGATGACCATGGTTACAAGAGTGCTCTATCTCGAGAGCTATTGTCTAAACCTAACTTGTCCAGCTCGTGGAACTTGTCCATCTTGTCCCTTTTGGGGAGCCCTGCCCCTCCTTATATATGTTGAAGGGGCCGGCCTACATGTAGAGTCCTAGTAGGATTAGGACTAGTCTCTTTTCTATTACAAGACGGATAGCAATCCAGGTCTTATTCAAACCGTTTAAGTCGGCCTGCTGGGCCACCTCCCATGATGGGCCGCGGCCTATCTCCGTGAGGATACCCGTGTCCCATATCCACGACAGTAGCCCCCGAGCTTTCGGGTGACTCGAAGAGTCGAGCAGAAGGTCTTGATTTTGTTGATGCTTTTGTCTTCCTTGAACGTGGAGCTTTTTTCCGGATCGTTGACGTAATGGATGCCGAAATGTGGATGAAGAGATTGCCGGGTCATGAAGCGTCGATGTTGATGTTTCCGGGTTGTCCTCCCAGGCTGGATTCTGTCTCCAAGCCGGGTCTTTCGATTTTTTTCCAACCCCAATAGCATGTAAATCATCTGTAGCCCCCAAGCGTCGGGTTTGATTAGGCCTTTAACAACCTGGGGGTATGTAAACTTGTGCTTTGGTAACGAACAAAGTCCGCTTTTTCACAAATTCTGGCTTGATAGCCCCCGAGGCTCAAGGCGACTCGAGGAGTTGTCTTGAGGCTCTTTGTTCCTGAAATAAAACACATGAATGCATTACACCGTTTGTGATGTAGAAAACAAAATTAAATAGTAATTTCAATGACTTTGTCAACTTGTGTTCAAGTTGTTAATCATTCGACTCGACTAAGTAGGCTTTCGCGTGGACTTTTTTCATGGAATATGATATGTTCAGGGTTGACAAAGTCCATGATAGGCATCAGAGTCGATTGACAATACCATACCCACTACTTCATCGGTTATGAGTTGCATCTGACTTAGTAAAGAACGAACGTAAAATTATTTCAGCGATATGTAAGGCACCCATGTTTGAACTGTGCATCGTGGCAAACAGTCCTCTTTGGTAACCTTACGACTCAACTTTATGAGAAGAAACGATAGCCCCCCAGATTAACTCAAAGGTGCCAGATATATTTAATTGACTGGAAGAAAAATGAAATTTAAATATAAAAATGACTTAGCTTGTTTTTATGATGTGGCATAAGCCAGCGGACCGTTGGGGTCGACCGCAGCGAGGCAGTAGATGATCCCGCGTAGGATCACAAATCGGTAACCCAGCTGACGGTTCGAGCCTGCGGTGGAAGCTGGAATTTTTGAAGACGTGTAGCCGAAAAACCCGTCGAACAGGAGAATAGATGGCGCAGTGCAAGCCAGCTTGGTTGATGTTGATTAAGCTCTGTTGTCAGGGCGCGGTGGGAGCGGCAATTTGGCCATTACTGAACACTGAATCCGGTTGCACATTCCTTCAGTTAGCTAGGCGTTCATTCCTTTTTTAGTTTCGTTAGAATAAGCTTGCGGCACTGAGAGCCCGTTCTCGTGCACGCCCGTAGTTGCGATGGAGTTTGTTTTGACATGCAGTAGATAGCTTGCTGCTGCATCCGCTCTCGTGGGATAGCGTGAGATCATAGTGGACATGACGGCTTCAGAGGCAACGTGGGAGTGGAGCGATGGGGCGGCAGCAGCTCCGCGTGGCGCGACAAGGCGGCGACGGACGGTGTCCTCGAACAGCGGCGACTCGACGCGGGGGGGGGGGGGCACAGAGGTACGGGGCGACTCTCCGGTGGCGGCTTAGCAGTGGAGCGAGCCGGCTCCAGGCCGCGAAAAAACAGTAGCGGCCACGCGGCGCGGGGCGGAACCGCTGCCGCGGGCCGAACAGAGCGCAGAGACCGCAGAGACTCGGGGAGGCCACGGAGGACTCACGGCTCAACGTCATAGCAGAGGATCGGCAAGAGCGGCGGCCTATAGCCGAGGTGACTCCCGGAGGGATGAGCCGGCAAGGGCCTTCGGACATCGGTGACTTACGCAGCTGAGGCGTGTTGATGGGAAATGATATAGACCATGAGATTGTGCAACTCCCGGATACCGTAGGAGTGCTTTGGGTGTGCCAAACGTCACAATGTAACTGGGTGACTATAAAGGTACACTACAGGTATCTCCGAAAGTGTCTGTTAGGTTGGCACGAATCGAGACTGGGATTTGTCACTCCGTATGACAGAGAGGTATCTCTAGGCCCACTCGGTAATGCATCATCATAATAAGCTCAATGTGACCAAGTGGTTGATCACGGGATCATGCATTACGGTACAAGTAAAGTGACTTTCCGGTAACGAGATTGAACGAGGTACTGGGATACCGACGATCGAGTCTCGGGCCAGTAACGTACCGATTGACAAAGGGAATTGTATACGGATTGATTGAATCCTCAACATCGTGGTTCATCCGATGAGATCATCGAGGAGCATGTGGGAGCCAACATGGGTATCCAGATCCCGATGTTGGTTATTGACTGGAGAGTCGTCTCGGTCATGTCTGTGTGTCTCCCGAACCCGTAGGGTCTACACATTTAATGTTCGGTGAAGCTAGGGTTGTTGAGATATTAGTATACGGTAACCCGAAAGTTGTTCGGAGTCCCGGATGAGATCCCGAACGTCACGAGGAGTTCCAGAATGGTCCGGAGGTGAAGATTTATATATAGGAAGTCAAGTTTCGGCCATCGGGAAAGTTTCGGGGCTAATCGGTATTGTACCGGAACCACCGGAAGGGTCCCGGGGATCCAACAGGTGGGGCCACCTATCCCGAAGGGCCCCATGGGCTGAAGTGGGAGGGGAACCAGCCCCTAGTGGGCTGGTGCGCCCCCCTTGGGCCTCCCCTGTGCCTAGGGTTGGAAACCCTAGGGGTGGGGGCGCCCCACTTGGCTTGGGGGGCAAGCCACCCCCTTGGCTGCCGCATCCCTTGGAGATTGGAGCTCCTAGGGACGGCGCCCCCCCTAGGGACCCTATATATAGTGGGGGGGAGGGAGGACAGCCGCACCCTAGCCCCTGGCCTCTCCCTCTCCCTCCTATGACACCTCTCCTTCTCGAAGTGCTCGGCGAAGCACTGCGGTGATCGCCGTAGTTTCCACCACCACGTCGTCATGCTACTGGATCTCCATCAACCTCTCCTTCCCCCTTGCTGGATCAAGTTGGAGGAGACGTCTTCCCAACCGTACGTGCGTTGAACGCGGAGGTGCCGTCCGTTCGGCGCTAGGTCGTCGGTGATTTGGATCACGACGAGTACGACTCCATCAACCCTGTTCTCTTGAACGCTTCCGCGCTCGATCTACAAGGGTATGTAGATGCACTCCTCTCTCCCTCGTTGCTAGATGACTCCATAGATTGATCTTGGTGATGCGTAGAAAATTTCAAAATTCTGCTACGTTCCCCAACAGTGGCATCATGAGCTAGGTCTATGCGTAGTTTCTATGCACGAGTAGAACACAAAGCAGTTGTGGCGTGGATATTATCAATTTGCTTGCCGTTACTAGTCTTATCTTGATTCGGCGGCATCATGGGATGAAGCGGCCCGGACCGACCTTACACATATGCTTACGTGAGACTGGTTCCACCGATTGACATGCACTAGTTGCATAAGGTGGCTGGCGGGTGTCTGTCTCTCCCACTTTAGTCGAATCGGATTCGATGAAAAGGATCCTTATGAAGGGTAAATAGAAATTGGCATATCACGTTGTGGTTTTGGTGTAGGTAAGAAACGTTCTTGCTAGAAACCTATAGCAACCACGTAAACCCTTGCAACAACAATTAGAGGACGTTTAACTTGTTTTTACAGCATGTGCCGTGTGATGTGATATGGCCAAAAAGATGTGATGAATGATATATGTGATGTATGAGATTGATCATGTTCTTGTAATTGGAATCATGAGTTGCATGTCGATGAGTATGACAACCGGCAGGAGCCATAGGAGTTGTCTTTATTTATTTATGACCTGCGTGTCAACATAAACGTCATGTAATTACTTTCCTTTATTGCTAAAGCGTTATCCATAGTAGTAGAAGTAATAGATGACGAGACAACTTCAAGAAGACATGATGATGGAGATCATGATGATGGAGATCATGGTGTCATGCCGGTGACAACGATGATCATGAAGCCCCGAAGATGGAGATCAAAAGGAGCAAATGATATTGGCCATATCATGTCACTATTTGATTGCATGTGATGTTTATCATGTTTTACATCTTATTTGCTTAGAACGACGGTAGCTTAAATAAGATGATCCCTCGTAATAATTTCAAGAAAGTGTTCCCCCTAACTATGCACCGTTGTGAAGGTTCGTTGTTTCGATGCACCACGTGATGATAGGGTGTGATAGATTCTAACATTCGAATACAACGGGTGTAAGCCAGATTTACACACGCAATACACTTAGGTTGACTTGACTAGCCTAGCATGTACAGACATGGCCTCGGAACACGGAAGACCGAATGGTCGAGCATGAGTCGTATAGAAGTTACAATCAACATGAAGATGTTCACCGATGTTGACTAGTCCGTCTCACGTGATGATCGGACACGGCCTAGTTAACTCGGATCATGTTTCACTTAGATGACTGGAGGAATGTCTATCTGAGTGGGAGTTCATTGAATAATTTGATTAGATGAACTTAATTATCATGAACTTAGTCTAAAATCTTTACAATATGTCTTGTAGATCAAATGGCCCATGTTGTCCTCAACTTCAATGCGTTCCTAGAGAAAACCAACCTGAAAGATGATGGCAGCTACTATACGGACTGGGTCCGGAACCTGAGGATCATCCTCATAGCTGCCAAGAAAGATTATGTCCTAGAAGCACCGCTAGGTGACGCACCCATCCCAGAGAACCAAGACGTTATGAGCGCTTGGCAGTCACGTGCTGATGATTACTCCCTCGTTCAGTGCGGCATGCTTTACAGCTTAGAACCGGGGCTCCAAAAGCGTTTTGAGAGACACGGAGCATATGAGATGTTCGAAGAGCTGAAAATGGTTTTCCATGCTCATGCTCGGGTCGAGAGATATGAAGTCTCCGACAAGTTCTTCAGTTGTAAGATGGAGAAAAATAGTTCTGTCAGTGAGCACATACTCAAAATGTCTGGGTTGCATAACCGCTTGACTCAGCTAGGAGTTAATCTCCCGGATGACGCGGTCATTGACAGAATCCTTCAATCGCTTCCACCGAGCTACAAGAGCTCTGTGATGAACTTCAATATGCAGGGGATGGAAAAGACCATTCCTGAGGTATATTCAATGCTGAAATCAGCAGAGGTGGAAATCAAAAAGGAACATCAAGTGTTGATGGTGAATAAAACCACTAAGTTCATGAAAGGCAAGGGTAAGAAGAACTTCAAGAAGGACGGCAAGGGAGTTGCCACGCCCGGTAAGCAAGCTGCCGGGAAGAAGTCAAAGAATGGACCCAAGCCTGAGACTGAGTGTTTTTATTGCAAGGGAAGTGGTCACTGGAAGCGGAACTGCCCCAAATACTTAGCGGACAAGAAGGCCGGCAACACTAAAGGTATATGTGATATACATGTAATTGATGTGTACCTTACCAGTACTCGTAGTAGCTCCTGGGTATTTGATACTGGTGCGGTTGCTCACATTTGTAACTCAAAGCAGGAGCTGCGGAATAAGCGGAGACTGGCGAAGGACGAGGTGACGATGCGCGTCGGGAATGGTTCCAAGGTTGATGTGATCGCCGTCGGCACGCTGCCTCTACATTTACCTACGAGATTAGTTTTAAACCTCAATAATTGTTATTTAGTGCCAGCTTTGAGCATGAACATTGTATCAAGATCTCGTTTAATTTGAGATGGCTACTCATTTAAATCCGAGAATTTGTTCTGTTTATATGAGAGATATGTTTTATGGTCATGCTCTGTCGAAATCCGTTGAGACGACACCATATGAATTATGGTTTGGGAAGAAACCTAAGTTGTCGTTTCTAAAAGTTTGGGGATGCGATGCTTATGTCAAGAAACTTCAACCTGAAAAGCTCGAACCCAAATCGGAAAAATGCGTCTTCATAGGATACCCTAAAGAAACTATTGGGTATACCTTCTACCTCAGATCCGAAGGCAAGATCTTTGTTGCCAAGAATGGATCCTTTCTAGAGAAAGAGTTTCTCTCAAAAGAAATAAGTGGGAGGAAAGTAGAACTCGATGAAGTATTACCTCTTGAACCGGTAAGTGGCGCAGCTCAAGAAATTGTTCCTGAGGTGCCTGCACCGACTAGAGAGAGAGTTAATGATGATGATCATGAAACTTCAGATCAAGTTGCTACTGAACTTCGTAGGTCCACAAGAACACGTTCCGCACCAAAGTGGTACGGCAACCCTGTCTTGGAAATCATGTTGTTAGACAACGGTGAACCTTCGAACTATGAAGAAGCGATGGCGGGCCCAGATTCCGACAAATGGCTGGAAGCCATGAAATCCGAGCTAGGATCCATGTATGAAAACGAAGTATGGACTTTGACTGACTTGCCCGATGATCGGCGATCCATAGAAAATAAATGGATCTTTAAGAAGAAGACAGACGCGGATGGTAACATAACCATCTATAAAGCTCGGCTTGTCGCTAAGGGTTATCGACAAGTTCAAGGGGTTGACTACGATGAGACTTTCTCACCCGTAGCGAAGCTGAAGTCCATCCGAATCATGTTAGCAATTGCCGCATTCTATGATTATGAGATATGACAAATGGACGTCAAAACGGCAGTCCTTAATTGTTTCCTTAAGGAAGAATTGTATATGATGCAGCCGGAAGGTTTTGTCGTTCCTAAGAATGCTGACAAGGTGTGCAAGCTCCAACGCTCGATTTATGGGCTGGTGCAAGCATCTCGGAGTTGGAACATTCATTTTGATGAGATGATCAAAGCGTTTGGGTTTATGCAGACTTATGGAGAAGCCTGCATTTACAAGAAAGTGAGTGGGAGTTCTGTAGCATTTCTCATATTGTATGTGGATGACATACTGTTGATGGGAAATGATATAGAACTCTTGGAAAGCATAAAGGCCTACTTGAACAAATGTTTTTCAATGAAGGATCTTGGAGAAGCTGCTTATATATTAGGCATCAAGATCTATAGTGATAGATCGAGACGCCTCATTGGTCTTTCACAGAGTATGTACCTTGACAAGATATTGAAGAAGTTCAACATGGACTAGTCAAAGAAGGGGTTCTTGCCTGTATTGCAAGGTACGAGATTGAGCACGGCTCAATGCCCGACCACGGCAGAAGATAGAGAAAAGATGAGTGTCGTCCCCTATGCCTCGGCCATAGGGTCTATCATGTATGCTATGCTGTGTACCAGACCTGATGTAAACCTTGCCGTAAGTTTGGTAGGAAGGTACCAAAGTAATATCGGCATGGAACACTGGACAGCGGTCAAGAATATCCCGAAGTACCTAAAGAGGACTAAGGATATGTTTCTCGTTTATGGAGGTGACGAAGAGCTCATCGTAAAGGGTTACGTCGATGCTAGCTTCGACACAGATCTGGATGACTCTAAGTCACAAAACGGATACGTGTATATTTTGAATGGTGGGGCAGTAAGCTGGTGCAGTTGCAAGCAAAGCGTTGTGGCGGGATCTACATGTGAAGCGGAGTACATGGCAGCCTCGGAGGCAGCACAAGAGGCAATCTGGGTGAAGGAGTTCATTACCGACCTAGGAGTCATACCCAATGCATCGGGCCCAATGACTCTCTTCTGTGACAACACTGGAGCTATTGCCCTTGCCAAGGAGCCCAGGTTTCACAGGAAGACCAGGCATATCAAGCGTCGCTTCAACTCCATTCGTGAAAGTGTTTAAAATGGAGACATAGATATTTGTAAAGTACATACGGACCTGAATGTGGCAGATCCATTGACTAAACCTCTCCCTAGAGAAAAACATGATCAACACCAGAACTGCATGGGTGTTGGTTCATCACAATGTAACTAGACTATTGACTCTAGTGCAAGTAGGAGACTGTTGGAAATATGCCCTAGAGGCAATAATAAAATGGTTATTATTATATTTCTTTGTTCATGATAATTGTCTATTGTTCATGCTATAATTGTGTTATCCGGAAATCGTTATACATGTGTGAATACATAGACCACAACACGTCCCTAGTGAGCCTCTAGTTGACTAGCTCGTTGATCAAAAGATAGTCATGGTTTCCTGACTATGGACATTGGATGTCATTGATAACAGGATCACATCATTAGGAGAATGATGTGATGGACAAGACCCAATCCTAAGCATAGCTCAAATATCATGTACTTCGTTTGCTATTGCTTTTCCGAATGTCAAGTATCATTTCTGTCGTGGAATTGTCACGGCAGATGTCCTTAGTGTCAGGGCTTAGTCGCGAGGCCAACGCATCTATGTGGTAGCTTGAGAGGGGTTGAGCGGGACAAGAGACGTGATGTTTTTACCCAGGTTCGGCCCCTCACGGTGGAGGTAAAAGCCTACATCCTGCTTCATTGATATTGATGATGATGACCACGGTTACAAGAGTGCTCTATCTCGAGAGCTATTGTCTAAACCTAACTTGTCCAGCTCGTGGAACTTGTCCATCTTGTCCCTTTTGGGGAGCCCTGCCCCTCCTTATATATGTTGAAGGGGCCGGCCTACATGTAGAGTCCTAGTAGGATTAGGACTAGTCTCTTTTATATTACAAGACGGATAGCAATCCAGGTCTTATTCAAACCGTTTAAGTCGGCCTGCTGGGCCACCTCCCATGATGGGCCGCGGCCTACCTCCGTGAGGATACCCGTGTCCCATATCCACGATAGTAGCCCCCGAGCTTTCGGGTGACTCGAAGAGTCGAGCAGAAGGTCTTGATTTTGTTGATGCTTTTGTCTTCCTTGAACGCGGAGCTTTTTTCCGGATCGTTGACGTAATGGATGCCGAAATATGGATGAAGAGATTGCCGGGTCATGAAGCGTCGACGTTGATGTTGCCGGGTTGTCCTCCCAGGCTGGATTCTGTCTCCAAGCCGGGTCTTTCGATTTTTTTTCCAACCCTAATAGCATGTATATCATCTGTAGCCCCCAAGCGCCGGGTTTGATTAGGACTTTAACAACCTGGGGGTCTGTAAACTTGTGTTTTGGTAACGAACAAAGTCTGCTTTTTCACAAATTCTGGCTTGATAGCCCCCGAGGCTCAAGGCGACTCGAGGAGTTGTCTTGAGGCTCTTTGTTCCTGAAATAAAACACATGAATGCATTACACCGTTCGTGATGTAGAAAACAAAATTAAATAGTAATTTCAATGACTTTGTCAACTTGTGTTCAAGTTGTTAATCATTCGACTCGACTAAGTAGGCTTTTGCGTGGACGTTTTTCATGGAATATGATATGTTCAGGGTCGACAAAGTCCATGATAGGCATCAGAGTCGATTGACAATACCATACCCACTACTTCGTCGGTTATGAGTTGCATCTGACTTAGTAAAGAACGAACGTAAAATTATTTCGCTGATATGTAAGGCACCCATGTTTGAACTGTGCATCGTGGCAAACAGTCCTCTTTGGTAACCTTGCGACTCAACTTTATGAGAAGAAACGATAGCCCCCCAGATTAACTCAAAGGTGCCAGATATATTTAATTGACTGGAATAAAAATGAAATTTAAATATAAAAATGACTTAGCTTGTTTTTATGATGTGGCATAAGCCAGCGGACCGTTGGGGTCGACCGGAGCGAGGCAGTAGATGATCCCGCGTAGGATCACAAATCGGTAACCCAGCTGACGGTTCGAGCCTGCGGCGGAAGCTGGAATTTTTGAAGACGTGTAGCCGAAAAAACCCGTCGAACAGGAGAATAGATGGCGCAGTGCAAGCCAGCTTGGTTGATGTTGATTAAGCTCTGTTGTCAAGGCGCGCTGGGAGCGGCAATTTGGCCATTAATGAACACTGAATCCGGTTGCACATTCCTTCAGTTAGCTAGGCGTTCATTCCTTTTTTAGTTTCGTCAGAATAAGCTTGCGGAACTGAGAGCCCGTTCTCGTGCATGCCCGTAGTTGCAATGGAGTTTGTTTTGACATGCAGTAGATAGCTTGCCGCTGCATCCGCTCTCGTGGGATAGCGCAAGATCATAGTGGACATGACGGCTTCAGAGGCAACGTGGGAGTGGAGCGATGAGGCGGCAGCAGCTCCGCGTGGCGCGACAAGGCGGCGACGGACGGTGTCCTCGAACAGCGGCGACTCGACGTGGGGGGGGGGGGCGCAGAGGTACGGGGCGGCTCTCCGGTGGCGGCTCAGCAGTGGAACGAGCCGGCTCCAGGCCGCGAAAAAACAGTAGCGGCCACGCGGCGCGGGGCGGAACCGCTGCCGCGGGCCGAACAGAGCGCAGAGACCGCAGAGACTCGGGGAGGCCGCGGACGACTCACGGCTCAACGTCATAGCTGAGGATCGGCAAGAGCGGCGGCCTATAGCCGAGGTGACTCCCGGAGGGATGAGCCGGCAAGGGCCTTCGGACATCGGTGACTTACGCAGCAGAGGCGGGTTGATGGGAAATGATATAGACCATGAGATTGTGCAACTCCCGGATACCGTAGGAGTCCTTTGGGTGTGCCAAACGTCACAATGTAACTGGGTGACTATAAAGGTACACTACAAGTATCCCCGAAAGTGTCTGTTAGGTTGGCACGAATCGAGACTGGGATTTGTCACTCTGTATGACAGAGAGGTATCTCTGGGCCCACTCGGTAATGCATCATCATAATAAGCTCAATGTGACCAAGTGGTTGATCACGGGATCATGCATTATGTTACAAGTAAAGTGACTTGCTGGTAACGAGATTGAACGAGGTATTGGGATACCGACGATCGAGTCTCGGGCAAGTAACGTACCGATTGACAAAGGGAATTGTATACGGATTGATTGAATCCTCGACATCGTGGTTCATCCGATGAGATCATCGAGGAGCATGTGGGAGCCAACATGGGTATCCAGATCCCGATGTTGGTTATTGACCGGAGAGTCGTCTCGGTCATGTCTGCATGTCTCCCGAACCCGTAGGGTCTACACACTTAATGTTCGGTGAAGCTAGGGTTGTTGAGATATTAGTATATGGTAACCCGAAAGTTGTTCGGAGTCCCGGATGAGATCCCGGACGTCACGAGGAGTTCCAGAATGGTCAGGAGGTGAAGATTTATATATATGAAGTCAAGTTTCGGCCATCGGGAAAGTTTCGGGGCTAATCGGTATTGTACCGGAACCACCGGAAAGGTCCCGGGGGTCCAACAGGATGGGCCACCTATCCTGAAGGGCCCCATGGGCTGAAGTGGGAGGGGAACCAGCCCCTAGTGGGCTGGTGCGCCCCCCTTGGGCCTCCCCTGTGCCTAGGGTTGGAAACCCTAGGGGTGGGGGGCGCCCCACTTGGCTTGGGGGGCAAGCCACCCCCTTGGCTGCCGCCCCCCCTTGGAGATTGGATCTCCTAGGGACGGCGCCCCCCTGGCCTCTCCCTCTCCCTCCCGTAACACCTCTCCTTCTCGAAGTGCTCGGCGAAGCCCTGCGGAGATCGCCGTAGTTTCCACCACCACGTCGTCATGCTACTGGATCTCCATCAACCTCTCCTTCCCCCTTGCTGGATCAATTTGGAGGAGACGTCTTCCCAACCGTACGTGCATTGAACGCGGAGGTGCCGTCCGTTCGGCGCTAGGTCATTGGTGATTTGGATCACGACGAGTACGACTCCATCAACCCCGTTCTCTTGAACGCTTCCGCGCACGATCTACAAGGGTATGTAGATGCACTCCTCTCTCCCTCGTTGCTAGATGACTCCATAGATTGATCTAGGTGATGCGTAGAAAATTTTAAAATTCTGCCACGTTCCCCAACAGTGGCATCATGAGCTAGGTCTATGCGTAGTTTCTATGCACGAGTAGAACACAAAGCAGTTGTGGCGTGGATATTGTCAATTTGCTTGCCGTTACTAGTCTTATCTTGATTCGGCGGCATCGTGGGATGAAGCGGCTCGGACCGACCTTACACGTACGCTTACGTGAGACTGGTTCCACCGATTGACATGCACTAGTTGCATAAGGTGGCTGGCGGGTGTCTGTCTCTCCTACTTTAGTCGAATCGGATTCGATGAAAAGGGTCCTTATGAAGGGTAAATAGAAATTGGCATATCACGTTGTGGTTTTGGCGTAGGTAAGAAACGTTCTTGCTAGAAACCTATAGCAACCACGTAAACACTTGCAACAACAATTAGAGGACGTCTAACTTGTTTTTGTAGCATGTGCTGTGTGATGTGATATGGCTAAAAAGATGTGATGAATGATATATGTGATGTATGAGATTGATCATGTTCTTGTAATAGGAATCACGAGTTGCATGTCGATGAGTATGACAACCGGCAGGAGCCATAGGAGTTGTCTTTATTTATTTATGACCTGCGTGTCAACATAAACGTCATGTAATTACTTTACTTTATTGCTAAAGCGTTAGCCATAGTAGTAGAAGTAATAGATGACGAGACAACTTCAAGAAGATATGATGATGGAGATCATGATGATGGAGATCATGGTGTCATGCCGGTGACAACGATGACCATGAAGCCCCGAAGATGGAGATCAAAAGGAGAAAATGATATTGGCCATATCATGTCACTATTTGATTGCATGTGATGTTTATCATGTTTTACATCTTATTTGCTTAGAATGACGGTAGCTTAAATAAGATGATCCCTCGTAATAATTTCAAGAAAGTGTTCCCCCTAACTGTGCACCGTTGCAAAGGTTCGTTGTTTCGAAGCACCACGTGATGATCGGGTGTGATAGATTCTAACATTCGAATACAACAGGTGTAATCCAGATTTACACAGCAATACACTTAGGTTGACTTGACGAGCCTAGCATGTACAGACATGGCCTCGGAACACGGAAGACCGAAAGGTCGAGCATGAGTCGTACATAAGTTACGATCAACATGAAGATGTTCACCGATGTTGACTAGTACCTCTCACGTGATGATCGGACACGGCCTAGTTAACTCGGATCATGTTTTACTTAGATGACTGGAGGGATGTCTATCTGAGTGGGAGTTCATTGAATAATTTGATTAGATGAACTTAATTATCATGAACTTAGTCTAAAATCTTTACAGTATGTCTTGTAGATCAAATGATCCTCGTTGTCCTCAACTTCAACACGTTCCTAGAGAAAACCAACCTGAAAGATGATGGCAGGAACTATACGGACTTGGTCCGGAACCTGAGGATTATCCTCATAGCTGCCAAGAAAGATTATGTTCTAGAAGCACCGCTAGGTGACGCACCCATCCCAGAGAACCAAGACGTTATGAACGCTTGGCAGTCACGTGCTGATGATTACTCCCTCGTTCAGTGCGGCATGGTTTACAGTTTAGAACCGGGGCTTCAAAAGCGTTTTGAGAGACACGGAGCATATGATTACTCTTCGTTCTACAGTAGTACTACTTCCTCTGTTCACTTCTATAGGAAAATTAAAGACATTTTAGACAATGCGTAAAACAACCTATTTTGAGTTGTCTTAAACGACTTACAAAAATGAATGGAGGGAGTATTTAATTTCTCGATGGCAACAACATGTAGGTGTAGAAGTTCTGTATTCACGATGCCATGTTTGCCACCATCAACCTCAAAAGACTTGTCAAAATAATTTGTGCCCTTCTCTACATACCCTAAGGTAAACATCGTTCCTTCCTTCCCCAACATCTGCCTGTGATTTTGGTCGAATAACCTCTCTTTCCTGAGTGCAACAATTCAGTGCCCATGTGCATTTGCACCGTGGCATGAACAGTAGTAAACAAAACTAAAATATGATTTTCGGTTGTCGTCCAAGATGCTTGAATGAGCATGTGTGTACACAATTCAACGTGTTTTGACATTCGAAGTTTTCATGGCAAAAAAATGGCAGCGACAGAAACTTTGGAAAAAGAACATTGTTTGGACCCGATTTTGCCTTTTGCCTATATATAGCTGCTCGAACGTCCACCTGCATTTTTTTTGCATGCACATCGCGCACTCGAGCATCTTTGATGTAAAAAAAATCTGTTTTTTTTTCATTTTAACTATTTTTTTAATTTTGATCCTGGAGCTCAAGGGTGAGTTGAAGTTGGTTTTCTGGTTCATCTTCAGCTATCTTATAGCATTGCTCTAATCTCGGTAGATGGAGCCATGGATCAAAATTTCTCAAGTCTCAAATGAACCCCTATGAGTGGCTAGGGTGGAACACTTGCCTCACATGGATTTGACGGAAAAAATTGACGCCGCAATTTCAACCTCCATTGCGGAGGCCCTCTTCTCCTTGCAAGATGCCAAGTATTTCGCAGGACATGGTGGCGATAGCATCTCCGACGAGGTCTCCCGGGAGCATTAGGACTCAATTGCATTTTTGTCGAATCATTTTCGGGTCCGATTTGATAAAGGGATGATCATGTTATAATTTTTATTCCATGTGGGATTCTTTGTGCAGTGTTGTAACTCGTTTCATCTATTAATGCTACCCTTGTTAAAAAAGGTGAATTTGTGAATGGTTACCGATTTATCATGCAAGCAAAATATGAAAATTGATTAGAACCAGGCGACCGATCAACGCCCACGTCCATCGCGCACATCTTGCTGGTGGACCCCACGTGTAACCCTTTGCCAACCTTATATCTACCGCAATCATCTAGCGCATCGTATGCAGCCACACACTCTAATTCAACCCCCCTCTCCCTCATTCGCTCTCACACAACTTTTTGTGCGTCTCCTACCTCCCTTATCGTCGTTCACATTGACACCGCCGCTCACAACACCATGGATTAATATTTCTCTTGCCATCACCGCTCACCTTCCTCCTCTAAATATCATTGCACATCTATGGCTCACACCTACTGGCGCCTCCTACCGGGAGACGCTAGAAGGCAGTGTCTCGCCGCTGCAGGGAGCTGGAAGGCCGGCCGCCGACACTGTTGGCTAACCTACGCCGATGTCCTCCGACGCGTTACAAGTGGGCCACAAGGCTTCTGCAACTGCTGGCCACAAATGCTACGCCCACGATCGCGGATGCAGTGCGGCGAGTGGCCGTGCTGTGAACGACCGCACCATGTTGGGGACGGCGAGCATCCGTGTTGCAATGTTGGGACCGACCGCGACCCATGTTGGGGATGGCGAGCGTCCGTGCTGGGATCGGCCGCGACCTATGCTGGGACGGTGATCACCCAACTCTACGCCCAACCATGATCCATGCAGAGTTTCTAGTCGGGACATGTGCTGACGCGGTGATCAGCCCACACTATGACCACCCGTGACTCGTGCGGAGTCGCTCGTCGGATTTTTTTGCGCGGTGGCCGACCTCCCCTCGCAAGCGCGGTGAGGGGAGAGGAATGTTTTCATGCAACGTCGCACAAGGCGCGAGACGAGGGGAACGATGCAGCCGGACTGATCAAATGGGTTGGATATTTGGATCCAACGGCTTGGGAGGGAGCCGACCTTGGGCAGGGTCGATCACCCGAAGCGTAGCCTACCCGGCACGAACGGCTCTTCCATAAGGCCACAGCTTCGAAACGCTCCCCCCCCCCCCCCCCCCGCCCCCCGCCTCCCCAAAATTTCCCACCTCTCCCCCCGAATTCTTGGAGCAATCCCCCAAATCGGAACCCCTCCCTCCCTTCCCCCCCCCCCCCCCGCAGCGGGAAGCCGTCGCTCCTCTCCCCCACCAAGTCCGCCGTCTTCAAGCCCACGCGCCGCCTGCCCCAAGAAAGCAGCGGAAGGCAGCCGCCCTGCGGCGGCGAGCGAGGCAGCGGGGGCCTCCCCAGGGGCAACGGAGGAGGGACACAAGAGGTCGAAGGCGACGGCGGTGAGCGCGGCAGCGGGGGCTGCCCAGCATTCGCAGCGGGGGAGAGAGCCGAGGGCTCCGCGGGCGCGATGGCGGGCGCGGCACCTCGATCGGAGCCGGGGATGCGGGCGGAGATGGTGCGCAGAGGAGGAGCGACCGGGGACCAGAGGAGGAGGACGGGAGCGCAGGAGCTGGGGGCGCGACGGCGAGGCCTCCCGCCCGGGAACAAGCGGGTCCCAGCCACGCGGGCAAGCCCTTCTCCGGATTCCTCTTCGTCTAGCTGGATTACTCGGACGCTGGCATCACCGACGAGGTGAGAACTCGAGAAATCTGAACTGCTGGGCGTGCTCTTGTGAACTTTTGACCCTTTTGTGTGGAATTTGGGAGCAAGAGCATAATCTTGTTTGGTATATATATGGCGTTGCTATCACTAAATAATAGGGATCTGATAATTTTCTTACTGTCTCCTTGTAGCTGCATCCTTAATAATCACATGAAAAGAGTTACGTTGTCATGGTTTCTTGGGGTAACAATAGGAGATGCTGCATTTTGGTTGTATACATCAAGTTGGTCAACAAGGCCTAGGTGTCAGATCGGTGGCAATCCAGTCCTAGCATCCAGGCCAGCAAGGTCCTGCCTAGGAATTGCACTGCAAGATCATGCAGCTGGGGCTGCTGAGCACTCGGCATTTTCTGTTCCCTTTAAGGAAGGTTTTGAGATCCACCGAACACTAGTCTAGTAGTCTATGCGTTTATCTGAATGTAAAATTGACCTGTAAGCATCAGTGTCCTCAAGTTTTTTCATTCAGAGTTTTCTCACTCGGTTTCTCCTTTCATCGTTTTGTCTGATGGGGACTTTCCCCTAGTTCTAATTAGGTGACCAAGCAGTACAAACAAAGTCTCACCGTACAAAGCCTTAAGAAAATCTGCTTGCTTCTCATTCAGACCATGAGACTTTTTTCTCTGCCATTCTTTTCAAATAAAATATCAACATCAGAGGACTTCAACGAGCTTCGCGGATAAATCCTAAATTGTGACATTGTGGCAATTAATCTGAACATGTTAATTTGTTATATGTGGTTGCAAAAGTATTGGCCAGTCATTTTAGACGTAGAATCATGTCACTGTTACACAAAAATGCAAGTGCAGTAGTGCAATGCGGCTGATTTTGTGATAATGAAGCAATATAAAGTACTTTCATAATTAAAAGCAGATAAATCGCACTAATGGCAGTTATTTTTTGAGAAAACACATCTATTTTGGACTTGGTATGCTGGCTTCCTTACATGGTATAGAAGCAATATATAGTCACAGTGGCGGAGCCAGGAAAATCGAATAAGGGGGGCCAAGTGCTGCTAATCTTCATTGGAGAGGGCCGGTGCATCAAAATATATCAATTTAGTGGCAAATAATCACCTTTTCATATGCATATTAGGCTTAGATGAAAATTGTTAGGGGGGGCCAGGGCCCCTGCTGGTCCCCCCCTGTCTCCGCCACTGTATAGTCACTTTTATTTTGCAAACATCATCTGTTCGGTCCAAGTCACCCAGTTCTTTTCTCCGAGAAACTTGGAGGAGCACATTTTTGGAATAAACTACAACAGTGGCTAATAGTTTTTGAATATCTATCTTGCATGCGCAGGACTTTGCAGCTTATAAGGAAAAGATTGGGTCTCTTGGTGGAGCACTTGCTACAGGACTTCACTATAAAGAGGCCACACACATAATTGTCAAGGTAGTATTCGCTCATATCACTTTATGAATTATCTAAAACCCGAATATTTTAAATCATGGTATTCACATATTTTTTTGGTAGGGTAACATCCCAGCAGGGGCAAGGATCTTGTGGGAGTCGGAGTTAAAGCAAGTGAGCTCAATAGATTGGGTTGAGAGCTGTTCTAAAGAAAGCAGGCTATTGGCTACTGAACCAAAAGGAATTATTGAAAATCTGATTTCTCCAGAAAACATAATGCACTACCAGAATTTACCCAATTGCCGACGGCCAAATCTATGCCGACGGCCCCCGTCGGCATCGACAGATCTATCCCGACGGCCCAGGCCAGGCCATCGGCGTAGGAAAGCCGTCGGCATACATCCACCTATGCCGACGGGGGCCGTCGGCACAGAAGGGCCGTCGGCATCCCAATAAATATGCCTACGGCGGCCGTCGGCATAGAGGATGCCTTCGGCATATCTGTGGGCCCGACTGCCCGGGCGGCGACATCCTTTGACGGTGTGAAGCCTACACCGACGGGGCCTATCGGTGGCCGTCGGCATATCTGCCACGTCATCGATCCGCGTAATCTACCACGTCAACGATCCGAAACGCTCACCAGTCCGTGGGGTGGCATATCTATGCCGACAGCCTTGCCGTCGGCATAGGCTTGGCCCATGGGCGGTGCCACGTCATCGATCCGCGCCATACGCCACGTCATCGATCCATGGCTCTACCCTTCTATGGCTGTAGCTATGCCGACGGCATAGCTGTAGGCATAGATTTCTAATGTTTTTTTTCATATTTTATTTGTTTTCTCTTTTTCCTTTTTATTTTTTCCCAAAATAATTAGATTAACTTAAATGTGCCTTATGTACAGAAAACATATGTCGATTATATATATATATCGATTGCCCCCTCTCGGGCGTCGCTTCCGTCGTGTTGCGGAGAGGGGAGATGGGACGGGGTACCTGGGGGGTAGCAATGCCGCCAGGTGTTGCGGTCGGCCCTCCTACAGTTGTGGAAGCGTGGTGGCAGGCGCAGGCACCCGGCACGCGGCTCCGGGGTGTGCCCCTCCCCTCACGGGCGTCGCTGCCGCCGTGTCCCGGAGGGGGGAAACGGCAACGTCGGGCCGACACGGAGGGAATCTTGGGGTGGGTTGGGTCGGGACTGTGTTGGGGATGTAGCTATGGGCTGGTCTATGACAACCAGGTGAAAAGGTCCACCGGTCAAACCCCGTGCGGTGAAAGTCAAAGGGCTAGACCCGGCGGTCGTCTGTGTCAGGGTTAGACGGGACGGTGTACCTGGGGGTTAGCAATGCCGCGAGGTGTCGCAGTGGGCCCTCCTACGGTTGTGGAAGTGTAGTGGCAGGCTCAGGCACCCGACACGCGGCTCCGGGGTGTGCCCCTCCCCTCACGGGCGTCGCTGCCGCCGTGTCCCGGAGGGGGAAATGGCAACGTCGGGCCGACACGGAGGGAATCTTGGGGTGGGTTGGGCCGGGACTATGTTGGGGGTGTAGCTATGGGCTGGGCTATGACAACCAGGTGAAAAGGTCCACCGGTCAAACCCCGTGCGGTGAAAGTCAAAGGGCTAGACCCGGCGGTCGTCTGTGTCAGGGTTAGACGGGACGGTGTACCTGGGGGGTAGCAATGCCGCGAGGTGTCGCAGTGGTCCCTCCTATGGTTGTGGAAGCGTAGTGGCAGGCTCAGGCACCAGACACGCGACTCCTGGGTGTGCCCCCCTCACGGGCGACGCTGCCACCGTGTCACGGAGGGGGGAAACGGCCACGTCAGGCCGACATGAAGGGAATCTTGGGGTGGGTTGGGCAAGGACGGTGTTGGGGGTCTAGCAATGGGCTGGGCTATGACAACCTGGTGAAAAGGTCCACCGGTCAAACCCCGTCCGACGAAAGTCAAAGGGCTAGACCCAGCGGTCGTCTGTGTCAGGGTTAGACGGGATGGGGTACCTGGGGGTAGCAATGCCGCCAGGCGTTGCGGTGGGCCCTCCTACGGTTGTGGAAGCATGGTGGCAGGCGCAGACACCCGGCACGCGGCTCCGGGGAGTGCCCCCCTCACGGTTGAGGTCCCAGTGCGACGCTCCGGTGCCATTGCTACCCCCAGGGCCCCCGTCCCGCCTAAACCTGTAGCGTTTGACCACGGGATCTAGCCCGTTGACTTTGCACGGACGGGCTTTGAGCAGTGGACCTCTCCACCCGGTTGTGTTAGGTCAGCCCATAGGAACACTTTGGAGCAACATCCGGGCCAGACCCACAGCAAGATCCCCTCCGTGTAGACCCGACGCATCCGTTTCCCCCGTCCAGGTGCCGGCGGCGGCGCCGTCCGTGAGGGGGGGCACACCCCGGAGACGTGTGCCAGGCGTTTGCACCTGCCACAACACTTCCAGACTTGTGAGAGGCCGCCTACGCAAGATTTGGCGCCATGCTAGCCCCCGGAGGCCGCTGGCCACAGTCGTAGACACGCGAAGAGCAATCCGCGTAGAGGGAAGTGTTCAGATACTTCTCCATCATGAAAAATTATGAAAAATTACCGTCAGTCCTATAGCACATATGCCCATGTCGTGTAAAAAACTCATGATTTTATCGCGCTCCAAGTATTTAAAAATATTCACGCCGCATCGTTACCGCAGAACGTCTACTACCGTGTCATCGCCATCAGTGAGGGGGGGGCACACCCCGGAGACGCGTGCCGCCTCTTCGGACATGCCACCACACCATCCCGCATGTATGATGTCCCGGTGCGATGCTCCGGTGGCATTGCTACCCCCAGGGCCCCCGTCCCGCCTAACCCTATAGCATTTGACCACGGGATCTAGCCCTTTGACTTTGCATGGACGGGCTTTGAGCAGTGGACCTCTCCACCCGGTTGTGTTAGGTCAGCCCATAGGAACACTTTGGAGCAACATCCGGGCCGGACCCACAGCAAGATCCCCTCCGTGTAGACCCGACGCGTCCGTTTCCCCCGTCCAGGTGCCGGCGGCGGCACCGTCCGTGAGGGGGGGCACACCCCGGAGACGCGTGCCGCCTCTTCGGACATGCCACCACACCACCCCGCATGTATGATGTCCCGGTGTGATGCTCCAGTGGCATTGCTACCCCCCAGGGCCCCCGTCCCACCTAACCCTATAGCGTTTGACCATGGGATATAGCCCTTTGACTTTGCATGGACGGGCTTTGAGCAGTGGACCTCTCCACCCGGTTGTGTTAGGTCGGCCCATAGACGCGCGATGGTATTTTTTCATAATTTTTGGTGATGGAGAAGTATCTGAAAAATTCCCTCTACGCGGATTGCCCTTCGCGCGTCTACGGCTGTGGCCGGCGGCCTTCGGGGGCTAGCATGCCGCCAAATCTTGCGTAGGCGGCCTCTCACGAGTCTGGAAGTGTTGTGGCGGTTGCAAACGCCCGGCACGCGTGTCCGGGGTGTGCCCCCCCTCACGGACGGCGCCGCCGCCGGCACCTGGAGGGGGGAAACGGACGCGTGGGGTCTACACGGAGGGGATCTTGCTTTGGGTCTGGCCCGGATGTTGCTCCAAAGTGTTTCTATGGGCTGACCTAACACAACCGGGTGGGGAGGTCCACTGGTCAAAGCCCGTCCGTGCAAAGTCAAAGGGCTAGATCCCGTGGTCAAATGCTACAGGGTTAGGCGGGACGGGGGCACTGAGGGTAGCAATGCCACCGGAGCATCGCACCGAGACATCATACATGCGGGGTGGTGTGGTGGCATGTCCGAAGAGGCGGCACGCGTCTCCGGGGTGTGCCCCCCCTCACGGACGGTGCCGCCGCCGGCACCTGGACGGGGGAAATGGACGCGTCGGGTCTACACGCAGGGGATCTTGCTGTGGGTCTGGCCCGGATGTTGCTCCAAAGTGTTCCTATGGGCTGACCTAACAAAACCGGGTGGGGAGGTCCACTGGTCAAAGCCCGTCCGTGCAAAGTCAAAGGGCTAGATCCCGTGGTCAAACACTACAGGGTTAGGCGGGACAGGGGCACTGGGGGGTAGCAATGCCACCGGAGCGTCGCACCGGGCCCTCATACATGCGGGGTGGTGTGGTGGCATGTCCGAAGAGGCGGGACGCGTCTCCGGGGCGTGCCCCCCCCCTCACGGACGACGATGACACGGTAGTAGACGGCTCACCCCGAGACGCGTGCCGCCTCTTCAGACATGCCATCACACCAGCCCTCATGTATGAGGGCCCGGTGCGATGCTCTGGTGGCATTGCTACCCCCCACCAGGGCCCCCGTCCCTCCGTGTAGACCTCATGGGCGTGGCTGTCGCCGTGTCCTGAAGGGGGGAAAGGGCCACGTCGGGCTGACACGGAGGGTATCTTTGGGTGGGTTGGGCCGGGATGGTGTTGGGGGGTGCAGCTATGGGCTGGGCTATGAAAATCAGGTGAAAAGGTCCACCGGTTAGACCCAGTCCGGCGCAAGTCAAAGAAGCTAGATCCGGCGGTCGTCTATGTCAGGGTTAGACGGGACGGGGTACCGGAGGGGGTAGCAATGCCGCCAGGTGTTGCGGTGGGCCCTACTATGCTTGTGGAAGCATGGTGGCACGCTCAGGCACCTGACACGCGACTCTGGGGTGTGCCCCCCTCACGGGCGTCGCTGCCGCCATGTCTCGAAGGTGGAAAACGACATTCATCATGGAAAGTGGACTATCACGGTGAAACCTTCAGACTATTTTTGGGCTAGGTGAGACTATTTTTTACATTGTGCTGAGAGTCACACATATGTCATAACAAAAAAATTGCAAAGTATCTATGCCGACGGCTTAGCCGTCGGCATAGCAGCGCGCACGGCCACGGAACGGTGACGTGGCAAAGGGCCAGGCCTATGCCGACGGCCAAGCCGTCGGCATAGGTTGACCTTATCCGCTGTGGTTCGCCCCCGACCACCCATTCCCCATCTCCCCCTTTTCCTCCCGACCCACACCCGCGCCGCCGCCGGACCCTCTGCTCCGCCCGCCGCTGTCGTTCCCTCGCCCTGCTCCGCCGCCGCCCCACACGCGCTCTGGGCCACCACCGCCCTTCCTTCGCCACTCGCCGCAGCCTCCCCACCCGTGTTCCCCCCGCCCTTCCACTCGCTCCGGCCGGCGGCTAGGCTGCACCGGCCCTCCTCTGCCGCTACTCCAGCCGGCCTAGCCCGAGCCCGAGCTCCCCTCCGCCTCCCCTCCGTGCCTAGCCCCCCCCCTGAGCCGGCCCTCCCCCACGGTGAGCTTCTTCCCTCCCTCTTTGAAGCAATTTTTTTTGATTTAGTTAGATGATAGATGGATGGATGCATTATGTATGATGATAGATGGTTATATGGATGAATGCATGCATTATGTATGATGATAGTTAGATGATAGATGATGTGATGATAGTTAGAAATGTGAGAAACGCAAGAAATGCAAAAAAAATAGATGATAGATGATGATAGATTATGATGTTAATGATGATAGATGATGATGTTGATGATAGATGATAATGCTTTTTTTATGCCTTGATAATTTTTAGATGATGACGATGACAGATTTCCATTTTTTGCGAAAGAGATGATAAATGATGATGATTGTTGGATCATGATAAATGATGATGATTATTATTTTTTTATGCTTCGATGATTGTTACATGATGATAGATGATGACGGTGATGTTCTTAAATTTTGTCACGGTGCAGGTTCTGTGGTGTTCCATCTCGATGGAGTGATCGTCGTAGGAGCTGTTGGACCCCGATTGTCCCTCCACTATTCAACTACTTCCTCTACAGCCGAGGGTGAGCTACGAATAATGTCACTAGATTTCATTCTCAAGTCAAGTGGCGTAACCTAGGCATCTCCCGTCCGAAAGGGTTGCATCGATAAATATGCATTCAATTGCATATTTATCACCGTAGCTCTTTCGGATTGTCCAGCGTTTTCCATGGACAGCCCGAGGATGTGTAGATTGGGTATGTTCTCCATGTTCTACCCCGTTCTGAGACAGGATTTCGGCAGCACCTCCCCATTGTTCTCCGAAGCACATTCTCTCGGCTATTTGCCGAGACATGTATCTGGAGAATAGCGGGGAGGTGCTGCCGAAATTTTGTCTCGAAACGGGGTAGAATGGAGAACATACTCAATCTACAGATCCTCGGGTGGGATTAGGACCCATCTTTACCTATTAGAGATGTAGGTGGATTAAACGCGGTAGAAACTGAAAATTTGATGTGATTAATTTAAGTGAATCCTTAATTATGTTGTGTGGGTTGCAAAAAAGCAGAGGATGGCAGATAATCAGTGGATGTACAGTGGTTTTATCCATCGGAATCGAGTAACATCAGAGTGGATCGCGAAAACCGATGTGTATTTGAAGGAGATATTCCGTCGTCCAACGAGAATTATCCCACCATGCCCCTGTGCGAGATGTGCCAGACGTCACCGTAGAAATCAGACGGACATGAGTGAGCACCTTCGCACGCACGGATATATGCCAAACTTTGACATGCCGCCGATAAACATAGCCGAGCAGGACCGTGGTAGAGAGGAGGTGATGCGACAACGCATCGATGGATATGAGGACGACGGGGTCAGGAACATGCTAGATGATGTCATTGTTGCAGAAACGGCAAATGCGACACCTTTAGAGAATGAACCGGAGGAGCCTGAGGCAACCGCAAAGGCCTTCTTGGAGGTCTTGGCCTCGTCGAAGAAACCTCTTTATGCGGGTGCGAAAATATCTCAGCTGGATGCCATCTCGCAACTGATTGCAGTCAAGGCTGAGTACGGCTGTAGCCAGAAATGCTTCGAAGCATTCCTGGGAGTATGGGCTAACAGCCTCCCTGAGGGTCATGAACTGCCGAAAAGCATGTACGATACAAAGAAAATCATGAAGGCACTCTCTATGGATTATGAGAAAATAGATGTTTGCCCGAAGAATTGCCTTTTGTTTAGGCACGAGTATGCGGATGACAAGTACTGTAGGAAGTGCGGTTCGTCTCGGTACATTGAGGTGGTCGGTGAGGATGGTGAGAAAAAGCAGCTAACCATCCCCGTTAAGGTTCTTCGGTATCTTGATTTTATAAAAAGACTGCAGCGCCTTTTCATCACGAAGGAGTCTGCCAAAATGATGAAGTGGCACAAGGAAGGTATAAGGTACAATCCAAAAAAATCATACATCCATCGGGAGGGGAAGCATGGAAGTCATTCGATGAAGAATACCCCGAGGAAGCAGCCGAGGCTGGGAATGTCAGAATAGCCATATCAGGTGATGGGTTGAATCCATATGGTATGTCGTCCAATCCATACAGCTGCTGGCCTGTGTTTGTAATTCCGCTCAATCTTCCTCCCGGTGCCCTAATGCAACGGAAGACCATGTTCTTGTCGCTCATCATTCCGGGGCCTGACTACCCGGGGAAGCAATTGGGTGTGTTTATGCAGCCGCTTGTGGATGCTTTGCACCATTCTTGGTACTTTCCGAGGTTGACATACGACCGGGATCTGCAGAGAAATTTCTTGATGAAAGTTTGGTTGCACTATTGCATGCATGACTTTCCCGGCTATGCTCTATTCTGCGGATGGTGTACAAGTGGTAAGATGCCATGCCCAGTGTGCATGCAGGCTCTGCGAATGATTTGGCTGAGTAAGGGTGGCAAGTATGTAGCCTTTGACCTGCATCGACAGTTCCTCCCTCCAGACCATCCAGACAGGGAAGACAAGAAGAACTTCACGAAAGGCCGGGTTGTTCATGAAGTAACCGAGATTCCAACATTTTCGGGGGCAGATGTTCTTGCTCAGCTAAAAGCTCTCAAGCCTAAAGTCAAAGGCAAGCCAAAGCAAGGCTTCGAGGGATATGGTGAGACGCACAACTGGACGCACATTACCCCCTTCTCGCAGCTTCCCTATTTCAAGGACCTCAAACTTCCTTACAATATTGATGTGATGCACACCGAAAAGAATGTGGCAGAGTCCCTTTTCCACACGATCCTCAACATTCCTGATAAGACGAAGGATAACGTAAAAGCTAGAGCCGATCAACAGAGAATTTGTGATAGACCACGCCTGAACATGAAGCCTCCCACAGGCGGTCGAAAAAACTGGTTCAAGCCAGATGCTGACTTTGTCCTTAAACCGCCAGAAAAAAAAGAAGTACTTATCTGGCTGAAACAAATTTTGAAGTTCACCGATGGTTATGCATCGAATATAAGTAAGGGAGTCAATCTTTCAACAGGCAAAGTGACCGGCCTGAAGAATCATGACTACCATGTATGGATTGAGCGGATAATGCCGGTGATGGTTCGAGGCTATGTCCCCGAGCATGTCTCGCAAGTGCTTGCCGAGCTTAGCCATTTCTTCCGCACGCTCTGTGCTAAAGAAGTAAGTAAAGAGGTGATTGAAAAATTGCATAAGAAGGCACCGGAGTTGATAGTCAAGCTAGAGAAGATCTTTCCGCCAGGCTTCTTTACTCCGATGACACATCTCATTCTGCACCTCGCGAACGAGGTATTGTTGGCGGGCCCTGTGCAAAATCGCTGGCAGTACGGCCCTGAGAGGCAGAACAAGCATCTCCGACGGAAATGTGGAAACAAAGCTAAGATTGAAGCTTCCATAGCTGAGGCAGTTATCCTAGAGGAGGTGTCAGACCTCAGGACATCATACTATCCAGACCACGTTCCCCATCTGCATAACAAGGTGCCTTGATACAATATAGAAGAGCCCAAGTAACAACCCAGGCTCGATCTATTCAACGCGCAAGGGGGGAGGGCTGGGGCCTCGAAATCTTATAACATGCCACGACAAGAGTGGGATGACCTCATGTTCTATATCTTGCACAACATCAAGGAAGTTGAGGAAGTGTGGATGAGGTAATACCACTACACCATTCCTTTATGTCTTCCACATCATCATGTTTCATGTTCACTTAGTCCCGGTCTAACACCGCTTATCTTTTTTTAGTGATTTCGTTCAAGAGGAATGGACGGGAGTGAATCCTCCTACTGAGGCGGAGGCACTTACTCTTCTCCGTCATGGAAACCCTGGACGTAAAAATTTTGTTGCTTGGTTCATGGAGAAAGTAATTTTCCACACTCCCCTATTAAATACCTACTTCAACATTTATTAGTTAACCGAACTAATGCATGCAACAATTTCCATTATACTTGTAGGGAAAAGATCCGAACATATCTATGGATGATGAATTGAGATGGGTTTCCATGAGTTTTGACCCTGCCGTTGTGACATGTAAAAAGTATGATGTGAATGGGTATCGCTTCCATATAGAGGAGCACCAAAACAGCCGCCCCAATCCCAAAACTATAAATACTGGAGTGTACACCCCCGGTCAAAATTCAGTAGACTACGACGGAAGGGTACAAAATATATACGAGGTTAAATTCCGCCAGGGGCGTGAGACCCTAAGTCTGTCTGTGTTCAAATGCCGATGGTTCGATCCGCGGGAGGGGGTAAAACATACGCCTTCCATTGGTTTGGTCGAAGTTAAACCATGAACCGTCTATGCCGGAGCCGATCTCTTCATTGCGGCTACCCAAGCTACACAAGTATATTATCTGCCTTACCCATGCCAGAAAGTGTATCTAAAGGGTTGGGAAGTTGTGTTCAAGGTGTCGCCACATGGTAAGCTACCAGACCCGAATGAAGACGATTACTACAACATTAACCCCATGACATACGAGGGAGTGTTCTATCAAGAGCAACCTGATGATGATGATGATGTGGTTAGAAACGATGACGCTAGACCATTGGATGATGATGATGATGTGGTTAGAAACGATGACGCTAGACCATTGGGTGATGATGATGTGGACCCAAACGTCGACGATGCACGGAATGATGGTGAGACCATTGTCAATGAAAATGACATACTTATGCTAGAAAAGTTAAACGAAGACGCTGATGACGAGGAAGAGCCTCCACCTCCGTCATACAACGAAGATGATATGATTGATAGTGATGATGAGACGGACCGAGAAAGAGGTTACAACAGTGATGATTCATATGGGTTCTAGCAGATGTACATTTCAAGTTTTTTTTCTATAGTTTAGGAATATGCCTTTTTATTAATGTGTTTATTATCATGCCTTTTCCTTCATTTCATTAATTTACTAACTGCTTTTTCTCTTTTCAATGCAGGTTCGTGGAACATGGGCAAGTGGAAGGCCGACGGTGTGGGTTTCCTACGCAAGGTCGTCGGCCTGCCTAGTCGGAGTGGTCGAGCACGTAATCCTCCCCCTCGGCTACTTGACGATGACTCCTCACAGGGAGGTCGAGGGAGAGGTGCCCCTAGAGGAGGAGGGGGCGGGGGGGAGAGCCTCTAGAGGACGAGGTGCTGGGGGGAGAGCCACTACAGGGGGTCGCGGCCAGAAAGAGCGCACCCTCACCGACTTAGGGGTGTTGTCTTCGAGGCCCTCCTCTAGTGAGGTACCCTCTAGGGAGGAGGAGGAGGAGGAGGAGGAGGTGGTGGTGGTGGAGGAGGAGGAGGAGGTGGAGGAGGAGGCAGGCGAGGAGGAGGAGGAGGAGGAGGAGGAGGTTGGGGAGGAGGTTGGGGAGGGGGAGGCAGGCGAGGAGGAGGGTGGTGGCGGGGATGATGGTGGTGACGGGAAGGGGGTTGACAAGAAGGGGTGGCTGTGTGGCAACGCAAAGCTACCAAAGCAGGTTCCTGCTATTGAGGAGCAGAAGTGGCTCATTGAGCCCATGGGAAAAGAGTAAGTGGTTCATTATTTTGCTTGTCACATGCTTATTCCGGTTGTTATTTATTTTGCTTGTCACATGCTAATAGTTCATTCTTTTGCAGCAACTGGATATATTCTAAAGGGGTCCGTATTCCCAACGGCCTCATCACCGTCTTGCTGAATTTATATTGGTCGGGGTTGTACTGTCCTAATCCAGCCAGGCAGCCGGACCGTCGGGTTTTGGCCACGAGCTAGGACCACTGGGAAGCGGCCCGCCACGCGGACCATGAGACCCATGCCAAGGCCGTGATCACTACTTTCTGGGTGAGTTCTCTTCAGAAGCACAAGTCCATTCTAGTTTCATGAATGATTTAACTCATGGCTTCTTCCATTCTTGTTTCATGCATGATTGTAGACATTCTATCGAGTTCTTCCGGAGCACAGGGCTAGAGCGGACCAGATCGTGCTGCGCCAATGCAAGAAGAAGGCCCGCCAGATGCAGTACGAGGTGCGCTATGTGGCCATCTCCACATACTACCACGACTATCTTGGTGTGAAGATGACCAAGGAAGAAGCGCGGAGGATGGCCATTACCTTGGAGAGGCCCGAGTTCTTGGCGGTAAGTATAAAAGATTTTTCATTATGCTTTCATTATGCTTTCATTACCTTGTGGTACATTATGCTTTATGCTTTATGCTTCCATAACACCAATTTGGACACACCTACATGCCATTATGCTTTTATTATGTAGGTGTGTCCAAATTGGTGTTATGGAAAAGACGAGTCCTGGGCGGCATTGGTGGATCTTTGGTGTGATGAGGCTGGAGCCTGAGCGGCTATGAGAACCAAAAATAAGGCTAACCGAGGGACGGAGGGAGTACATGCTCAGGGAAACCGAAACCACTATCTCCACAAGGCAGTTAATGCATGACTAACCCCATTAAACATTCTTCTTCTTCTATTTTACCATCACTTTCTTATGTATGACTAATCTCTGTTTGGTGGTGCAGGAGGAGAAACTGAAGCGGCCGGTCTCAGACATGCAGGCGTGGGAGATCGCCCATACGCGGAAGGACTCCAAGCCTGGCGAGCCCCAGTACTACGGCAAGAAGACCGCGGGGAGGAAGCAGGCCTACTCCGAAGCATATCTGAAGTTGCATCCTGACACACCTGACCCCATTGCGGCGCCTCTGGACGATAGGGCGCTGGTGAGCATGGGGCCCAAGGAGCACGGTCGGGAGGCGGTTCTCGATGCTGTGATCACTCCTAGTATCTCCTACACACAGCTTCGTCGGATCGACCCGAGCCTGAGCCAGCGCACGAGCCAGCCAGTGACCAGTACACAGTTTTCAGGAGCAACAATCTGTAAGTATTTTCCCTCTTATCTTCATTGCTCACTTCATTTTCCGCATTTAGTAGTTTTATGAGTTCCATCATGTCATACTGTAGGCCTACATGGAGTACACACGCCAGGAGACCATGGCATGGCATCAGAGGCTTTATGAACACCAAGTGCAGAGGGATAGCTAGATGCAGCAGGCTTTTCAGGATATGGCGGCCGGCAGGTGTCCTCAGTTCCCTCCAGCACAATGCCCTCCAGCACAACCAGTGTTGATGAGCTTTGAGGAGTTTGTGGCACAGAACGCTGGCCCCTCGCCGGTTAGTTCATCCCCAATCTATTCACCCAAAGCATGTCATGCCTTTCAACACAGTCATATATCCCGTGCATATGTCTTTTCAACATCCAGGGAACATGTGGATCTACCTTTGGCGGTGGTCTTCGCAGCACTCCGGAGACACGGAGCCCGACCACTCCGATCCACGGAGGCGGAGGCGGAGGCGGTAGCGCTGCCGCTAGCAGTGACGACCTGGGCTTTGGCCGTCTTGGCGGTGACGACCTCCGCGGTGCTCGATGATCCTTGTGTGGTGATGATGCTTGAGATGACTTGTGTGTGGTGATGATCATTTAGATGGCTTGTGTGCTTCTCTATATGCTTATGTTGGTTGTGATGATGTTCATTTAGAGACTTGTGTGTGATGATGCTTATGCATATATTGTTGTGATGGTACCGGATGATATCCCGTTGTGTTTTATATGTCTATCTCATCATATATATCTACTGATATGTGCTGCTATTTGAATTGAATTGATCTGAAAACAAACAGAAAAAAGAAAAAAAGCAAAAGCAAACTATGCCGACGGCCTAACCGTCGGCATAGGGCTAGCGTGAGCTCCCAGTAGCTGACATGTGGGCGCCTATGCCGATGGCCTAGCCGTCGACTTAGTTTAAAAAATGTGCCAACGGCTAGGCCGTCGACATAGGCGCCCACGTGTCAGCTACTGGGAGCTCTGTATGAAGGACTATGCCGACGGCCTGGCCGTTGGCTTAGTTTCAAATTATACCGACGACCAAGCCGTCGGCATAGCCCTGGTCCTAGAGCAACGGCTGGTCGCCACGTGGCACACCTATGCCGACGGTCGAGCCGTCGGCATAGTTTTTGACTAAGCCGACGGCTAGGCCGTCGGCATAGTGGTGCCACGTGGCGACCGTTCGTTGGGCAGACTTGACGGCGGCCGCCGTTAGGCGTGATATTAGCCGACGGCTAGGGCCGTCGGCATAGATGTACGGCCCCCGTTGGCGTATCGTATATGCCGACGGCTTTTCTATGCCGACGGCCTCCCTGGCTGTGCCGACGCATATGTTGCCGACGGCCCTATGCCGACGGGGGCCGTCGGCATAGGCCTATCCCGACGGGACTTAGGGCTATGCCGACGGCCCTGGCCGTCGGCATAGGGGGCGATTCTGGTAGTGATGACACCAACAGCAAAGAAGTCCCCTGTAAGGTATGGGTATGCCTTACCTTACATTTTTATTTATTACATTATTGTGGTCATGCATTTTATTAGCACATATGAAAGCACCTCGGAAGGACTCTACTCAATCTTTATCACTGTTACAGGAACTGCAAGTCAACGGGCTCTAAAATCCTGAAGTGTAGTGCTAGGAACAAGCTCGGAGTTTCAAGGAGGCTGAATTTTCATCCTCATCACAGGCACCTGAGTTGTGCGGCAGAGATCGAAGACACATAGAGTTTGTATGATTATTCTTTGAGGTACAAGATGCACGAGTACTGTGAGCTCCCTGGATGTAGAGCTGTCCTGAGCTGCGAAGAAGGATCTAACATAATGATACCGACTACTCTGAAGTTATCAAAGCTTCGCAGCAGAGTGATTTTGATGCGTTCATTTAACAAAGTTGTCAAGCTCCATCATGAACACTTTGCTCTTGCTGGAAAGTTTTCCTCGAAGAACTTCCAAATCTATCAAGATGACTCCATCAAGCTTGATGGTCTGGCCGAGGGCGCGATAGTGGAGTACAGTGAAGCTGCCGGGGACCTTGACTATCGCCAATTTGTTCATATGGTTGTAGAGGAGGTATTTCATGGTCAGAAGCTACCATTTGATCTGACCGAGTGGCTAAGGATCATCTCCCAGGGAGTGAACGCGTGTCATGGCAGCCTGCTCTGCAGCCATATTGACCTGATGGAGCCATATCAAGGATACAGAAACTTTGTCTCATTGTTTCAGCTATTCTGGAAAGTCAAAGATACCACTGGTGGAGAAGATCTGCTAAACTCTCTGGGACATTACAGGGGATGGAAATCTAAGGGCCTGCAATGTTCATTTCTTCACGATACATTGACCTACGAGGATGAAGCTGGCCATAGATTTGAATATGAAGATGACATCAGAGGACTTCTGAGATTATTGATGAACTCCTTCCGTCACTCGGCAAAAAGCCACTGCAGGCTCGCTATCTACCTGATTATGAATGAGTCCCGCAGGTTGCTGTCTGATCTTCAAAGGGCGCTGCACCAGGGTGGTTACCTTAGTCACCTGTCTGTGAATTACAGTATGTGAAAGCATCCTACATTATACTTCTGTGCACAGTATGCTTCCGTCATCTGAGAGAAGACCATCGCACTCTCTGTACATCAACTCGTGTATGGCAGCACATGATTCAAGGCATGCTATAAATCTCAATAGCAGCCTTAGCTCTTCTGCGAAGATCCTTCCATTTCATCATGGACAGGTCTAATGCAATGAAGGCTGAAGGCTGGAGGCCTGGTGCTGTGTTTGAACACAGCTTGTAACTAGAAAACGGATAGCGATTTGATATTCTTCTTTTCTTTTTGGGCTGTATAGTAGAAATCTTGCCCTTCTTTGAGATGTCCTTGTAGTGGACACTCTACACTTGTGTGTGATGACTGGTGTATGTCCTTTACGCCCTTTAGTATGCAGTGGAACATCACCTGAAATCAATATATTCTTTCTTTCTGGTGGTATTGTTGTGAACTTGTTCCTAATGCCATGATAGTTTTGTGATGCTGGCGTGGTGGATCTCTAGACCCTCTTGACATGCATGCATTTTACTCTGCATTGGAATATCATCTGAAGTGTATGTCTTTTTTCTGGCTGTATTGTTCATAATGCCATGATATACCTATTGTCTTGATGATTGATTCATGTCAGTTATGCACTGGAGTGTACAACTACAAAATCACCTCCTGTCATCTGCAGCAGGATAAATTATCTTTTTGGCAGATCATCTCTCTCTCTCTCTCAAATGGAAAAGCTATGAAAATTTTCCTTGAGTTAGTGAATTGATTCTCAAAACACAAAAGGGGAGTCAAGACCTGAGGTCAGCTTTAGTATAACACCTTCAGATCAAGCTGCTGCTGCTCAGCACCTCCTCTCTTCTTGTACCAAAATTCAGATTGATAATGGCGAGCATGTTTCCTTTTGGGCTGCGATCAGACGTGGGAGCCCTCGTAGATTTTGCTTATTTCCTCTCCTCTTAGGATCAGATGGATATCTTCATCACAACTTGGATTCTGGTTCGAAATCTTGTGCTTGAGGACACCATTTCTTTGGTCAGCCTATGATGCCCATTTCTTTCTTTGGTCAGATTCATAACACCACCAACAGTCACAAATTTTGGCCCGTTCGAAAAACTGAAGGTAAGATGAGGTTTTTCCTTCTGCTCCTTCAAAACAGATTATGGACTGCAGATAGGCTGATCGAGAGCTAGAGGATGGCCGCACGGCATGATAATGCATGCTTGGCTGCTCGCTTTGTGATCTAGTTCTGGAAACCTTACTGTAAGAAAAACTAGTTCTGGAGTGCCCTTTTGCTAAACAGACCTGGTTTGCCTTTGGCATCTCTCATCCATGGGTGTCAACCACTCCTCTGAATGCTTCAACTGCATGCTCTGACTGAAACCCAGCCAAAGGAGAAGGAAGATCTGCACAGTTTTTCTTCCCTTTGGCTGGATTTCAGTCTGTACAGATTTTCCTTCTCCTTCAATGCTTAAGCAGAGCTTCCGGTGTCTAAAAACCAATGTGGTAGCTTAAGCAGAGATTCAGTCTGTAGACATAGCTTAAGTTTATCTTGCGTGAAGACAAAGGTTGGCTTTCACCCTTCTGAAGACAAGTTTATCTGCACTTGCACATATTCAGAATCTTTACAAGACTCAAAGATCTGCCAGTTTAATCATTCATTCTCTTTACTGAATCTGAAAGCCGATTCATATCAATCGGACAGTCAATACTCACTCAATAATCTACAACTTGAGGCATGGACGAGCTTTTCTCGTTTCTCTCTTCAACGCGCGCGCCAAGCCACTGGACTGGAGATCCTGCCGTTGGATGCCGGCGCCTCCATGTTCTGCAGCGCGGCCATTTTAAACATTTTTCTTAAAGGATCAATTTTGAAAGATCATGACCATTTTCAAAATTGCAATTTAAAGTATTCACGAGCATTTCTTAAATATGTAATTTTTAAAGAACCATGTACTTTTGAAAAATGGGCCAATTTTTTTAATAATGTAGGAACGTTTTATTATATTTTTTGAATATATTTAAAATTTAAATCATTTTAGAAATAAACTTCAAAAAAACATGAAAGCCATTTAGAATGCATGGACATTGTTTTAATCTATGAACACTTTATAAATTTTGGGTAACATTCTTTAATATGTATTTGATTTGTTGGTGGCTTCGCCCGGTAATATGTACTCCCTCCTTAAGAAATATAAGAGCATTAAAATCACTAGTTTTACAGAGGGGGTATGTTTTAGTGAATTTATCCCTTTTTAGGATCTCTTAGAGAATTTATCTTTTCTTTAGCAAATTTGGAGAATTTATCTAAATCTGTCCAAAAAAAATCCGGCTCAACCCCGGAACGGGCCCATGTGTGCGCCTAGGCAGGCTATCCATCGGAATGGGCCGAACCGAATTTCAGGCGCCTGAAGAAGAATAGCACACGCGCAAAAAAGAAAAGGAAAAAAAGATGGGAAGCAGAGGAGGGGCGGCGCGCCGCCGGCCACATCAACATTTCGGCGACCACGGGAGGGGTGGCGCGGCCACACCAAGATTTCGGCGACCACGGGAGGGGCGGCGCGTCTCAACTGCCTTCTTTCTAGCCATACGGGCGGCCCGGCAACTCAAGCAGTCCACGGGCGCGTGGAGCACGAGAGCGGCGGCGACGACTCCGGCGACCACGGCGCGGCAACTCCGGTGAGGCGGTGAGGCGCTGACCCCTATTCTGCTCCTTCCGACTCGGTGTCTAGCTAGGCACTCTGCCATTGGCTATCTGCATGCAATCCGAGCCCGGCTGTGAGTCAGGTTAGATCTGTCGCCTCCTCCTTGCCCTTCCGTTTGTCTATAAATTTCTTCTCCTCTACTGGCAACCCTGCTCGTAACCTCCGTCAGAATCAAAAAAATCAATCTTTAGATCCAGTTAGAGCCGGAAGATCGATTGGAGAAAACATGTCTAAGCGTCAGCACTCGCACCTCGACGTCGCCCGCACTGGCAAAAGGCCGCGTGGTGTGCCAAAGAAGCACCTCTACCTGGTGCTGGGTGATTGGCATAAGGGCTTCAGCATCCGCAAGATCGACGTCGACGCCTTGCAGGACGCCACCACCGACCTGCACCATGGGTTCCCTCACCCTGCTGCTCTCCGGTTAGCCGCACCGGTAAATCGTCTTCGCATGGACTTCGCCGCCATGGGCAGTGACATCTTCATCACCACCAACCCATGCTGCCCGCACACTCCCACCCTCGTGTTCGACACCAAGACGGCTGGGCTCACCATGGGCCCCCGTCCACCGGTTCGACTCATCGACAGGACCACCTTCACCGTGGCCGCCGGCGGCATGATGTACGCATTGACACATCGCCATGTCCACGAGCAGCACTCTTTCGAGGCCATGTCGTGGGCGCCAATGGACAAGGACGAGCCGTGGCCGAGCCCAACCATGAGGTGGTCCTGGAAAAGCGTGCCCTCGCCGCCACCATTCGCCATGGATGACGTGATCACCTCCTACGCGCTGCACCCGGACGGGCACACCATATTCATGTCCGCGCACGACATACGCTATCATCATCTTCCAAAGGGCACCTTCTCCTTCGACACCAGGACTTCCAAGTGGAGGTTGCATGGGGATTGGGCTCTACCATTCCAAGGGCAAGCACACTACGACGACGGGCTAGACGCATGGGTCGGGCTTCACAAGGACGGTACATCTGCTCCTGTGAAGTCGCCTCCCGCAGCAGCACAAGTGCGGTGGAGCCGGAGTGGAAGGTGATCAAGGAGAAACTGTTCCACAAGGACCCGGAGAGGCGGCTGGCATTTGCGAGGCCCAGTCTCGCCTACATGGGCGATGTCAGCTTTTGCCTTGTGGAGTCTGTGCTACGCGAGGGAGTGGAGTTTAAGTGCGCCTTTGGTGACCGTGATGGCTGTGTGCTCCACATGAGCACCTTTGGTCTTAAGTATGGTCGTAGGGGACAACTGCAAACCACGCGCCACCACACTAACTCCTATGTAGTGTGTAAGCATCTCCAGACAGTTTCTCCTGTAGTCTTCTGGATGTAGAGCTATTTGTTGACATGTTTTATGCAAACCATGTCCGAGAGTAATGTACGCTATGTATTATTATATGTGGGCACTATAAAGAGAAATAAAAAAGAAGTCCACTTCTCTTGGCATTTTTGTGGAACATGAGTGATTATTTTTGCATAACTGTTCTCGAAAGCACAGTGATGATCACACGTTACAAAAACTAAAAGTGGGACTGTCTTTTGCTCCTGCAATAACACGGTGTTAAATATGGATGGTGAAATTCTATTGTATAATAGTATCATAATAGACAATGAAATTATCTCTTATTTTGAAGAAACAGGGCTGAAGCTCTGCCTTTGCATTAAGGAGAAATTAGAGTTTTCTTACGGCAAAATTAAATCATCTATAGTACACCAAAAAGAATTAAATGGTGACAAACCTGCTGAGTAATTGCCAGGCCCAGTTCTGACAAAAATTGGAAAACTTGTACAGCTAATATTGTCTAGCTAGTCATATATGTTCTTGAAGAACAAAAAAAATAACTGTTGCTGAAGGCACAGCTAATATTGTCTAGCCAGTCATAGACACTGTAAGCTATGTATTATATGTGGGCAGGATAATAAAGAGAAATAAAAAAGAAGCCCACTTCTGTTGGCATTTTTGTGGAACATGAATGATTCTTTTTGCATATCTGTTCTTGAAAGCACAGTGATGATCACACGTTACAAAAACTAAAAGTGGGGCTGTCTTTTGCTCCTGCAATAACGCTATTCTTAAATACGGATGGTGAAACTTTATTGTAATATCATAACAAACAATGAAATTATTTCTTATTTTAAAGAAACATGGCAGAAGCTCTGCCTTTGCATTGAGGAGAAATTAGAGTTTTCTTATGGCAAAATTAAATCATCTATGAGTACACAAAAGAAGTAAATGGTGGCAAATATATGGTCGATTTGTAAAAAATTCAGACTGGTTTCCGACCTGCGCCCGTCTGTGGCATATGTGAATGAGATTACCCCCGGTAAATCCATTCCTCCTATGGAGGTGTCGTGTTTATTTTCAGCAGGTACCGATCTCGTTGCTCCAACTTTGTCAACTCACAGTCGAGGAAGTAATTAAAGGGAAATCACCATAAGTGTCGAACGACCGATTCCACATGCCCAAACGAAGACGCCCCGAGGCAAATGCCTCGGCAGGTTCCGATAAGATTTTGAGGGATGATAATGGAGTTGTGATCTTTGCGGCATATAGACGATTGTACTTCTACAATGAGGCTCTAGAGGCTGAGTTACATGTGATAATGGAGGGGGTTGGTTTGGCGATCCGACAGACTACCTTATCAGCATTACTCCAATCTGATTGCACCACTTCATTAGCTGCAATGAAGGGCGACACATTGGACAAAACAACATACGGTCCTTTGATAGTCGATTTTAACCGGTTGTTGGAAGACGGGGTGTTTACTCCCGTTAAGATTTCCCGTGAACAAAACAATATTGCAGACCGTGTAGCAAATTTTGGTTGCAGTGGGGACAAGATTGCGTGATGGCTTAATCATACTCCTACTTGTTTTTTTTTGCGAGTTATACTCCTACTTGTATTGCTGAAGACTGCTGCTATACAGACGATAAAGTTGTGGCCGACTCCAGACGATCCTACTTGGCAGCGGCATGTGCATGCAGGAGTCAATTGTTTTTTCTTAGTTGATGCTAGCGCTGTTGTGGACGAAGTATCATCCGCAGAACGTGCATAAAGTGTCGTGTGTGAAGCAATTTCGATTGTTGAACTAGTCGCTACCGATTGTAATCCCGTGACTTTGGAATAAGAAATGCACTGTTTTTTCCCGCAATTCTTAAGAAATTTTCACAAGGATTTCATTCTTATGAGTCAAATTATCTATACAGAAAAAGTTTGTAAGAATCCAAATCCTCTAAAAATAATATGGAATTCCTTCCTTTAAATCAAATATTGACGAGTTAGTTAAAAGAGACGCCATGTTGTTGCTTGCTGACTCTGACTCGTGTCTTATTCACGGCTCATGAAATTCTTTCTCTATCCAGATCGGGCAGGTTCAGAAGAAATACGCCTTCACTCGCAAGACTTTGGCTCCCGCTAATTTCTGATACGCCTTGAGCCATATATTACGTAGTCCTCAATATGTAAGTTGATTTGTTCTGATGTACTACTAGAATGCTTTGCATATGTTGATTGGAAAATCTGTCATCAAGAGTTGTGTTTATTATGTGATCCTATATTTTTCCAAATTGTATTCAAAAGTTGCACCAACAGCAAGCACGCGACGATGATGGGTTTGTATATCGTCATATTTTTCGGGGACGTGAAAGTTGTACTTTGTGCTCTGTGCTGTTTGACTGTGAAGCTAAACTAGTGAAGTCTTTGTTTACTTGTGTGTGAATTGTTGAGCGAAGTAGCAATGATTGAGTGATGACATTCTAAAGACCCATGTTTCTTCGTTTCAAATGTTGTCAGCATAAAATTCTGAACAAGTTGTAGTGAATGAAGATGACCCATCTAGCATAATACAGAAAGAAAATCCTTTACTTTCGGTGACTGGATTGTTGCCAAATTGACATGGTAAAGAAAGAAAGATAAAAGGAAAGAAGAAACAAGTGCCTGACTGGCTGGCTGGCCGACTCATTAGAGAAACAACAGTCAGCCAACAACAGAAGTACGTACAGAAACCAGTCAGCAGCAAGCAAACACACACAGCCACACTCGTCAATGCCGATCGATGCCATTATATATGTTGTTGCATATCTTAATAGGACGCGTCTAGCGAGCAGCCGTGCGCTCGCTAGCGCTCCTCGGCAGCCGGCTGTATTAGGAAATTTTTTGTCCCATCTCTTGATTAGGAAAGTCCGCTGATTTCAGAGACCAAAATCGAAAAGCATCATCCACTCGCCTTCACGCTGGCCCAAGTTCTTTTTCATATGCTCTGCCATGCCAGTAATAAAGTAAAAAGGCAATTAATTGCATTCCAAAAAATTCAAAAAGCTATAACTTTCGAATTACATGTCAAAATTAAAATCCGTTTCCACCATCGGAACCCTCGCGACGAGATCTTTAAAAGTAGACCCCATTTATATATGTTTCGATGAACTTTTTTCATTGCCAACTGGTTGTACTAGATGGTGCAATTTTTATACTATGAGATGCAACTATTTTTTAGACCACCGTTTGTGCTACCACAACCAATTATAATACAACGTGATGCAATTTTAGTGCTACATGAAGCAACTTCACGTAATGAGCAGTTGGCCGAGCGGAAGTAGAGGGAGGAGAGAGGCGTACCAGGCAGCATCAATCAAGGTAAGTTCCCTTTTGGCTCCAGATGCTCCCTTCTTCACTTCCCCTTCCCCTTTGCCTCTGGATCTACCACCAATCTTCTCCTAATTGAAGGGAGTAGCAACAATAATCTAATGTCTTTGTAATTAAACACCACTTTGTGCAAGTAGACCCAGTAGCAAAACCAACTTCTGCCTGGATGTGTGCAAATAGACACAAGGGAGTAGTTTTGCAAAAAAAAATGTGCAACAAATAGCCCAGACTAGAAATATGGAGTGGATGTAGTGTCTGTACAAATAGAAGTCCATATTTGTGCAACTAAATCGTGGATCCAAGCCAACTTTTTCTACAATGTGTGCAACCAACAACCAAAACTATAAAGGAGTGAATATATTTGCACACTAAGCATTAATCCAATGACATCTTTCCTGCAACAAACAACCCAGACTAGAAAGATGGATTGGGTGTACTGTTTGTGCAAAAAGAAACACATATTTGTGCAACTAAGCCATTAGTCCATAACCAACTTTCCTGCAATATGTGTGCAAAAAAAACATCCCAGACTAGAAAGATGGATTGGGTGTACTGTTTCTGAACATATTTGTGCAACTAAGCACGGGTCCAAGCCAACCTTTTTATGCAAATGTACAACAAAACAGCCCAGACTGGAGACTATCTGTTCTAATCTTTTGGCTGTTGGTTGCACACATTGCAGGAAAAGATGGTTTTGGATCCATGTTTAGTTGGCACAAATATGGGCTTCTATTTGCACAGACACTACATTCAGTCCATCTTTTCCTGCAAAAAATGTGTACAACCAACACACATACTAGATGAAACTAAAAAAGACTGAGTTTGCTGTCTGCAAATATAAACATATAATTGTGCAACTAAACTTGTATCCAAATCCCAACTTTTTCTATAAATGTGTGCAGCAAAGAAACCAGACTAGAAAAAGCACAAGAACAATATTAAAAATGAGCGTACAAATAGGCTTGTCTCACACAAATTGCAAATAGGGGGAATATGTTCTATAGGATGTTACTAAAAGTAAATAGGAAAGAAGATGAAATTATTTTTCTTGTCATGAGAAAAAGGTGCCAAAGGTGATCACATTCCGACTTGAGCACATGCGGTTTTGCAAAACAAAAGGAGCCAAAGGTGATTAGTTAACATTGCACACAAAATATATGTTCTTCTGAAAAACTACATAAAAAAGGTTGACGATGCCAACTTGATATTATGTTAGTTGTGCAACTACAAAATGCATAGGATGCCAACTAAAATAGTTATTCTTGTGCAACTAGAAAGGTTGAGGATGTTAACTAGTTAGATGTTATTGTGTAACTAGAAAATGCTCAGGATGCCAACTAATTAATACTCATGTGCAACTAGAAAGGCTGAGGGTGCCAAGTCATTAGATACTCTTGGGCAACCCTCAAAAATTTGAAGATGGGACTAAAAAATTAGTTACTCTTGTGCAACTAGAAAGGTTGAGGATGTCAATTACTTGGATAATGTTTATGCAAGTAGAAATGCTGAGGATGCCACCTAATTGAATACTATTGTGCAACTATAAATATTGAGGATGCCAATTAATTAGATACTCGAAAAGAAATATTCATCGCTTGCATGACCAATCAAAAATTGCACATTCAGGTTTCAGGCTTCTAGAAGAAATGCTGAGGGTGTCAACGCAGCTACAAAAAGACTAAGGATGTCAACTAGTTGGATGGTATTGTGCAACTAGAAATGCTGTGGATGCCAACTAATTAGGTACTCTTGTGCAACTAGAAAAGTATGAGGATGCCAACTCACTTAGATACTCTCTGGGACACGTCATCATCCTCTCCATCCCCGTCATTATCAGCGCCACATGGTTCTTGCTTAGCACCCCGTTTTGAGTCCCGCCGAAAGGTCCTATTTGGAGAACCCTACAATGAACAAAAAAGATTGAACTACTGAGAGGGTAAAAGAGAAGAGCATAATTAATGGTCATGGGATAAAAGAAAAAGAAAATATGAACCTTTGTTTCACTGCCAGGCACCTCTCCTTCACCAACCAATTTGTCTCTGCAAAACAGAAAAAGAACAAACATATTTGTCAAATTAACAAAACTGCCACCCAGAAACAGTTATACTACTTGGTTGGCAAGTCAATCAAAACAACTTGGATAAGGGGACCTGCCTAGTTGCAAAAAAAAGGCTACAAAATGCCTTTGTATCACCGTGTGATCCACATCGTTTGCATGCTCACTGTGCAACTAAAAAAATAGCAGCCTTAGAAAGACTACCCTGGTTGAATTAAAATAAAAGTTGCACATGATTTGCTGCCTAGTTGTACAAAAAAACTGCCAGCCAAAAACAAAAAATTCCATCAAAAACAAAAAGTTAGGTTGGCTATTTTTAAACATGAAGTTGGCAAGTTCAATATAACAGGTTGCACAAGGGAAGCTGCCCCGGTTGCACAAATGGCTAAAAAACATTCACACAAAATCTACAAAAACTTCTAAATAACTAACCCTAAGACCCCTAACGTTGCAACATCGGACAAGGATGTCCCGTGTTGATACTGCCCAGTTTTTGGTGGACATGCACGGAGTGGCGGTTCATAGTACAACTCCAAATAAGACACTACAATCACAATTGAAAAGAACGTATGAATAAAAATATGTTGCTTTGGTGCAAGTCTAGTAACAAAAATGTTTCAGTGCTCCGACGTCCTGTGGCGGAGACGTTATCTAGCTGACATAGTATCACTACATTATGCAACTTCTCAAAGGTCGTATCCAACTGAGAACAACTATGTGTGCAACTACAACTATTGTGGATACCAAAAAAAATGTGACTAGCAAAAAAAAAGATAAACTTAAGCAAAATCATCATCTAGCCAACTTAGTATGGCTGTGTTGTGCAATTTCGCAATGATCGTGTCCAACTTAGACTACAACCATGACCAACTTAGTACAACTGTGTTCTATCAAAACTATTTCCATTGTCTATAATAATCCTACAATAGTTCAGACTATTTCCATGTCCTAACTGAAAATGATTTAGCGAAAGTTTCAGTAAACTGTTCGTCAGACTAGTACAGTAGTTTCGAACACTGTTTTCCAAGCACAAGGAGATTAGCACTGACTCAACTGCAAACAGCACTGCTATACACACGATTTTATACACATGATTTGTGGACGACGCTAAAATTACAGCGTACGATGCATGGCAGCAGCACTGGTGCATCGTTGGATATGATTGTCGGCTGTATGTCATGCGTGCAGTTTCGGCTACACATCAGTTTGGAACTGCAGATATGAGGAGAAGAGTAGGGAGTTTAAGGCCTCGATCTGACCAGATGGCGTCAAGACGGAGCGAGATTCGATCCCCGCGGCTGTAGCGCACGCACCTAGGGCTCCCTCGAAGCCAAGGCATGCTGGCCGGCCGCGGGGGCGCGGGGGAGAAGGAGGGATCACCGGCGTCCTCGCCGAAGATGAACTGGATGGAGTCAATCGAGTCGGGGCGAGATCCGAGGCCCGCGGTTGTGGCCCGTGCTTCTAGGGCTCCCTCGGCATGCGGGCGATTGTCGGGGAAGCGGGGGAGAAGGAGGGCTCGCCGGGGTCGCTGCGGCGGCGGCCGCCGCCTCGCCTCGGCTTGGTGGAGAGAGTGAGCGAGCGGAGGGAAAGAAGGAACCAGAGCCGCTGCGAGCGAGCGGAACAAAGGGTTGTCGGCTAGCGCGGCCGCTCGTTTCCACCAGATGGTGGCCGACCGCTTTTTAGATTTTAGGATCTTAATATTGCTTACATTCCAAGATAGATGGATAGATTGTCGCAAAAAAATAAGAAAAAGATAGATAGATATATACTAGCCCCTAAAAAAAGGAAAATAAAAAGGATGGATAGATACTACGTAGAGAGGAAGGAAGGAATTAGTCCGGTCACGTCTGAGGGGGTGTTTGTTTCGAGAGACTTTTTGGTGTAGGGACTAGAAAAAGTCCCTCTTAGAGATTTTTTAACCAAACAGGAGGGACTACTAGGGACTAAAAGTTGCTTTTTGGGACTAAATTAAGAAGACTCTCAAGGAGTCTTTTTTGGGACTTTTCCAACAATGCCCCTCCATGCACCCATTGGCCCGCCACCCATGGTGTTGTTTGATTGTTATTTTTCTATATATTAGGGGTAACATGGTCATTTAATAACCTCTAGGAAGGGACTAGGGACTTTTTAGTCTCTGAAAACAAACAGGAGGGACTTTTTGAGGGCTAAGGACTTTTTAGTTGGAACTAGAAAAAGTCATAGGACTTATGAACCAAACGAGGCTTGATGGATTCCCTGCAGTATTATCCATCTATTACTCCTCGTATCCCTCCTCCTCTATTTATTATTTACTCCTCGTATGGAAAGAGGGATTAATTCTCTCCCTCGAAACCAGGCGCTCTGTTACTCCCTCCCTCTCGTTCCTGCCGCATGCCATCCATCGGACTCCCCCTCGTGTCACGCGGATCGACCCCCCATCCGACGTCTCCCCGCGTTTCTTGCCTGCCCTCCTCTCTCTATTTATCTCCATCCAGTCCCTCCTCCCGCGTTCCCCTTCCTCTCCAATTGCCCCTCACCTTGCCTCATCTACAACACATACATACATGGAGACCCAAAGTTGTGCCAGGCTGTTCCAATGATGTACTGCCCACAACAACATTGATGGACCGTGTCAGGAGGGCCCGTGGGTTTGATCTGGTCTCTGGCGGTAAGCTCACACCGTTTCTCTCGATCTAATTAACCTTCTTTCTTCAAAGTCAAAAATCTTGGGATATATGGCACTACTCAAACTAATGAGTTTTCTTTCTTGCGGTGTAGTACATGGTTCTACTTAATTAGGTGACATGCAGGCAGGCAGAGATGAATTCGTCAGACAACGGCTAGCTACCTAGCAGGATCTGGATGCAGGTATGTTACTACCGGGGAACCTATTAACCGGTTTAAAGAAATAGCTAAAGCCATTGATCTTGGAACATATTGGCTGGACACTATCACACACCAAGTAATTTGCTAGGGATTGTTTTTCAGTGATGTTTTATTGGCTACTTACACTATGCATTTTGGTGTAAGTAGTGTATGTTTTAATAGTAAACAAGTTTTCGATCACAGTAAGTTATAAGGAACTTTATAGTTAGGTGTGTTTCCTGCTGCTACTGCTATAAGTGACCCAAGAAATGTCTGAATTTGTTTTAAGACTATCGCTTCTGCCACTGAACTACTGCTGTCGATGCTATACTCTGTTGTTCATGTTATACAGTAGTTAGGTGTGTTTCCTGCTGCTACTGCTATAAGTGACCTATGTAATGTCTGAATTTATTTCAAGACTACCGCTTCTGCCACTGAACTACTGCTGTTGATGCTATACTCTCTTGTTGATGATATAGTTAGGTGTTGTGGCTATACTCTGTTGATGCTATACTTTGTTGTTGATCCTACTGCTATAAGTCACCGCGGCTGCTGCCATACTACTATTGTTGATGCTATACTAGTGCAGCTTGTTTGACTTAACACTGATTTTTCCTCTGATGCTATACTAGTGTTGCTGTTGATTGGCTGAAAACTCTTTCCAGCCGACTCTAAAGTAGAGACCCATAAGAGGGGGAACATACATATACATCTCTTGGGCCCGTTTTACTTGCTATTCATGCAATGTTCCCACTTGATCTTAGGTTTTGCGTGCTAGGTAATAAACAAATAAATAAAACATTATTACCAACAGTTCAGTTCATTCTTTTAGAATAGGAGGTGGTTTCTCATTAGATCAAATGTGGTAAGATGTAAGTATTTCGGTTTGCCAACTCAGCACTTGGATTGGTCAAAAGAAATTTCTTCTTGCATCTAGACATATGTCTAAAGTGATTAATTGATTTAGTAAGCACATGTGGTTGATGCATACTAGGTCAGGGCAGAAAATGTTAGCAACCACTAGGTTAGTACTAGTATTATCTCAGTCAATGGCAAGTCGCATCGGTACAATCAGAAAAGACTATGAGTTTGGTAAGACAAGCATACAACTAGTAAAAGCAACAAGAAAAAAAAACTAGGCTAGTACATTGTGCTGCAACTCTTTCTAGAATTAATCTGTCCTGGAAACCAGAGCATACTCTAGTCATCAGCCCCCCCCCCCCCCCCCCCCCCCCCCCCCAAAAAGCTCGTCTCACCATTGTTACCTCCACAAAAGGGGGGAAACAACTGATCCACATGACATAAGAATCTATACTGTTAATTTCCCACCAATTCAGAAGAATGATAGCTTTGCTGCAGCTCAATACATATAGATAATCAGTACAAGTGTGTCTTAGTGTGTGTATAGACAAGAGTGAAGTTGCAAGCCAAACTCTGTGTTCGGAAACCTAAACTGCAACAGTTTAAAATGATCAGCGGAGGAGTCAAAAAATCTTTACAACTCTGTGCAAACATTTGGCTACTATGTAGGAACCTGTCTACTTGTGAAAATCAAACACCCAACTTAAACTTGGCTGCATTTTCAAAGGAACACAAGAGATTAGCTAGTTTGAACAGGCAAACCAAATTGAGTACCATGGTTCTAACAAGTGTTATTAGCTAATGTCCACTTCTTTCTTTCTGTTAGAATATATAGGAAAGCTTGGTGTAACAAATGTGATACTTTTTACTATAGTCATTGAATTTGCCATTTTTTGGTTGTGCGCTGCAGTTGATGGGATCATTTGTTTTGATCCTATTGTGGCAAGATTTTGGTTTGCCAACACTGGGATTGGTCAAAAGAAAATAATTGTATCTTATTATAGGGCCGTTGACTCGTTGTGCATGGAGATCGAAGTCGGCGGTGGTCCGTCCTTCCATGTGGAACAGTGGCAAAAATATTTACTAGAAGAGATGGCTGTGGAGAGCAATTTGTAGCGCCATTGTGTATGCTGCGATGCGTTATGCTGCCGGAATTTCTGGTGAGAATTCCCGCGACTTTGTTTTGTTGACCATAGAACAAGATTTGCTTTATTTTGTTTCCTGTGCCCGAGGCTTTGAGCTCCCTCGAAACCATTAATATAATGAAAAGGATGAGAAGAACATGATTTGCTCTTTATTTTCTTTCCTATTCCCAAGGCTTTGAGCTCCCCGAAACCATTACTATAATGAAAAGGATGAAAAGTCAGTCCTTAAACATAGAACGCACATAAGTTCTTTGAAGATCATTTTATTTGGGATGTCAATAACAGTTCTACCAATTTGCATCAATTGTGTATATGTTACAAACCTTCACTTGCCCCCAGTTGAGTCTTGCTATTTTTCGTCAAATTCAGGAATCTTGCTATACAATCTCACTAGTAGAAAACAGGGCATTTGTCCCGGTTCGTAAGGGCCTTTAGTCCCGGTTCATGAACCGGGACTAAAGGATCGTTACTAATACCTCCCCCCTTTAGTCCTGGTTCAAACCAGAACCGGGACAGATGGGGCTCCACGTGGCCGCTGCCGGTAGCCTAGGCAGGGGGGCCTTTGGTCCCGGTTGATGACATAAACCGGGACCAAAAGACTTCCACGCGTTAGGAGCTGGTTGGAGCTGAGGTTTAGGGGTTTAGGGGGTTATTTTTAGGTTGTTATTAGCTAGCTAATATAGAGAGAAGTGTCATTTCTTATATCTTCATCCTTGGTTTACCAACGCTACTGCTATGTTCATTTCACCCCGCAGATATATAATAACTCATGCATGCTCGCATCATACATCATCATATATAATAACAAGTCCTACTAATCAAGCATCATCATACAACTTCTACTCGTTATTAATAATAAGTCATACGATCATCATCCTCATAGTCATCGAACCCAACCCTACATAATTGTTCTTAGCACATGATCATCAGTATCAGGTAGGACCTAAACACACTTAAGGTAAAATAGCATAAAACAATATAGACCCTGACGCTCCATTATGAAGAATGGAGATCATCCTGTCTTCAATTCTTGCGCCTCGCTTCCTTTTGCTTCCAAGAAGCTCATTACGACTGTCCATACATTTTTTCCATTCTTTGATTGTCATGTCTCCACTTCTTTTAGAAATCCGGTATGGACAGTTGAGATTCGTAGGATGACCTGAATATATGTTCAAAACACGAAGGCTGCCGCCATTCTGATACATCAAATGAGGCACACAATCCTCTGGGATTCTCTGTTGAAAAACATAGTAATAACTTCGTAGTTAGCAATGATGTACTAGTTTTAGAAGTATGCAAAAAGATGCACGGATGTCGTAATAGTAAAAAATCTTACCAGGGTATCTCCATGGTAGTTACCGTAGTTCAACACGTACACTAGTGGCACGTATTGACCATAATGTTGAGGAGTTCGATTGTAGATATTGTAATTCTCAAGATCATTACAAAATCCAACCAGATGAGTTTTCTCCTTGTAAGTTAACTCAGAGCCATCGGTGTAGTAAGTTCTATCTACCATCTTCTGCACATTCTTTGATACTTCAAAATAAGTTGTCAATGGAAATAAGCTATCAACTATTTTGAAATGAACAATATAAATTAGTTAATAATTAACTATGTTTGAGAAACTCACATAGCGGTAGAACTGGAGGCGTATCAACAAGGACCCAAATGTCCATATTGTCTTGCTCGATTTCAGAATCACCAAGATCCATGGTGACAAGCATACCCTCATCAAAACCATACAATTTGCAAAATGCTTCCCAATTTTTGCAACCAAAATGGGTTACGCTCTCAGCATTATACAACTTTACTTCAAAATCCACATCATGATGGGTCCTTAGGTGAATTTTCTTCATTTCAAAATTTTCATGGTCTTCAAAATCCATCCTCTCCAAGACATAGCGTCTTGCATGGCATGGGATAAACTATACTCGAATTGTAAAAGATAAAATTACACGTTGAAATAGTTGAAGTCATGCTTAATTATTAAAAAAACACTTGTCGTCGTTGCATACCGTTTCAACTTCGAAGGTCTCCTCGAGCTTAATGCTGAAGCGCCGACCATCGTCCAGGTGAGGCCTGTCGCACCGACCTCGATCGTCGTGGCACCAGTCGCACTCCCCCGGGAGACTTCCGTCGTTCGATGATGACATTTCCTATACGTTCATAATTCAAAGACTAAATTAGATCATTATTATTCAACTAATCATATGCATATGCCTTGCATAGTGCTCTTTAATTTGAGCATTCAATAAGAAAAATCAAATCGCAAAATAAAGTAGTATTCAAATTAGGATGCATTCAATTATAAGAAAAATTACATCATCTCCATGTGTCCGTACATCAAATATTATCACTAATACATGTCCAATACTATCATACATATCACCAGTATAGCTAGAACCGTAGCGCCCGGCGGGTATCGGTGCGGGCGGTGAACACCCAAAGGGAAGGAACCATCACAGGATCATAGCTCCAGTGAGATCCCTGAAGAACCTGCCAGGTATTCTCGAACCTGCCCTCCAACGCAACCATGTAGCGACGGACATGCTGGTCCTCCTCGCTGACACGGTAACGTACCACCTCCGCGGTGTCCGGAAGCCTCGGCACCGTCACTGGCCCACGCGACCGCCACCAAACAAGGATCGGGTCAACGACGGGCTGGCTCCTCACCAAGCTACGCCCCCCGGAAGGTAGCGCCTCCCGGTACCACCCCGGCGGAGCCCAGTCCCGGACATGGCCCATCTGGTCAAGCAGGTGTCGTCCTCCGCCGACTCGACAACGAGGATGCGGGATAGGTATCGTCCACGTCGATGCGGGAATAATTGCTTTAACTAAAAAAATAAACTAGTTCTATTAATTTTCTTGCTAAAAATAAATTACTTCTATAGTAAAATAAACCAGTTTTAATTAACTCTACATCCTAAATTAACTACAACAACTCAATTAATTAACTCTACATCCTAAATTACGCATCTAAATTAACTACACACTAAATTAGGAAATTACGCAACGGGCCGGGGCGGCGATCGACGAGGAGGCCGGCGACGGTGAGGGGCGCGGCGACGGCGACGGTGAGGGGCGCGGCGACGGCGATGGTGAGAGGCGCGGAGACGGCGACGGTGAGAGGGCGCGGCGCGACGGGCGATGAGGAGGCAGGGGGCGCGCGGCGACATCGACGATGAGGGGCACGGCGTCGGCGGCGAGGAGGCAGGGGGGCACGGGGCGGCGACGGCGTCTGCGGCCGCGCGGGACGGCGGCGGAGGCAGGGGCGACGGCGAGGCGCAGCCTGGCGGCGGCGTCGGGCGGGGAAGAACGAACTGAACCCAAAATTTTCGCAAGTGCTACTTATATAGACGAAGCATTGGTCCCGGTTCGTGACAGAAACCGGGACGAATGCACCCTTTGGTCCCGGTGCACCCCACCTCGCTAGTTGAGAGTGACGAGCACCTGTTTATAAGCTCCGCTGCCTCTTCCCTCTCGAACTCCTCTGAAATGCAGGCTTATGGGCCTAATTGGACACTGCAATGCCTGTGGGCCTACTGGGCCTGCTGCGGGCCTGAATCATGGCCCATGGTTGGGTTTCTAGTCGTATTCAGGCCGTGCTAGCCCAGTAGGTGGCATTTTTTTCTTTTTTTCTATTTATTTTTTCGTTTCTACTTAGAACTAAGTACTTATAGCTTTTTAGTGATTTCTTTTTTCTTTTAGGTCACAAAAATTATAAACTTTCTGTTAGTGCCATTAGCTTTAAAATTTGAATAGTTTAAATTTGAATTTTTTTAAAATTTGTGTGAATCACTAGTTTATGAATCACTAGTTTACTAAATTTGTGTGAAAACACTTTGTAGAATAGTTAAAATTGATTTTTGAGTCAATCTTTTTCCTGCTATTTAATAGTAGGTGGCACTTTTTTTGTTTTTTTGTTTTGTAGTGATTTCTTTTTTATTTTAGGTCACAAAAATTATAAATTTTCTGTTAGTGCCATTAGTTTTAAAATTTGAATAGTTTAAATTTGAATTTTTTAAACTTTGTGTGAATCACTAGTTTATGAATAACTTTACTCAATTTGGTAATTTTAGTTAGTCATAACAAATATTATAGGCATTTTTTTTCTTTTTTGCTATTTATTTTTTCATTTCTACTTAGAACTAAATACTTATAGTTTTTTAGTGATTTCTTTTTTCTTTTAGGTCACAAAAAATAAAAATTTCTCTGTTAGTGAACATAGATGCACTTATAGAGAAAATTAAACATAAATTCATAATTAATTTCTATTTATGAATTTAGGTCCAATTTCCTCTATAGGTGCATCTATTTTCACTTTGAGAGGAGCTCAACAACGCAGAGAGGGACGGGCTTATAAACAGGTGTGGGCGCCGCGAGGTGGGACTAAACTCTGGGCCAACCCTTTAGTCCCGGTTCGTGGTATGAACCGCGACTAAAGGGGAGCCTTTGGTCCCGGTTCGTGGCATGAATCGGGACCAATGGTGGTGGGCCAGGAGCCAGGCCCATTGGTCCCGGTTCGTCCCACAAACCAGGACCAAAAGGTCCAGACGAACCGGGACCAATGGCCCACGTGGCCCGCCCGGCCCCCTGGGCTCACGAACCGGGTCCAATGCCCCCATCTGTCCTGGTTCTAGACTGAACCGGGACTAATGGGCTGACCCGGCCTGGACCGTTGCCCCCCTTTTTTCTAGTGTCTATGACTTACAGTTGTATCGACACGCTATTGACATTAATTAGATGCACCTAATTTGTTAATATATAAATACTCTAGTTGAAGCAAGAACTAACTTGTAATGGTTCCAAGTACTCCCTCTGTAAACAAATATAAGAGCGTTTAGATCACTACTTTAGTGATCTAAACGCTCTTATATTTGTTTACGGAGGGAGTAGTACATATAACTAAAACTGGTCAGATGTTTCTATATTTCTTTCATTAAGACATCTTTCTTCCTTTGTTAAGATGTACCCAAGATGGTCGGGAGCGTCAGCGCGCGCATTTATGATCTAGTTGCTACCATATAATGTGTTATGCTGGAAACAATAGCGTGGGTGCGGGTGCCTTATCTGTTACTCTTTCAGGTATAATGCCTCCATATATTTGGATAAAGCACTAACATTAAATATTACAAATAGAGAGACACAACACGTGTGTCATCTATGATGTTGTCTAAATTGATGCTTAAAGAAAAACATACTTACATTGCATGTGTTCGTGCACACCAAGCAGAGGCACGTTCACACATGTGTATATACGCGGAGGAATTCAGGGAATTAAATGCCAATTTTACATATGAAAAAGATCATTAATCATTTATAGGAGTACATTTATTGTTATACTTGTTTTAACTATAATTTTGTTGTTAATGTGTTTAATGTTACTCCTAAAATCCCACGTGAAATAATCAAATGAATGACACGTCATAACATATCTATGTCTGACATATTCACCGGCTCCACCATGGACTTCTCGTGGAAGTAGCCGTTCGGCGATCATCCTCCTCACCAATGGCTGAGCCATGATTCCTTAAATCCTAATATTGAGGGGGGCGGTTGAAGGACACACCGAAAAAAGTACACGTGTTGACATGCATATACAAGCAATGTGATCATATTGCGATGGACCCTGGCCCTTGCCGTACCCCTGCCTCCACCATTGCTCCTCACGAATGGTGTGGAGTGGGGGTTGGAAGCGGCCCTATTAAGACTTAAATACAATTCTCCCGGAAAAAAGACTTAACTACAATGTTTAGTGTGCATATTATACGTGGAACAAGGTGATGACGAGAATAATGTAATTTCAATGAAATGGATCCAAATAAGACTATGATTACTACTAAAAAAAAGCAATCCTCCCTTATAAATTTATCAAATCAATTCTCCATCTATTTCCACTCTAATATACGAGGTCTCATGTTATCACATTATTGGACATAAGATACAACTTGTGCATAACTTCGGATTTGACACCGGCCAAAAATTGGATGGATCTGTTGCGAGTTGGGCTCAATGATACTAGTGTTATATTAAGAATAAGTGCAAATGCAATGCCCAAGGATTGTTGAATTCAAAATAAGCAAGCTTTGTCAATGGTTCGAGGACAAATCTCATAGATATTTTCCATACTTCAAAATTTTGTAGTATATCAATAATCATTCCTTCTATTTAATTACACTTTTTAAAATCATGCACTCTAGAACCCTCAATCAGTGATGTGGTATTTAAAGATACTAGAATAAACAAGGACACATATATGTGCAGTTCATATAAGAGTGATACAAATTAATAATTAAATGAGAAAATTGTTTCCAAAAGAAAAGAATTGACACTATTGTCTTAAATTTAGGGCAAGTCCATTTTATAAGACCGATCTTAATTTTTAGCTGCATTATATTGTTAATTTTGGTAATATAATAGAATTGATAGCTAACACCATGTGTGAAAATGAGTTATAAAGAAATAAAAAAGTTTAGTATAAATAAGCGATAACGCTTATTTAACTTAGCATGAGCTAGATATTTACAAAACTAAATCATTAAGGGAAATCGCACAGCTCCCATCAATTTCCCTCTCCCACGCCCCTTTTTTTAGTGCGAAAAAATAAATCAAGAATACAATTTATTTTATTTTTTATCAAAGAAGGGCTTCCCCCTCCGATTTCCATTAAGGGAAACCACAAGTATATAGCTATAGTAACCAGTTTCAGGACCACAACCAAGTTCAAACGACGACTAGAAAGAACTCGAGCTAGAGCTACAAACTTCAGACACTAAAACAGGGACAAGACCCCAGGTACTAACGAAACTAACATCAAGGCCCCAACAGAGGCTACAGACCCCAACAACACAGGAACAAGTCAACTGACATATATTACAGACCAAAAGGCCAATCGAAAATGGCAGCACGGGACAAGGAAAATGATCCAGGGGACACAGATAAACACACCTTCTTTTAGAGCTTAGGCATGTTGAATCTCCACCCCTGTATCGCCTTGTACACCTCATTTGCTACCCGCTCGAGCAGCTTTGCCCCCAGCTCCAGCTTGTTTGCATATCTCAGGAAGGAAATGCTCTGCTCCAAAAAAGGAGGATCATATTTCTCTGTTTATTTTTCATTGAGCGTCGGTGTTCGTTGATACGTCTCCGTCGTATCTATAATTTTTGATTGTTCCATGCAATATTCTACAATTTTCATATACTTTTGGCAACTTTTTATACTATTTTTGGGACTAACATATTGATCCAGTGCCCAGTGCTAGTTCCTGTTTGTTGCATGTTTTTTATTTTGCAGAAAATCCATATCAAACGGAGTCCAAACGGGATAAAAACTGACGGAGATTTTTTTGGAATATATGTGATTTTGGGGAAGAAGAATCAACGCGAGACGTTGCCCGAGGGGGGCACGAGGCAGGGGGGTGCGCCCTAGAGGGTCAGGCGCACCCTGGGCCCTCGTGGACACCTCGTAAGGCGGTTGGTGCCCTTCTTTCGCCGCAATAAAGCTAATATCCAGATAAAAACCGTGTCCAAATTTCAGCCAGATCGGAGTTACGGATCTGCAGGAATACAAGAAACGGTGAAAGGGCATAATCTGGAACGCAGAAACAGAGAGAGACAGAGAGATATATCCAATCTCGGAGGGGCTCTCACCCCTCCCATGCCATGGAGGCCATGGACCAGAGGGGAAACCCTTCTCCCATCTAGGGAGAAGGTCAAAGAAGAATAAGAAGGAGGGCTCTCTCCTCCTCTCTTCCGGTGACGCCGGAACGCCGCCGAGGCCATCATCATCACCGCAATCTACACCAACAACTTCACCGCCATCATCACCAACTCTTCCCCCCTCTATGCAGCGGTGTAATCCATCTTTTACCCGTTGTAATCTCTACTTAAACATGGTGCTCAATGCTATATATTATTTCCCAATAATGTATGGCTATCCTATGATGTTTGAGTAGATCCGTTTTGTCCTATGGGTTAATTGATGATCGTGATTGGTTTGAGTTGCATGTTTTATTATTGGCGCTGTCCTATGGTGCTCTCCGTGTTGTGCAAGCGTGAGGGATCTCCGCTGTAGGGTTTGCAATATGTTCATGATTTGCTGATGGTGGGTGGCATGAGTGACAGAAGCACAGACCCGAGTAAGTAGGTTGTTTGCGTATGGGAGTAAAGATGACTTGATACTTTAATGCTATGGTTGGGTTTTACCTTAATAATCTTTAGTAGTTGTTGATGCTTGCTAGAGTTTCAATCATAAGTGCATATGATCCAAGAAGAGAAAGTGTGTTAGCTTATGCCTCTCCCTCAAATAAAATTGCAATAATGATTACCAGTCTAGTTATCGATTGCCTAGGGACAAATAACTTTCTTGTGTGACAACAAGCTATCTACTAAAACTAAATTAGTTGTGTCTTCATCTAAAAAGCCCCTAATTTTTATTTACACACTCTTTATTATCTTGCAAACCTATCCAACAACACCTACAAAGTACTTCTAGTTTCATACTTGTTCTAGGTAAAGCGAACGTTAAGCATGCGTAGAGTTGTATCGGTGGTCGATAGAACTTGAGGGAATATTTGTTCTACCTTTAACTCCTCGTTGGGTTCGACACTCTTACTTATCGAAAGAGGCTACAATTGATCCCCTATACTTGTGGGTTATCATTGGTCTTGTCATGCTAAAGTTTGGATTGTATTATATTGTGCGGTCGACTTAATAAGTAAACAAAAGAGAGATGTTGGCTAGTTGGCTATTAGTTGAACCTGAATATCTATTTGCATTCTGACTTTGAGATGTTCATATGTATCAACTGGTGCCATTGTAGATGGATAGTTGTGGATTTCCTTGTTTGATTGCTGAGAAAAGAAAATGCACTCACTCGTATAATCTTAATTGGTGCCATTGTCTATCTTGTTGACAAAGGACAGTTGTTGCAGTGGATAAGCTATTCGCTGAAATGCCCTATCCTACACCATGTGGTCAGTTCTTTAAATTTCGTAGATAAAGCAGTGACAAAGTTTCGTTGAATTGCAGCAACAAGCCTCGCAGCTTAAACACACATCTCTAAATTGACCGGGTGATCTCCAAGGCAGATTTTTGTGGTCTTTTCACCATGTTTCCTCCTCGGCTCGTTCTGCAAAGATTATCTCTGTTTTGCAGATGATGTTATCCTTTTTGTGCGGGCTTCCCCGGTGGATGTTCAGGTCGTGTGTCAAACATGAGATATTGCGTGTATGTCAAGGAGTTGCGCCGGTATAAGATCATCCCGTGGAGTAGTTAGCTAGCTAGAATACTATGTAATCTTTATCTTTCTTATCTCTAGTATTCTTTCTCTCCAAGAGATGTATCCCAACAACCTGTACGCGTATCCGGGCTCGCAACCCAGCTATTTAACACGCAACACGTCTGGCCAGGAAAGCTAAGACGTTTACCGCATCGCACATGGTATACAGAGCCTCCTTCATCCACCAGAAACCCTAGCTTATCCATCTCCATCAAGTGCGCGCAGCCATGTCTTCCTCCTCCGCCTCCTTCCAGTCGGCCCTCGGCGGTGGAGCCCCGGAGAAGCTAACCCACGGCAACTATGTTTTGTGGCGGACTCAGATCATGCCACAGCTGCGGGGTGCCGGCCTCTTCCACTACGTTGATGGCACGACAACGGAGCCGGCCGAAGTCCTCACCACCAAGGACGCCGCCGGCAAGGAGACCACTGAGCCGAATCCCCTTCATCCACTCCGGGTGAAGGAGGATCAATAGGTCCTCAGCTATCTTCTCCAACACCTCTCCAAGGAAGTTCTCATCACGGTGACCACGATCACCACGACGCGCGCTCTTTGGGTGGCACTGGCGAACATGTTTTTGTCACAGTCACTCAGCCGCGTCAACAACATCCGGACAGCGCTAATCAATGCGCAAAAGGGCAATCAATCGGTGGCCACCTTCTTCGCCGCCATGAGGGGTCTCGCCGATGAACTCGCCGCGGCGGGAAAATCCATCCAGGACGACGAGTTGATCTCCTACATCATCCACGGGCTGGACCAAGACTATCAGCCCCTCGTCTCTGTAAGTGCATCTAGTGCCACCCCTAGTTGGTTTTGGAGTATTGAAGACAAACCTAGTTGAGGGACTAATGTGTTTGTGAGAATTGCAGGATAACACAGGTAGAAGTCCCTCATTGATTTGGTTTTCCTACCAGAGATGACCCCTAAAAATGTATGAAGACATTGAAGTCAAAGGTGGTATGTGAAGACATTCACATTGAAGACTATGACAAGAGATGACATCGCGTGAAGACTATGGAGCGCAAAGACTTAGCAGTTTCGTCGTTCTGTGTTTTTCTTTGTTGAGTCATAGAAACCACCATACTGTTAAGTGGGGTCCAAGAGAACCAGTCAGAATGACTGAAGTGATGCTTAACCAAAATCCCGTGTCTTCGAGTGAAGACTATGAGAGCAAATCTTGTCCAGAGTTGGATAAGTCAGCTTTGCTTGTAGCCTAAGTAAAGTTGCCGTGTGTGTTTGAAATCTGACCGTTGGAACATGTGTCAGTTCCTTAGTGACCAAGGGTCATTTCGGATAAATCAGGTCGGGTTGCCTAGTGGCTATAAATAGTCCACCCCCTACAACCATAAATGGTTGGCTGCTCAGAGTTAGAGTACGGCTTTTGTCGTTTGAGAGCAACCCACCTCGAAGCCTTTGAGAGAGAATTCCTTGCGAGGATAAAGCCCTAACCACCCAGAGCCAAAGAGTGTTATGCATCACTTAAGTCTTCTTGTCTGTGTGATCTGAAGACTTATTACACTTGAGGACTGTGAATCCTCCATCCGGTTAGGCGTCGCGTTCTGAGCATCCAAGAGTCATTGTGGATCGCCGGTGAACGAAGTTTGTGAAGGTTTGGAAGTCTACCTTGAAGACTTACCAGAGTGATTGGGCGAGGACTGGGTGTCCTTAGCTCAAGGGGAATAAGGTGAAGACGAGGTCTTCTGAGTTGAATCTCAGCCTCCCCAACCAGACGTACAGTTGTCATAGCAACTGGAACTGGTCCAACAAATCATTGTCTTCAACGAGTCACTGGTTTCATCATTCCCTTCCCTTTGCTTACTGTTGGTCCTTGTGAATTCATTGTATGATTGCATTATCTTTTGTCTTCACTGAGTGACTACTTGTTCTGATTGGCTTCACATTATCTTCCTACCCGATCCTTACTGCCTAGCTGCTATTAGTCATCGTGCTTTCACTTCATTGAATACTTGACTATGTTTTGCCTAGTGTAGTCTACCTTCGGCTGCATGGTAATAGGTTTATTTCTATCGTTTGTCTTTGAAGCTTACATGTTTTGAAGACTTTCATAAAAATCGCCTATTCACCCCCTCTAGTCGATCACTAGCACTTTCAATTGGTATCAGAGCAAGGTACTCCCTTGTTCTGTGTGATTCGGTTTAACCACCTGGAGTTTTAGCTATGTCGACTGCAGGGATAATTGAAGTCTCCGCTGCGTGCCCCGTCTTTGATGGAACTGAATATCCCTACTGCAAGAATAAGATGCGCATGCATCTTGAAGCCATTGATGTCGACCTATGGTATGTCATCAAGAACGGCGTTCCCAAGGCTGGAGAAGGTGTTACTGCTGCTGATGTCAAGAAGTTCGTTCAACTGGACTCTACTGCCAAGAATATCATCTGTGGTCATCTGACCAAAGGACAGTATGGCCGCGTGAGTGCTTTGGAAACATCTAAGCTAGTCTAGGACTGGCTCTCCAAGGTCAACGAAGGTGTCTCAACCCAGAGAGATCAGAGAATCAGTGTCCTTCGCAACCTCTTCAACCGCTTCAAGAGAAATGACAATGAGAATGTCCAGCTCACATTTGATCGACTCACTGACATCACAAATGAGCTTCAAGCCCTCGGCGCTACTGAGATCACCAAGCATGAAGTCGTCAAGACACTCCTGAGATCACTTGACAGTTCGTTTGACACCCTAGCCCTGATGATTCAAGAACGTCCTGATTTCAAGACACTCGATCCGTCTAACATACTTGAGAGGCTCAACACACATGAGTTTCAGCTTTCTGAGAAAAGAGACATCTACGGTCCCAACTATGGGCGAACTCGTGCCTTGAAGGAAAAAGCTGTCTCCTCATCTGAAGAAGAATCTGACAGCAGTTCTGATGATCCTGAAGACATTGGAAAGGAGCTTGCTATGCTTGTGAAGAAGTTCCAAAAATTTACCAAGAAGAAAGGCTTCAGAAAGTCTTCATGATCAAGCTCAAGGAATGATGAAGCTTCTGCTCATGACTACAAGAAGAGAACATGTCACAAGTGCAAGAAACCTGGCCACTACATCTTTGAGTGTCCACAGTGGGACAATGAGAACAAGAAGAAGAAGAAGAAGAAGAGCAAGGAGTATGACTCTGACGACAAGAAGAAGAAGAAATACTCAAAGTCTTCTTCCAAGTATTCCTCAAGGTCTTCATCACACAAGAAGAGCTCATCTGCCAAGGCACGTGCGTTTGTTGGCAAGGAAATGGATTCTGAGGAGGAGTCTGCTTCTGAGGAGGCGGAGGTGGAGTCTGAGGAGGAGTCCGATTCTGGTGTTGCGAGTCTGGCTACAGCATACGTTGCCAAGTCCATCTTCAACACTGAAGACAATGACTTCATCACCGACACCGATGCAAATGACAAGGACTACTCCACTCCTTCCTACTGCTTCATGGCACGTGGTGCCAATGTAAACACACGCACTACTCACTATCAAACATCTAGTGACGATGACTCTGATTGTGGTTCCAAACCCAGCTACAAAACACTTGCTAAAATTGCAAATGAACAACAGAAAGCTATGGAACACATTCAAAAACTGTTAGACAAAAGAGATGATCTGTTAGACGCTGACATGACTCGATCTTAGTCCTTAATTGAAGACATAAAAAATCTTCACGTTAAGTATGAGGAACTTGAAGGTCGTCATGAAACGTTCTCAACAACTCATGAAAGGCTTTCCTATGATTATCTTCAAAGGAAACAAGATCTTGAGAAATTGAGAGTGGCACATGAAGATCTTCAAAAGGAAAACGAGTCACTTCGCGCCGAACAGCTCAGTTCAGCTCAGGAAGGATTTGAACCACCATGTCTTAAATGCATTGAGCGTGATAACGCTACTTCTGTTGCTGAATGTTCTACTGCTGCTACTATTGCAATATCGTCAACTGTTGATGTGGTAACTAACCCCTCTGCTGAGGATACCACTGCTATTGCTGATGAGAATGCTAGGTTGAAGACACTGCTTGAAACAGGGATGTACAAAAGTCTCAAAGGGCATCAGACACTATGTGATGTCCTCAAAAGGCAGATCCTGAACCGAAACCCTAGGAAAGAGGGTGTTGGGTTCGAAAGGAAAATGAATGCCGATGGCTCTTACTGGAAACCTGAGCAGTACCCCAAAACCACATGGGTTGCTGCAAAGGAACCTTCAGCGGATCCATCCACCCTATCTGGCTTCACTTGTGCTAATCCCATTGTTATTGATGAATCCTTTGATGCAAACTATAAACTGTTTAAGAATCAGAATGGTGAAGTGTTTGCCAGGTATATTGGTACTAACTGCAGGAATGGACCGCCTATGAAGAAGATCTGGGTGCCGAAAAGGTGTTTGGAGAATCTTCCTGTGAATGTCATCATGACACCACAGGTGAAGAAGACAAACCCCAGACCACAGGCTTCATACGGTCCAAAGGCTTCATACAGACAGAGGACTCACCTGAGTTGCACTAACGCAAATGTTTTGCAGGGAAACCATACTCAGGCCTGTGAATATGAGCGTGTTTCATCAAATCGCCATGTTCATAAGACCAAGAACTATTCTGCTTATTCTTATGAGTACTATTGTCCACCTGCAAGACTTTTTGCTAGGGCTCCAAAGCCAAAGTTCTCAGATGCTGCACTTAGACTCATTGCTTCAAAGCCACCCTTGAAGATGTGGGTGGCTAAGAAAGCTTAACTCTCTTTTGCAGGGAAAGGTCTCCAGCCGAAAACCAAAATCGTCTGACACTATTGTTGGGGACCTTAAACATCTTGTAGGGCGCAAGATCAAATGCCCAAATGGTCTTATTATGTACTTTGTTCCTGAATCACTTGCTACTTGCCCTATCAGTCCTAATCTCGATCTAAGCTTTAATAACCCACTGGTTCATCAAATGTTTTTCCTTCACAATTCTCTTCGTGAAGCCTATCCCCCTAACTGCACTGTAGGCTACGACACTAGCTGCTTCAGAATGGATTATTGATAGTGGGTGTACAAATCACATGACTGGCAAGCGAAGCCTTCTCATGTACTCAACGTTACGTCCATCTGACAAAAGTCACATCACATTTGCTGACACTGGTAAAAGCAAGGTATTGGGTCTAGGTAGAGTTGCAATCTCAAAGGATCAACACATGGATAAAGTCATGCTTGTTGAATCCCTTGGTTTCAACTTAATGTCTATCTCAATGCTTTGCGATTTAAACATGATTGTGATGTTTGGAAAATATCGTTGCCTTGTACTAATGGAATCTGACAAGTCTCTAGTGTTTGAAGGGTATCAGAAAGATGATTTGTACGTGGTAGAATTCTCAGTAGGACCACAACTTACAGTATGTCTTCTAGCAAAAGCTTCTGAATGCTGGCTCTGGCATCGAAGGCTAGGGCATGCTGGCATGAGGAACCTCCACACCTTTGCAAGGAAGAAGCATGTCATAGGCATCGAGGGCGTCAAGTTCAAGAAGGATCACTTATGCGGTGCCTATGAAGCAGGAAAGATGACGAGGTCCAAGCATCCCTCGAAGACAATCATGACAACGACTCAACCCTTCGAACTGCTCCATATGGATCTTTTCGGTCCCACTCATTACGCAACTCTTACTACTACTGCTTGTCTCTATGGCTTTGTCATTGATGATGATTATTCAAGAAAGTTGAAGAAGCCTTCATGGAACCTGAATGGATTCAAGCTATGCAAGAAGAGCTTCAATAGTTTGAGCTAAATAATATATGGGAACTGGTTAAGTGTCCTGATCCTCGCAAGCACAATATAATAGGCACCAAATGGATATATCGTAACAAGCAAGATGATCATGGTCAAGTTGTCAGAAACAAAGCTCGTCTCATTGCTCAAGGATACACTCAAGTTGAAGGGATTGACTTCGATGAAACATTTGCTCCTGTGGCTAGACTTGAAGCCATACGCATACTTCTGGCCAATGCAAATCATCATAACATACTTCTATATCAAATGGATGTGAAGAGCGCTTTTCTCAATGGCAAGATTGAAGAAGAAGTGTATGTTGCACAACCGCCTGGCTTTGAAGATCCAAAACATCCTGACATGGTGTACAAGCTCAACAAGGCACTGTATGGCCTCAAACAAGCCCCTCGGGCTTGGTATGACACACTCAAAGACTTCCTGAAGAGCAAAGGCTTCAAATCTGGTTCCCTCAACCCCACTCTCTTCACAAAGACATATGATGGTGAACTGTTTGTGTGCCAAATATATGTGGATGACATTATCTTCGGCTGCACCAATCAGAAATACAGTGAAGAGTTTGGATATATGATGCAAGAGCAATATCAGATGTCCATGATGGGTGAGCTGAAGTTCTTCCTTGGTCTTCAAATACGTCAGCAACGCAACGACATCTTTATATCTCAAGAGAAGTACCTCAAAGATTGCCTGAAGAAATTTGGTATGCAAGACTATAAAGGCTTCACGACGCCAATGCCAGCCAAACATCATCTGGGTCCCGACGACAATGGTAAAGAGTTCGATCAAAAGGTATACCACTCCATGATTGGTTCTTTACTTTATCCATGTGCATCTAGGCTAGATATTATGCTTAGTGTTTGCATGTGTGCTCGATTCCAAGCGGCACCAAAGGAATCGCATCACTTAGCTGTGAAGCAAATTCTTTGATATTTGGCTCACACCCCAACATTAGGATTATGGTATCCAAAGGGACCAGAGTTTGATCTGGTTGGATTCTCGGATGCTGATTATGCTGGTGACAAGGTGGATCGCAAGTCTACATCAGGCACATGTCATTTTCTGGGACGATCACTTGTATGTTGGTCTTCAAAGAAGCAGAACTATGTATCTCTCTCCACTGCTGAATCTGAATACATTGCTGCTAGATCTTGTTGCGCTCAGCTTCTATGGATGAAGCAAACACTCAAAGATTATGGCATTCATCTGAAGCAAGTGCCACTCTATTGCGACAATGAAAGCGCCATCAAGATTGCCAACAACCTAGTTCAGCACTCGAAGACAAAACACATTGAAATTCGTCATCACTTTATCAGAGATCATGTTGTGAAGGAAGATATTGACATCATACACGTCAACACTGAAGAGCAATTGGCAGATATCTTCACCAAGCCCTTGGATGAGAAGAGGTTTTGCACGTTACGGTGTGAGCTAAACATCTTGGAATCCTCAAATGTCCTGTGATCAGGCACACATCCTAACACTTATGCATATTGATGACTTAGATGTGCAACACACGAAGTAAAGTATATCTTCAATCAATGAAGACATACACTCTAAGTGTGAATACATTAATGTGGAATTTGACTTCGGAGCGCCACGATAATTGTGCGCCGTGTCTTGGTCTAATACTTCCTATACGGTGGGTAACACCACCACCAAATTCTTCTGTTTGAAGTATTTCACCCATGCGTTACATTTGCTATGTCTTCACATTTTGTTTGTATTCATTCTCAAACTGTCTTCATGATTATCTTCAGTATGTTGGTTTGATTGTCTTTCTCACACACACACACACATATATATATATATATATATACTAGTGTCCTGTCCTCTACAACATTCACTTATAGCTATGTCTTCTTATTGAATCTTTTGAATTAAGTGAATGTGATCGGACCCTAACCTCTCTATGCGTTCTATCTCAAACTCTATCTCTCCAAATCATATGCATTTTCTTGAAACTGCCGAATGTCTTCTCTGCGTCCTTGTCAGCAGAAGATACAGAGACAAACATTAAGTCCGCTTTCAATGCTAATTCCTTCACCTGAAACCCGAAGAAGTGGGAACGACCACCCAACAATCCAGGCGTGCGTGGGAACATGGAACAACCTCCGATATGTTGCATGATGGCCACGTGTCCTTCAGACGTGAATTGCCAGGGGCACCTGTGTAATAACACTGTGCCGTCCCTGTCCCTATAAATACACGCCTCACCACAGTCATTATCCTTTCTTTCACTCTCGCACAAACCCTAGCGCCACCGCTAGCCCTCGACGACGCCGGCGACGAAGCGCTTAGCTGCCGCGACCTCTCCGACGCCGTCTTCACGCCGGCCGCGGACATCGTCTTCTCCGCCGTCGCCGTAGGTGTCCTCCGTCGCCAAGTTAGGGCACGGACGATCGAACTGCTCGGCCTCATCTCCCTCTCGTCTAGCAGTTCTTCGTGTGGTAAATAAAACTTCCTTTTTACGGCCCCTTTGATCCTATAGATTCATCACTTTCTACCACAAGCAGTTTCTATTCACACAAGTTGGATCTATTTCATACTGCATCTCATAATATGCCTAGTATGTTCACTTATGCTTCACAAAGTAGTTAGATTCCTCACTTGTACTTGATCCGTGGATTCGTACAAATCTGGAACCAACTCTTATCTATGAGTGAATGTCTTCGCACGATGAGGTCAATGTCTTCTAAACTGATTTATCTTCACAATCTTCTGAGAATGCATATGACCTCTTCCCCTTCCCTCGCACCTTAATGCTGTCACAGGTACATGTCCGTGGGAGAATCCCTTGGTTCTCATAGTCTGCATTCATTTGCAGAATTCTTACAGCATCATATAAATTCTCCCGAAGCCAGTTCCTGTTTGTCCAGCAAGCGAAAGCCTTTGAAGCCTTTGAACGTGTTGAAGCCATTCAGTCTGAAGTTCATGGCAGCAGAGAAATCAGTAAGGAAGGGTGGCAGACAGCGTCGTGGGGGAACGTCAAGAGATTTGCCTGATGACCTCTCAGAGCTTTACAAGACAGATCCTGAAGAGGATTACAATCGGCGCAAGACCCGAATCCAATGGATTCGAAGATATTGGGCAGAACAATGGTTTAAGTACCGGTTTGTGACCCAGGAATATGCTGAGAAAAATGCCATCAAGCGACCATGGGGAGACATCCTATACAGAAATCTTCAACCCAGGTCCAGAGATGAAGCCATTGAACAAGGCTTCTATCCCTGCATGGTCCATGGACCACAGCCTGCGGATGCACACCCATCGTCATTGCTATGGTGTCGTGACGACAATCTGTTCAAATGCAACTTCTAGTTTGCCAAGAATTCGGCGAAGCAGAACAAGAAGTCATTGGGACTAGACTTCAACCCTGGTCCCTCTGCTCCCCGTGCCGATGGCACCCGCGAAGCTGAACCCAATCTTGTTGGGCCCTTCTACAACCTGGAAGGTCTCATCACTCATATCATGGTTCAAGGGACAGCCGTGGATGAGCCTGCAGATGATGCGGAATCTGATATAGTGCCTGCACCGCCGAAGCCAAAGAAACTGAAGCAGCCTAAAGCTTCAAAGCCTACCTCAGCACCAAAAATCTCACGGGCGATGCCACTGGCTACTGCACCTCCTGAAGACAGTGTGCAGTCTGAAGATTTTTCACGCATCTCCAAGCCCTCGAGAGTCAAGATGCCTTTGCAACACACCAGCCAAGAACTGACTGCTGCTGCTATTCTGTGCAACGACGCCATTGATCTGTCCAACGATGAAGATCTTGCAGATGACGCTCTTGAGCAACAGATCAAGAGCAAAGAAGAAGCAGAAATCTTCAATGATTTGCCTCTCTTTGATGTGGCAATCATCCACAACTTCATTGATGAGTGGTTTGACACGCCCAACCTCAGCTTTGAAGATCTGCAACTTCCAATTGGCCTCAGTGTCGCCTTCCATGGCGCCATTGCTTCAGAGCTAGCTCTAGCTCAGCGCATCGTTGAACTGAAGCAAAAGATCGACTTTGAGAAAGCTCAGTTCAAGAAGCACATGGCCAAGCTCAGCGTGCAAGAGGTCAAAAATTCAAGATCATGCTGCACGAGCTCAAAGAAGCCTTTCTCAAGAAGCGTGAAGAAGCTCAAGGTTCTCGTGAGCGCATGAAGAGCCTGGCTGACAAGTGTGTGCAAGCCTACAATGAGGCTGAGAAGCGCAAGGCCCTTGGTCGTCCTGGCATCGATCCCAGGATGGCTGCAAAGAAGAAGAAGAAGCCAGCTGTGGCCGAACCCGAAGCACCAAGGCAGGAAGCACATCCCATTGTCTTCCCAGCCAGCATGACTGGCTCGAAGCCAAAGGTCAGGTCAACCGCTTCAGAACTGAAGAAGACGAGGACTGCTGAGGCTGAAGCGAGAAAGAGGAAACATCCTGAAGCCTCTGCTGCTGCTCCCTCCAAGAAGCGCAAGACCAAGAAGGATCGGGCTGCTCCCACAGAGCCCTTAGTTGTTGAACCTATCTCATGGTTCGCCCTGCCGCTGAACATCAAGAGCGCCAACTGACTATCCATGAGCCTGCTTCCACAGAGGCTCATGAAGCTGAAGACATTCCAGCAGCTGATCCCACCGCTGCTGAAGACATTGGTCACCATAACAATGTTGAAGATGATGTAGTTCTTCCTCAGATCGAGCACAACTTGGTATCATCGCCTGTGCTTACGCACAGCGAACTCATCAGCATTGGTCGTCCTCTGACGCCAATTGCTCAGGATGCAACATGGGCTGATCACCCACAACAACAAGTCACACCACCCCGGCAAGAAGAAGAAGATGACTTTGAGGCCCAGCCAACTCCATCTCCAGAGGCGTCGCCAGCGTTACGCAGGCTTCGCAAAGGACCAAGGTCTCAAGTCCCTCTTTCGAGCGTTCCAGAAGGAGAAGTGCCCCACCAATCTGTTGCACGTCAAGTGTTTCCAGATGCCACTCCTACTGTGAATGTCTCCGAGTCTGAGGCTAAAGCTGCTGAAGACATTCCGGCTGCATCAGCCGACGACACACAAGAAGAAGAACGTGTCCCTACTCCCCCCATTACTGAAGAAGCTGTTCTCGAGGAGAACGTGTCTGTGCCCGACCCTCCAGCTCATCAAGTGGAGGTTGAAAATCTTGAGGCTGCCACCACCAACACAAATGAAGCCAATGACGTTGTCATGGCTGAAGCAAATGTGGAGCCTGCACCAACCAATGTGCCAGAAGTCAGTGAAGCCAATGATGCTACTGCTCCTGCGCCTGCTGCTGGTCCTCAGTTTGACTATCACGTTGAGCACAGGCCTCAGGTACAGAAGCCAATGCCAAGGTTGCCCAGGTTTCCAGGTCCTGCATCAGCACCCGGATCCTTTAATGTCAACGGCTTCAAAGCAGACAACACCTTCTTCAATAGCGCCAAGAACCCCTACTCAAGGGAAAGAATATCTTCTGATCGGTTCTGGAGCTATCCGCAGCGAAGTTATTACTCATGCATTCTGTACAATCAAGGTCGCATTTTCCCTCATATGCGTCTTGACACTGAAGCCATAACTGGTCTGCCTTGCTTGGAAGAAGCTCTGGATTGCTTCAAAGAGTCTGGATTGTTGCCTTTCGTCACCGACCAAGAGCACTGGAACGAAGAGTTGCTGCTCCAATTCTATGCCACTCTTCACATTCGTGGCTACAACAGAGATCCGAAGACTTGGGTCCTTGAGTGGATGACCGGCAATGTTCATCATGAAGCCAAAGCCTTTGATATCATTGAGCTCACTGGTCTGCCCACTCCTGGAGATCTTTATGAACCTGGTTGTCAGCTTCACAGTGCAGCTATGGAGAGCATCTTTCAGAAGCCTGAACCGAACATGAGTCAGATGCTTAGCATGATGAAGCCCTTGCCTCCAGATGCTGCATATCCTAAGGAGTTCTTTGTTGAAGACCTTGAGTATCTGCCACGCACTATCTATCACATTATCAGGCGAACTCTCTGGCCCATCAAAGGACATTCTCCACATGCAAAGCTGGAAGGTGCAATGAAGACTTTGGTCTTTTATATTCTTCACGGCAAATGCTTCAATGCACAAGACTTCTTCATCCGCCAACTTGCTGCATCAGGATCTGATCTTTTTGGCTTGAAGTTTTACGCTCCATGGATAATGCGGCTGATCAAACTACACTCAGCTGTCTCATATCAGCCCTCTGCTCGCAATCATCGGATCTTTCTGCCTGACGTTGATATGTCCGTTGAAGCCATCTATCCAGAGCCTGCCAAGGAGCCTCTTAGTCTTCAGAATGCTGAGCATCAAAGTTTCTCTCAAAACATTGAAGGAGTTGAAGCAGTCACTCGTGTTTATCCTCTGGCTGGTACTACACGTGCACCTCATCGTGCCCTCACTGAAGCCACTGAAAGCACTATTGCCCAACGGCCCAAGAAGCGATCTCGTGTTCTCAATGACCGAGAGCTTCTGGTTGCCCTTCATCAGAAACAGGATAGGCATCATGACTGGCTGAAGCGCCAAATGCAAAGCCTCTTGGTGGATGTCAACCGCATTCGCAATCTTGCCACCAAGAATGCCTTTGTTGCCCATGAAACCTGTCGGCGTACATGGAAAGGGCTGACGCTTATGTGTTCTGAAGATGATCTTCAAGAGGATGGCTTCTCTGAATGTTTCAAGTTTGACTCCACACTTCCAAGAAGGACTGTGCTGCGACGAACTCCGTCTCTTGAAGACTCTGAGTTCTCTTCCTCCGCGGCAACTATGAATGCCAGAGTGATCGAGGACGAAGACGATGCCACTTCACCGCCCCCTACTTCTGCATGCATCGACACTGCCCCGAGTTCGTCTGCACCGCCGAACAACACCGACGACCTTGCTGCTTCACCTACTCCTCATGGGAACGAGTAGATGCTCTATGTCTTCAAACCTTTTTGGTCCTTACTGACAAAAGGGGGAGAAGCATATGAGTTTGATAGTCTTCAAGCGGGTCCATATGGGCGGTTGCTTTATATTTTGCTTAGTGTTTACAACTCTCGTTTTGATACATTTGGTTCTTTGAGTTGTAACACTTAAACTCGATGGTCGTCTGCTACTTATTTGCTATTCTGTGATGCGATGATAAATTCCGCATGTGCGACGATAAATTCCGCACTTAGATCATTTTGCAGACGTCCATTTTTCATTATGCATGTCATTATCTTCACATACTTTTCATGCATGATGAATTGTCATCATAAGTTGAAGAGGATCTCCACAAGTACAACCTGCCATGTGCATTTGCATTCCAAAAGCAAATTACTTATATGCACATCTTCAGGGGGAGCCCTTGCAACTTATGAAGACAATTCCCTATCCTTTACAATTTCACATATTATATTCCCCGTTGAAAACTTCAACTAGTTTGTCATCAATCACCAAAAAGGGGGAGATTGTAAGTGCATCTAGTGCCACCCCTAGTTGGTTTTGGAGTATTGACGACAAACCTAGTTGAGGGACTAATGTGTTTGTGAGAATTGCAGGATAACACAGGTAGAAGTCCCTCATTGATTCGGTTTTCCTACCAGAGATGACCCCTAAAAATGTATGAAGACATTGAAGTCAAAGGTGGTATGTGAAGACATTCACATTGAAGACTATGACAAGAGAAGACATCGCGTGAAGACTATGGAGCGCGAAGACTTAGCAGTTTCGTCGTTCTGTGTTTTTCTTTGTTGAGTCATAGGAACCACCGTACTGTTAAGTGGGGTCCAAGAGAACCAGTCAGAATGACTGAAGTGATGCTTAACCAAAATCCTATGTCTTCGAGTGAAGACTATGAGAGCAAATCTTGTCCAGAGTTGGATAAGTCAGCTTTGCTTGTAGCCCAAGTAAAGTTGCCGTGTGTGTTTGAAATCTGACCGTTGGAACACGTGTCAGTTCCTTAGTGACCCAGGGTCATTTCGGACAAATCAGGTCGGGTTGCCTAGTGGCTATAAATAGTCCACCTCCTACAACCATAAACGGTTGGCTGCTCAGAGTTAGAGTACGGCTTTTGTCGTTTGAGAGCAACCCACCTCGAAGCCTTTGAGAGAGAATTCCTTGCGAGGATAAAGCCCTAACCACCCAGAGCCAAAGAGTGTTAGGCATCACTTAAGTCTTCTTGTCTGTGTGATCTGAAGACTTATTACACTTGAGGACTGTGAATCCTCCAGCCGGTTAGGCGTCGCATTCTGAGCATCCAAGAGTCATTGTGGATCGCCGGTGAACGAAGTCTGTGAAGGTTTGGAAGTCTACCTTGAAGACTTACCAGAGTGATTGGGCGAGGACTGGGTGTCCTTAGCTCAAGGGGAATAAGGTGAAGACAAGGTCTTCTGAAATGAATCTCAGCCTCCCCAACCAGACGTACAGTTGTCACAGCAATTGGAACTGGTCCAACAAATCGTTGTCTTCAACGAGTCACTGGTTTCATCCTTCCCTTCCCTTTACTTACTGTTGGTCCTTGTGAAGTCATTGTACGATTGCATCACCATTTGGCTTCACTGAGTGATTACTTGTTCTGATTGGCTTCACATTATCTTCCTACCTGATCCTTATTGCCTAGCTGCTATTAGTCATTGTGCTTTCACTTCATTGAATACTTGACTATGTTTTGCCTAGTGTAGTCTACCTTCCGCTGCATGGTAATAGGTTTATTTCTATCGTTTGTCTTCGAAGCTTACATGTTTTGAAGACTTTCATAAAAATCGTCTATTCACCCCCCCCCCTCTAGTCGATCACTAGCACTTTCAGTCTCCACACTAGATGCCCGTGTCACTCCGGTAACTCTCGATGAACTTTTTGCCATGCTCAGTAACTTTGATCAACGCATGGCACAGTATCATGGTCCCGGTGGTGGCTTCAAATCATCGGCCAACTCTGCATCCAGAGGCCGCGGTGGTGGCTCTCGCTCGCGTTCATCTTCCCGTGGCAAGGGGAGGTTCGGCTCCAGCGGAAGTGGCTACTCCAACAACTACTTCAACAATTCACGCGGCGGCGGGCGCTCTGGTAACTCCAAAGGGCGCCGTGGTGGTGGCAGTAGTGGTTCCAACCGGTCCCGTCCGGACTTGCCTCGCTGCCAAATTTGTGGCAAGCCTGGCCATACGGCAAAGGACTGCTGGTACCGCTACGAAGAAGATGATGGCGACTCCTCACAAGATGAAGAGAAAGTTGTTGCGGCGGCCGATGGCTCCTATGGAATTGACACAAACTGGTATGTTGACAGTGGTGCCACCAACCACATCACCAATGAACTCGAGAAAGTCGCCATGAAGGAGAAATATCGTGGCAAAGATCAAATTCATATGGCCAGTGGTGAAGGTATGGGTATAAGTCACATTGGCCACTCAATTTTTAATACCCCTAGTCGTAAAATTCATCTCAAAAGAATCCTGCATGTTCCTAGTTCTCATAAGAATCTTCTCTCCGTTCATAGAATTACTATTGATAATCATGTTTTTCTTGAATTTCATCCTTTCTTCTTTTTGATCAAGGATCGGGCCACAAGGAAAGTTCTCTATCGAGGTAGATGTGTTCGAGGGCTCTACCCGTTGATTCCGGAGTTTAGAAGGTTCAATAAACAAGCTTGTGGTGCTATCAAGCTTTCGTCCACACGATGGCATGATCGTTTAGGACATGCCTCGTTTTCTTTGGTTGAAAAATTACTTAGGAAAAATAAGCTCATGTTTGTTGGTGAGCGCAATGTTGAAACTATTTGTGATTCATGTCAGTGTGCTAAAAGTCATCAATTACCATATCCCATATCTACTAGTGTCTCCACTAAACCCTTGCAACTGATCTTTTTTGATGTGTGGGGACCGGCCCCCTCCTCTGTTGGTAGACACACGTACTATGTTAGTTTTATCGATGACTATAGCAAATTCTCATGGATCTATCTTCTCAAAAAAAGATCTGATGTGTTTCAAGTTTTTCACAACTTTCAAGCACTAGTTGAAAGAAAGTTTGACAGTAAGATCATTGTTGTCCAATCCGATTGGGGAGGGGAATACAAGAAACTCAATTCCTTCTTCCAAAATATAGGCATATCTCACCAAGTATCATGCCCACATGCTCACCAACGAAACGGGTCAGCCGAACGCAAGCATAGGCACATTGTTGAGGTTGGCTTGGCCCTCCTCGCAGGAGCCTCCATGCCTCTCAAGTTTTGGGATGAGGCCTTTCTAACAGCTGTTCACATCATCAATATGCTTCCTAGTCGTGTCATAAATAATGAAACATCTATGGAACGTCTCCTCCACACGAAACCTGATTACACCTCTCTTCGTGTTTTTGGGTGTGCGTGTTGACCAAATCTTCGGCCTTACAATCAACGCAAGCTCATGTTTCGCTCAAAACGGTGTGCTTTTCTTGGCTATAGTGCCCAACACAAAGGTGTCAAGTGTCTTGACCTCTCCACTGGTAGGGTATATATCTCACGTGATGTTGTTTTTGATGAGACAACATTTCCCTTTGCGAATCTTCATCCCAATGCCAGTGCCCTACTCCGCAAGGAAATCTTGCTTTTACCCTCTCATCTCTCCGGCTATGATCAAGGGGGTATTACAAATTGTGATGATCATATGTTGACTAACCCTACTAATGGTCTCCATGAGCTTTGTGATGATGCAGAAGAAAACAGTGCAAAAATCATAGAAAATAATGAAGAAAATGGCGCCGCAGACCCTTATTTCATGTGTCATGGCTCGGGGGACATATCCACCTCGGGATCAGCGCAGGTGCTGCAGCCAGGCAGCAGATCTTCCTCGGATCCCGCGCCTGGCAATGATTCTGCCGCGCCAGCCAAAACAGGAGCAGGCAGGCGCGCCGCCGAATCTGCACCAGCCACGCGGCAGAACCTGGCGGGCGGCAGCGCTTCCCCTCGTGCGCGCGACTCCGCGCCTGACAAGCGGCGGGCCGGTACTGGCTTGGGCCGCGTTCAGAGTCAGGCCCAACTGCGTGTGTACACACGTCGTGCCGCTACTCGTCAAGCGGACGCAGGGGCAAATTTGCTCAGCCCGGGGCCCAGGCAATCATTGGGCCATGATGACGCCTCCAGGCCCGGATCTTCTGCGGTGATATCGGCTTCCACACCACGACCCACGACCACAGAAGATCCCGCTTCGACATCGCCTGGTGACGCTGCTGTTTCTGGAGGCCCGCGCGGATCCTCCTCGAGATCGGGTGAGGATCAGTTTGATCCAGACCTGGGCCAGGTCTACAGGTGATTATAAACACGTTATAAAATATGGGCTGGTATGTTCTACAGGTGAACCAGGAGAACCCAATACACTTGAGGAAGCTTTGGGTGATGCAAATTGGAGAAAAGCAATGCATGATGAAATCATAGCACTTAAGGAAAATAGAACATGGCACTTGGTTCCTTCACAACGAGGTAAAAATCTTATTGACTGCAAGTGGGTTTTTAGGATTAAAAGGAAAGCTGATGGAACCATTGACCGTTACAAAGCTAGACTCGTTGCAAAGGGTTTTAAACAACGGTATGGTATTGACTATGAGGACACGTTTAGTCCAGTTGTAAAGGCTGCTACTATTCGTCTTGTTTTGTCCATTGTTGTGTCCAGGGGATGGAGTCTACGTCAGCTAGATGTTCAGAACGCGTTCCTCCTTGGTGTTCTGGAAGAAGAGGTTTACATGAAACAACCACCTGGGTTTGTAAACACACATGCACCACTTCATGTGTGCAAACTTGACAAGGCGTTGTATGGACTAAAGCAGGCACCAAGAGCATGGTATTCTCGTCTCAGTAAGAAGATTCAAGCACTTGGTTTTGTTCCCTCAAAGTCTAACACGTCATTGTTCATTTATAACAAATCAAGTATATCCATATATGTTCTCATATATGTTGATGATATAATTGTGACAAGCTCATCTGATGAAGCTATAACTGCACTGTTGAAAGATTTGAGTACATAATTTGCCCTCAAGGATCTAGGAGATCTGCATTATTTTCTTGGTATTGAGGTAAAGCAACACAAGGATGGTCTTCACCTCTCTCAGAAAAAATATGCAACAGACTTGGTAAAAAAGGCTGGTTTACAAAGTTGTAAGCCTGCGCCCACTCCTTTATCCAGCACAGAAAAATTATCTCTTGTTTAAGGAGAGCCCTTGAGTTCAGAAAATGGTACAAAGTACAGAAGTTTGGTAGGTGCACTTCAATACCTAACACTGACTAGACCAGACATTTCCTTTGCTGTTAACAAAGTGTGTCAGTTTGTTCATGCACCTACCACTGTTCATATGACTGTTGCAAAGCGTATAGTAAGATATGTGAAAAATACGCTGAATGTTGGCCTAAATTTCAGCAAGTCATATTCTACACTTATCAGTGCCTTCTGACTCTGATTGGGCTGGTTGTCTAGATGACAGACGTTCAACAGGTGGCTTTGCAGTTTTCTTTGGACCAAATTTGATATCTTGGAGTGCCAGGAAGCAAGCCACAGTTTCAAGATCTAGTACATAGGCAGAATACAAAGCATTGGCAAATGCAACAGCAGAGATCATATGGGTGCAGTCAATTTACCGAAAAAGGGTTTCCCCCCGCTTTGTATACAAAGCAACCAACCGGATCATACAGGGATAGGTGCTGGGGCGGAAGCAGCACAGTCACGCCCAAAAGAAACAACAGAGAAAGAGCAAAAGAAACAAATGCCGACAACGGCGGATCAACAAAAAACGAAGAAGCCTCACGATCGCTAGGCCCACCGGTCTTATCCACTAGGCTCCAAGACTCCGAAGCGCCGGCACCAATCAACACCTCCAAGAAGGATCGTGACGATGACGACGCTGCTGCCAAGGGTTTCCCCCGGTACATGACGAGGCGATAGGAAGAGTAGCCCCCGACGCCCTCCCAGAAGGTCAGGCGGCACCCACAGGCGCCACCGCGCCGGGGTCGGCCACGCCGACAGGGGTTTCCCCCGATCCCAACCCGCACCTCGGGCGCTCCGGATCCCGCCACCAAACCAACCACCACCCTACGCCAACGCGGTCATGAGGCCTCCACGCCGTCTCACCACGGCACCGCGAAGGGAGAACAGCACGACGAAGAATCAGAGCCGGGACTAGGGCATCAGCACCATCGGCACGCGGGAGGGCCCCACCTCCACCGTCAGCGACAGTAGCCGTCCGGACGCAATAGCAGGAGCACACCAGGCCCGTAGGCCCACAGGCCCGGCCGAGCCCTCGTGGGCCCGTAAGGCTCCCGCCTTCGCGCTGCTGCCGGCACGCCATCGACGCCGACGCCCCAAGTCTGAGCCGCTCCTCCTCCTCACCGCGCCGCAGACAACGAGACCATGCCGGGGGGCCGGCCCCCAAGGGCCCAGATGGGGCCCGACGTGCCCGGATCTGGGCCGGGGGCGCGTCGACGGCCACCCGGCACCACCACGCCGCCCCGCCGCCAAGGAGCGGCGCCGTCACCACGCCGGCCGCCGGCCGCCACCGCAGGGCCGCCGGACCGCAGCCAAGCCGGGCTGCACCGCCGCCGCCTCCCTGCCCCGGGAAGGGAGCACGGGCGCGCGGGGACTGGAAGGCCCGCCGCCGCCGCACCACCCGGGCCAACGCCGGGGGCGCCCGCCGACGGCGGCGGGGGGAGATGGGGAGGACGGGGTCCCGCGGGCGAGGGGCGCGAGCTCCGCCCCGGCCACCTCCCGGGGAGGCGGCGCGAGGCGGCCAAGACGGAGGGGGGAGGGCGGAAGGGGGCGGAGGCGGGGGGGGGGGGGGCGGGGCCGACGGCCGGCGGCGGCGGGAGGGGCGGCGGCGGCGGGAGGGGAGCGGGGGAACCCTAGTGCGGGGGAGCCAGTGCAGTCAATTTTAAAGGAACTAGGTATGAAAAGCACTAGAGCTCCTTGTTTGTGGTGTGATAATTTAGGTGCTACCTATTTATCAGCAAATCCAGTCTTTCATGCTAGAACTAAACACATTGAGATAGATTTTCACTTTGTTCGAGAAAGAGTTGCAAATAAACTTTTGGATATTCGGTTTATTCACTCTCAAGACCAAGTTGCGGATGGTTTCACTAAAGCTCTACCCACAAGAAGCTTTGAAGACTTCAAGCATAATCTCAACTTGACGAAGTTGTGATTAAGGGAGGGTGTCAAACATGAGATATTGTGTGTATGTCAAGGAGTTGCGCCGGTATAAGATCATCCGGTGGAGTAGTTAGTTAACTAGAATACTATGTAATCTTTATCTTTCTTATCTCTAGTATTCTTTCTGTCCAAGAGATGTATCCCAACAACCTGTACGCGTATCCGGGCTCGCAACCCAGCTATTTAACACGCAACACGTCTGGCCAGGAAAGCTAAGACGTTTACCGCATCGCACAGTGAACTCTTTGATGGAAATCCTTAAAGGGGCTTCGGGACCGAGTCTTAAATTATCCAAAAGTTCAATCTCACCCATCCTATGTGATGATTATCTAGCCACATTCTGTTGCAATAGCTGTAGGCTCGCTCACTGAACTGCAAAAGGGCTAGTAAAGAGGATGTTCAAAGATTATTGGACATCATAAGGTCGCGTCTTGCATCATGGTAATCTGCAATGTTAACGCAGAGTGGTCATCCTGTGTTGGTCAAGTCTGTCCTAACCCGCATATAAATCTTCAATCTGATTTCTCTTGATCCTCCTCCTTGGGTGTTCAAGAAAATTGACAAGATTTGCAGGGCCTTCCTTTGGAAGGGCTCTGAAATTGTTGAAGGGCACTGCCCTGCAAAATGGGGGCCTTGGGGTCATTAACCTTACTGGCATTAGTTCTGCAATGAAGCTTCGCCGGGCGTGGATTGCTAGGATTGAACCTGATAAACCTTGGAGGCATTTGGATCTTGTCGCTTCGGTCCCAAACAATATCAAATCCACGCCCAAGGTGGCTGATGGCCTTACTGATGGCCGTTGGTTGAGAGACATCAAGATTAAGTTCACCATTAAAAAAATTATTCAATTGCTTAATATTTGGGATGTCATCAGGGTTAATCCAACTTGATCCATCTCAGGAGAATTGTTGGAGTTGGAGGTTAGAACCTTCCGGTCACTTAACTTCCAAATCAGCATACCGAGCTTTCTCCCAAGGAGTTCCTTTATGTGCCTTTGCAAATGCAATCTGGAAGACGTGGGATCCCCTTTGTTGCAAAATATTTATCTGGCTAGTTATCCGGAAAAGGATCTGGATCGTCGATCGTCTCGCGAGGCGTGGCCTCCCACATAACGTGGAATGTGTTCTTTGTGGCAATTCGCTGGAGGATACTGACCACCTTCTGGTGGGTTGCGCTGTATCGTGCATTTTATGGAGTAAAGTTCTAGATTGGATTGGGCACCCTATGATTTCACCCTCCATCGGTGTGATGCCCATATGTTTTTTAAGCTGGTGCAAAGCCCCTCCAACAATTATCTGATTAAGTTTTTTCGCTGTCGAGAATGGCAATATTGTGTTGAGGGTTCTCTACTGGTATGTCTGAATTTTCTGCCAGTCTCACTTCATTCCTCAACGTGAGGCTGGAGATTGGCACTTTCTATTTGGATATATTGGGCTCCTCTCAGCTCCTGCTGTAGCTTCTGTTCTTACAGTGATCGCGCTCTTGTCATATGGTGGACTGGGGCTAGTTTGAGTTTTCAGGAGATAAACAAAGTGCTCTCGATCTGCTCCTTAATTTCCCTGTCCTCCCTCTGCCCCGGCCGCCGACGAGGACCTACCTCGGGGTCCGGCAGGGACAGTGGGGGACGTGTGTGGCCAAAATCATGGATCAGGAGACCCACACCCAGCGGTGGCTCGGGAGCTTCCATACGCCCGAGCTCGCGGCCAAGGAGTACGACCGCTGGTAGGTCCGCTACCACAGCGCGGCGGCCCGACTCAACTTCCACTTCGGCACGGCTCCGGTCCACCTCGTCACGGAGGAGCCGGGGGTGGTGAGCTCGGCTATGGCGCGGGAGGAATGCGAGGCGAGGGAGCGCCTCGAGGCCGAGGCCGCCGACAGGGCGTACATGCAAGAGCTCTGCCGGCAGCACCTGAAGCTTGTGGAGGCAGAGCGGATGATCTTTGCCAACGCTAGTGGCGAGATTATCGTTATCTCCTCCGACGAGGTCGAAGGCGGCGAGGACGACGGTGCGAAGGGCAGCAAGGACGAGGAGATCAAAGTCGAAGAGTGGAGGAGTGTCTTCCCCGGCGACGAAGACGACGACACCAGCACGGACCCAAATCACGACACACCGTACCTGACGAGGAAGGATTGGCTCAACCTCACATTCGATCGAAAGTACTTTAGTTAAGCTTAATTTAGTTTAAATTTGTGTTTTATATTTGGTTCTGCAAAACTATCTATGTCTATGTTTGAATGTGGTTCAAATTGGTTTGAATTTGATCAAATTGAAGTTTACTCCGTTAAGTTTAGGGAATCGGCTAGAAACGGCAAAAAAACAGTAGAGTATATATATACTCTACTAAGGGTTTTACTTTATTAACTTATAGGGGACTGGCTAGAGATGCACTTAGCTGATTGTGCGATTTTGTTAACAGATATGTTTTTTTTCCTGGAGCTTTTAGCTGTTTGTGCGTTTTGTTGTCCTTTTGTATCCCTCTCCTGTTCTAGTTTGTCTTCTTGCTTTCTCCTATCTATATTATTGTTTTCATTATTTTTTGGAATGTATTTAAAATTCAAATCATTAAAAAAAGAACTCCAGGAAAATCATGAAAGCTATTTAAAATGCATGAACAATGTTTTAGTCTTTGATCTTTTTAAAAATTCATGAACATTCTCTAAAGTTTTGGGAACATTGTTTAATACTCCCTCCGTCTTGTGTAAAAAAACGCTCTTATATTATGGGACGCAGGGAGTATGTACTACTTGTTTTAGAGAAATTGTTTTTGAGAGAATTTATCTTTTTTTTTGAGACATTCGAGAGAATTTACAAAAAAAAAATCTGGCTCAACCCCGGAATGGGCCCATGTATGCGCCTAGGCAGGCTATACCCCGGAATGGGCCGAACCGAGTGCAAAACAAAACAAAAAAGAAAGAAAGAAGGGAAGCAGAGGGCGGCGGCCACACCAAGATTTCGGCGACCACGGAGGGGCGGCGCGTCTCAACTGCCTTATTTCTATCCATACGGGCGGCCCGGCAACTCAAGCAGTCCACGGGCGCGTGGAGCACGAGAGCGGCGGCGACGACTCCGGCGACCACGGCACGGCAACTCCGGTGAGGCTCTCTTGTGGAGTAGTGCGCTCGTCATGGTGGTTCTGCTCCGACTCGGTGTCTAGCTAGGCACTCTGCCATTGGCTATCTGCATGCAATCCGAGCCCGGCTGTGAGTCAGGTTAGATCTGTCGCCTCCTCCTTGCCCTTCCGTTTCTCTATAAATTTCTTCTCCTCTACTGGCAACCTCGTAACCTCCATCAGAATCAAAAATTCAATCTTTATATCCAGTTATTAGTGCGGGAAGGTTGATAGGAGGAGTCGAGGAGACATGTCCAAGCGTCAACACTCGCACCTCGACGGCGACCTCACCGGGAAAAGGCCGCGGCGTGCGCCGAAGAAGCACCTCTACCTAGTGCTGGATGATTGGGACACGGGCTTCAGCATCTACAAGGTTGATGCCGACACTTTGCAAGATACTACCTGCACCAGCGACGTGCAGTTTGGGTTCCCTGACCCTCCCGCCCTCCGGTTTCCCGTGCCAGTACGCCATCTTGGCATGAGCTTCACGGCCTTTGGTCACAGCATCTTCATCGCCACCAACCCACACTGTCCACAGACTCCCATCCTCGTATATGACACCGAGATAGCGGGAATCACCATCGGGCCAAGCCTACCACGTTCACTGCTTGGTGGCATTGACATCTCTGTGGCCACCGGTGATAAGTTGTATGCATTGACATCTCGCCATGACGGCGAGTAGCACTCTTTTGAGGCCATGTCATGGGCAGCCACGGGAAGCGATGAGCTTGAGGATCCACGGCCAGCCATGGATTGGTCCTGGAAAAGGGTGCCATCGCCACCGCCATTTGCCATGGATGATATAATTTCCTCTTACGTGCTGCACCCGGACGGGCACACCATATTCATGTCTGCACACGACAGTCTTTATCAACATGTTCCAAAGGGTACCTTTTCATTTGACACCAAGCGTTCTGAGTGGAGGTGGCATGGGGAATGGGCTCTGCCTTTCCAAGGGCAAGGCTACTACGACAGCGAGCTAGGCGCATGGATTGGGCTCCGTAAAGACGGGTACATTTGTGCCTGTGAAGTCGCCTCCCGCAGCCGCGAAAGTGCTGTGCAGCCATATTGTAAGATTGCGAAGGAGAAGTTGTTCCTCAAAGTCCCGGAGCGGCGGCTGGCAGCAACAAGGGCCAATCTCGCGTACATGGGCAACAGCAACTTTTGCCTTGTCGAGTGTGTGCAGCGCGAGGGAGTGGAGCCTACATGCATCGTCGATTGTTGCGTGCTCCATATGAGCACGTTTGGGCTTAAGTATGATCACAGGGGAGAGCTGCAAACCACGCGCCACTGCTCTACCTCTTGTGTAGTGTCTAAGCATATCCTGTCCTTTTCTCCTGTAGTGTTCTGGATGTAAGAGGTGCTTTGCTTGTTTTATGTAAGACCTGCTGTGTAATCTTGATGTAAACTGCTGTGATATGTGGCACTACTATGAAGAGAAATAAAAATAAGTTGGTTCCCTTTTGCAATTTTCTTGAACCTGAGCCCAGAGATGGTGACATCACATGTTTCAAGAACTAGAAGCGGTGTACTTTTGCTGCTTGCAATATCACGATTGACAGGGATTACAAAAGGTGGTGCAACTAAAGAAGTGTTTATTCAATTTTTTCCTCCAAAGATTAGATAATCCTGTATCTAACTGCCATGATCACTCTTTCGCAACTAAGAGTCTAAGATCCCCATGTCTAGTCACTATATCTTATTTCAGGATTAGTGGCAGGGAAGTGTCTAGTCATCTCTCCTCAGGTAGTCATCAGAAAAACAATGGCAGGGAAGCAGGATTAATGGCATGGGTAGATAGGTAGAATAAACCTTGAACGCAATACCTGTGTTATACGTGACTAACATTTTTTATCAAGTCCTCATGTACTACCTTATATGTTCATGCATAAGGAATTAGGATTGGATGGAACCCAAGCTTTCCAATATTGTTGCAGATCTCTTTTTGGTATAAAGCCTGAAATTGCCAGCGGATGGCCAGTGAGCTAAAAAATGAAAGAACGGGTCATATGCTCTCCTCTTAAAGATAGGACGAACAAAGAACAAAAAGCAGTTAGAAACGGCATAGTGTCGGCTGTCAAGTTGTTTGCATGACATGGCAGATTGATTTAAATGCAGTAACAACTTAACAATGGCCTTGGGCATAAGTTATTCCGGAGGAACAGTAGACCAGGAAGCATCCTTTCTTGCAACTTACAACCCTTTTTTTTCTATTAGCCCATAAGATAGAACCACACACCAAAAGTTATAACAGCATCCGCCTCCAGGTTAGAAATAGCTTCATCCAGAATGTCAGCCCGTCAAGTAAGAGCATCTGAGTATTTGAGAAGGGCATTTTAACTCTTTCTGGGCAGCACACAGAGATCAGGCAGCAATTTGAGATGGTTGTTCCATGGCTGGTACAGATCATCCTCTTTCCTTATCTTCTCTTTGATATTCTCATTTTCACATTTCTGATTGTTTGCTGGTTTATTTTCTTTTCAAAAAATCCGGTGGTCAATGGCAGGTTTGGCCTCAATCATGAAGAGTTGAAGACCAATCCTTCCAGTGCGGATTTATTTATCTTTTGAAGCTACGGCCGTGTTGATGGATCATATAGAAGGTTCAGTGGTAACTTTTTAAATTTGTTCAGCACAAGTGTGCATCCATACACACACATACATACTTCATAGCGTTTCTTTATTGTGTAATTGTTACCGTTTACCAACTAGTGTTGGTTTACTCTCATAATTGACCCAACACATTGCCTTCAGTTTGCAGATACAACAAAACACTTTTATTAGTCTATGATTCCCTAATATTCAGATTTATTCATCCCCATAAGGATAAGTTAAGTATTGTCCATTGCATCGAGAGGATTCATCAAACCATGACTCTGTTTTTGGTTTCGTAGTTTCTGTATCTGCATCCATGAATTGTATTATTTGACATCCACTCACTCAAACTAATTATGTTTGATATATCACTTTATTAATGATTTACTGGATCTTCGATTGTTGGTGTACCAAATTTTTTAATATTGTGATTTCGGCCAATTACCATTCCTGTTTGGTCTGTGTTTGATTAAACTCCATTCCCCATATACTTTTGTTTATTTTGTGAATAGGCTGCATACTCTTTTGTTTATTTTGTACATGGACAGGGATGCGGGTTTAAGCTGCAAAATATAAACTCAACAGTGAGTTATCAGTTCGGTTTTCTGTATTTCATTTCATATATGTTTGAGTGCCAATGATGATATGGTTCAGGGAGACAATTTAACCCTTTTCTTTTCTTGATCAAGTTTTTAGGCTTCAATTGGTGTACACAGTTTATTTAAATCATGAACCTGACACTCTTTGGAGTAGCCAACTGTGTATCTCTGAATCGCCAAGTGGCGGTTCATTGTAGCAATCGACGCAGCAGAGACAAAATATGATAAAGATAGTTTGCTTGCCAGCTCTATGTTGGCAGTGGAGGTGCTGTTGGAGAGCAAAGCCCTACAGGCAACATAGGTGGTGCTTTTTATAAGTTAAGCTGAGCTGTTCAAGTCGTTATTCCGTAGGTATCTTCCATAAGAGCACGGCAAATTAATAATTGATTATGTTAATCCAAGAAATATGATTTTATCTTAGTTGCCTCTGTATACCTTGAATCTTTAACTAAATATCCACTCTTCCTATTTAACCATCAAAATATTACGATGTTGTGTCCTTTTGTTCAACTATACGCATCCACGACAATTCCGACAGCACCATGCGTAAGTTACTTTCCTTTTTTAGTTGCTAATAATCTACTCTGGACCATGCATTTTAAATTCCAATGCATGTCTAACAGAAGATCCTGCCTTTAATTCACAGTAGACATAATCCATTGTCAAACACTCAAATCTGTCCAAACATAAAAAAACTATCACGCTATGAGTCCATTGGTTGGGAACTTGGGATATACTAATTTGCTGTGCACTTTCTTATGCTCTGAAATGAAAATCTCATGTATTAGGATTTGTTCCCTGGCTTAGATATATGGATGTAAGTATGCTGTTGCTGGAGTTAGTAGTTCTCGAACCTCCCCCTCTCTTTGTTCTCTGGATTATCAGAGATCAGGCTTTAATTGTTTTATATAATCTATTTTTGAAGTGTGGTGGGTTTGGGAAATTTCTGGATAACTCTCTTCCTCTCTAGTCTGTACAATACATATACTGGTTTACATGGGCCATGTGGGCCAGATTCACACATATACAGCCCAACACTCCCCCTCAAGATGGGTGATAGATATCTATCATTCCCATCTTGTCACACGCAGAATTACACTCCTTGACACTTAAACCCTTAGTTAAACAATCAGCCACTTGTTCTCTAGAGCTCACATAACTTATCCTGATTATGCCATCATCTAACTTCTCCTTGATGAAGAAGCGGTCTATCTCGACATGCTTGGTTCTGTCATGCTGAACTGGATTATTAGCAATGCTGATAGCTGATTTATTATCACACCATAACCTTAGGGGATCCTTCCTTATTACCTTTAACTCAGAGAGAAGATTTCTTACCCATAACATCTCACTCAAGCCTTGTGAAATAGCTCTATATTCAGCTTCAGCTGTTGATTTGGACACCACTGGCTGCTTCTTACTTCGCCATGACACCAAGTTTCCCCCAACAAACACACAATAACCAGAAGTTGATCTTCTGTCATCCAAACAACTTCCCCAGTCTGCATCACAGTATCCATCTATATTAAGATGCCCATTCTTCTTAAACCATAGCCCCCTTCCTGGATTACCCTTCAGATATCGGAGGATTCGATAGACAGCCTCTAAGTGTCCACTCCTAGGATCATGCATGTATCTGCTCACCACACTCACTGCATATGAGATATCGGGTCGTGTATGACATAGGTAGATGAGCCTTCCAACAAGTCTCTGGTACTTCTCCTTATCCACTGGTTCCCCAGATTCAGCACATAACTTATGATTCTGGTCAATAGGTGTTGAAGCAGGCCTACACCCAAGCATGCCTGTGTCACTAAGCAAGTCGAGAGCATACTTCCGTTGTGACAGAACAATTCCTTTAGGGGATCTAGCAATTTCTATACCAAGGAAGTACTTCAGTTGGCCTAAATCCTTTACCTCAAACTCCTTGCTCAGGCTCTTCTTCAGTCGTGATATTTCCACATCATCATCTCCGGTGATTATAATATCATCCACATACACCGCAAGGATTGTAATCTGACAATTTGAGTGCCGGTAGAATACTGTATGATCCCCATTGCACTGTTTATATCCCATATTGCACACAGCACGTCTGAATCTATCAAACCATGCTCGTGGAGACTGTTTGAGGCCATACAAAGACTTCCTTAACTTGCATACCTTTCTTGATATCTCAGGCTTTGAGAAACCAGGTGGAATCTCCATGTAAACTTCCTCATGTAAATCACCATGCAGGAATGCATTCTTTACATAACTGATTCAAAGCCCAACCAAAGTTAGTGGCACAAGAAATTAAGGTTCTCACTGTGCCCATCTTTGCGACAGGTGCAAAAGTCTCATCATAATCAATCCCGTATGTCTGACTATAGCCCCTAGCCACTAACCTTGCCTTGTATCTTTCTACCCTTCCTTCAGGAGTCTGCTTCACAGTATACACCCATTTACAGCTAACCGGTCGTTTTCCTGCTGGAAGAGGTACAATATCCCATGTCTTGTTCTTTTCAAGTGCTCTCATTTCCTCCAACATTGCCTCGTACCACTTTGGATCCTGCTTTGCCATTTTCCAATCTCTTGGAGTCACCACAGATTGCAATGATGCAATGAATGCTTTGTATCTCGGAGACAGAGATGTATATGATACGTAATTAGCTATGTCATGCTCAAAACCATACCTCTCTGGAGGTTTTCCAGCTCCAACTCGGGTTCCTTTCCTCCAGGCAATAGGCAAGTTCATTGAATCGTTTACATTAGATGGAGTTGGAGTGGCACATGTCTCACCATCAGACAATTCAACAATTTCAACACTTGTTGGAGCCTGTTGCTCCCCCTACATATGTGTGTCACTTGCTATTGGAGATTGTTGTTGTTGCTGCTCATCTTGTAGTTGCCTCCTGGTATAGACCCTTAAATTTTCTTCCTCATTTGGCTTTCTCCATTTCTCTTCAGTCATAGGTTGCCTCCTGGTATACACCCTTAGATTTTCTTCCTCATTTGGCTTTCTCCATCTCTCTTCCCTTGCATGACATGGAATTGAACTAACCACAACTCTCGGTGGTTCATCTTCCTTTGTCCTTGGTGGTTCACTCCCGCCCTCTCGACTAGCACCACTCATGCTAGGAGAGTCGAAGTCAAATAACGAGCTGAGATCCGTTTTTTCTCCATAAAACGGTTCAGACTCCCTGAATGTCACATCCATGCTCACAAATGTTCTCCGCTCGCTGGGACTCCAACACTTGTATCCCTTCTGACCAGATGGGTAACCTATGAAGATGCACTTTACTGCTCGTGGACCCAATTTTCCCACTGAGGGTCTATGATCCCGGACAAAGCAGGTGCATCCAAATACCTTAGGAGGAACTAAGAATTTGTTCTCACCTAGTAACATCTCACATGGCGACTTCATTCCAATCACCCTTGACGGCATCCGGTTGATGAGGAATGTAGCTGTCATTACAGCCTCACTCCACAAGAATTTTGGCACGTTCATTGTATACATTAGTGACCGAGCAACCTCCAAAATATGGCGATTCTTCCTCTCAGCTACTCCGTTTTGAGGTGGTGTACCCGGACAAGATGTTTGGTGCAATATACCTTGACTTGATAGGAATGTGACAAACTCCTTATTCACATACTCTGTCCCATTATCTGTCCTGATCATCTGTATCTGTGTATTGAACTGATTTTTCACATAAGCATAGAAATACTGAAAGCATTTAAAAACCTCATCCTTATGCTTCATAAGATACACCCATGTCATACGAGTATAGCAATCAATGAATGTAACAAAGTACTTCATTCCACTTAGAGAGATAACAGGACATGTCCACACATCTGAGTGAACAAGCATAAAAGGGGAAATACTCCTAAGACCCTTACTCACATAAGATGTCCTTGTGTGTTTAGCAAACTCACATGCATCACACACAAGCTTGTTCTTATCCACCCCACACATTACATCGGGAAAGACTTTACTCATCTTCTCAAAAGACATATGTCCCATTCTACAATGGTGAAGCATTACCTTTGTTTCCTTTTCTCCCATCATTGTTGCTAACATCGTAGACACCGCATTATTTGGCACCTTGCGATCCATGTACCATAGCCCATTACACCTGGTTCCAGTCCCAAGCCTCTTCCCCGTTTGCCTCTCCTGAATTAGACATAAATATCGGTCAACTATTACTCGACAATCCACATCGTCAATCAAAGAACTCATTGACATAAGATTGACTGGAAAGGCAGGAACATGCAAAACAGATGAAAGTTTAATAGATGGTGTGCATTGCATTGTGCCAATGCCTTTAATGGGTTGTGAGGTGCCATCAGCAGTTTGGATAGTCTCCTTACATGTGGGTGGATATGGAATATATGACTCGAATTCCATTGATGTGCCGGCAACATGCTTTGATGCCCCCGAATCTAATATCCAATCAGGATGTGATCTTTGTGAGAGAATAGATGCATGAGCACAATTACCTTCATCTGTAGATACAAAGTGAGCAAAGTTGCCGTAACTACAATCCTCATGATCCTTATCACCTGTGCTTTCTGTTCTTTTCTTTGATTCTTCTTGGGTTGCGAGTGAGGATCCTTCTTCTGAGACTGCCAGATTTGCCCTTTGACCACCAGAGTATCCCCGGCCTCGGCCTCCCCTTAATCCACCTCGGTTATATCCTCTCCCCCTTCCACGCATGTTCCTACATGGAGCCGTGCAAGAACGAATCAAATGACCCTTCTCACCGCAGTTGAAGCACTCTCTGCTCTTATAGTCGGTTGCTATGAAGGCTGGATGAGATGGAGTCGTTGTATTATTCTTCATCAACTTTAATCGGACCTCCTCCTATGTCATTGCTGCTATGGCATCCTCTAAGGCAGGTAGAGTAGGTTGATGAAATAAAGTAGCATGTCTCGCCACAAAGTCAGAGTTCAATCCTTTGAGAAACTGCATCACTCGTCTGCGTTCAATCCATTTTCTAGCAGCTGCTATGCAATCTGCATGTGGCAAATCCAGAGGATCATAGTGATCTAAATCAGCCCACAAACGCTGCAGTTCAGCAACATACTCCATCACATAATTTTCCCCTTGTCTGAGTTCACCAACTCTCTCCTCTGTTTCAGCTATTAACATCACATTCCCTTCACCTGAGTATAGTTTTGAGAGGGTTTTCCATACCTCAGTAGCAGTTGAGATAGTCTCAACAGTTGCAGCAATGGTTGGAGACAAGGAGTTCAACAACCATGCCACTATCAAAGAGTTGGTACTGCTCCATGTCCTCCATTCTGAAGTTTTCTTGTCTCCTGGCTCCTCTGCCTCACCACTGACAAAGCCCTCAAGCCCTTTAGTCCTCAAGATGAGTAGCGCCCTTCTTGACCAGCTCAAATAATTCTTAACACCTTCCAGCTTAATTTCATTTGGCATCAAGTCAATTTTCTGAATTGGCTCAATGTGAGGAACAATTGCATTATTTAGAGATGCTGCAGCTCCTACCTTGGCTGTTAGGAGCTCAGCCAATTTTTCAATTGCCTTCTCGAGTCCCTGATTTTCTCCCATGTCTTGCCTCAATCACAGCAGGCAAGAACTTTCCTTCTTCCTCAGTACGCTATCTAGCAGCCCCTCACACAGCAGCACCAAATCAATCCAGGAGCTCTTACATCCTCTTCTCTGCTAACTCCACTGTAGTACACCACCAGCAGCAACAGAGTCAGCAGCAGCACTTGCAAGCAGCAACAACTGCAGACTGTTCTCAGTCTTTCTCCAGCAGCAGCAAGCCAGCCGCACAAGCAGCAAACCAGCCAGTACTTGGCCTCTCCCCTGGCGCAGCCGCCTCCTTCCTCTGCCCTCTGCCACACACAGTAGCACCCGCAGCACCAGGAGCACTTCGCGCGTGCGCACCTCTTCACGGGAGAGAGCAGTGCCGCCTGTAGCCTCCAATCCCCTCCAGGCGCTCCGCAGGCAGCCCATGCGCTCGCACGCAGCCGCGCCCGCCGGCCCTCTCCAGGCGCGCCTCTACCGTCGCCGGTCCCGCCTCCAGTGCCCCGCGCAGCACACGCGCGCCAACAACCACCCTGGGTGCCCGGAGCTCCGCCCCACGCTGCCGATTCACCGCCGGCGACCTACAGAACCCAGCATCGCCTCCCGCCTGTGCTCTGACACCATGAAGTGTGGTGGGTTTGGGAAATTTCTGGATAACTCTCTTCCTCTCTAGTCTGTACAATACATATACTGGTTTACATGGGCCATGTGGGCCAGATTCACACATATACAGCCCAACAATTTTGTTCGACAATTACAGTTGAAGTTCTTTATAATTGGGGTGAACATGGTTTTGAACATAGTTTGGAGTCAGGGATTGAGAATTAAAATTCGTTTTTCACCAAAAAGAAAAACTTTGTACTAATTACTCATATCTGTTTTCCTCTCTGATGCTTGATGCCTCCAATTATTTAATAGTTCTTTTTTCTCTATATATTTTCAGTGTATATTTGGTGATTACCAAGTTTATATTCGTAAAAATCAAGGCAGTAGTGTAGGAAGAGAAATGGCACTGGCCCTGCAAATAAGTCTATTCAGCTTCTTATGCATTAAAATAACATTGAATCCCTTGCTGCAGATAATCTGTATAGACAAAAGTAACAATCTCATTTGTGTGTTCTATTGTTAGTATGACAAATGGGTACATGAAAGTAGTAGCTTTTGTCATTCAGTTGGTAATATTGGTGTACTCTAAAATACTGTAGTTGTCTTATTTTGTTCAGTCTATCCATGTAGGTGTTAAACGTTACACGAAAGAGAAGAAACGACCGTGTTGATGGACCCTATAGCAGGTTCAGTGTGCAGTTATTTAGTTTCTTTAGCACGAGTGTGCATGCACGCACACGTACATACAGAGTTACTAGTAGTAGTTTATTTTGATGATGTGGTTGTTGTCCTTCATTTGCCAACTATTACCTCTCTTCACTAATGTAAGACGTTTTGGCCAAAACGTCTTACATTAGTGGACAGAGGGTGTAAATACGATGGCTGCCTTGGTTTACTTTCCACGTTGTAATTGACCCCCCACGCTGCCTTCAGTTTTTACTGATATAAGAACATACTGTTATTGGTCTGTGTTTCCCTGGATATTCAGATTGATCCATCCTCATAAGGGTAAGTTCAGTATTATCTGGATTCAGTTTCATAGTCTCTGTATCTGACATCCATGAATTGTGTTATCTGGTATTACAGCTTGGAAATTCTCAAAGCACATTTGTTCAAACGTTGGTTATATGAGCTATATTCTTAGTTTTTTTTTTGAAGGTCTAAATTCTTAGTTTTTATGGTCACTCTGTCAGAGTACTAATTCCTGTTGCATCTAAAGTCAGTTAGTAATGCTGATTCCAGTACTGATGGATCGGATAACCTATAAGTATAGATGTACTTATCACAAGCAGGCTTGTTTCAGGCGTTCGGCTCTCAGATTGCTGGTGATTGAAGATCAGAGCCTCTGGCCCAAGGAAGATGGGACAGAGATATCTCTCACTCGCTCAAATCGTCGTGCAACACCCCCTTCTATGGTATCGATATGGTTCAGGCACCCCCAAACCTCTGGCAGCAAAATCTACACTTGGCTAGCTGCGGTCAACAGGTGCCGACCTCCAGCACCCCAGGTGTTTCTTCCCTGTGCGAACAATCTGACAAGTCTCTTGTTCAACTTTTCTTCACAAAGGGTAATATGTTAATATAAATATATACTCTCTCCGTTCTTAAATATAAGTCTTTTTATAGAGATTTTAATACGGACTACGTACGGTTATATATAGACGTACTTTAGAGTATAGATTCACTCATTTTACTCCGTATATAATCCGCAGTGGAATCTCTAGAAAGATTTATATTTAGAAACGGAGGTAGTATAATTCGAAAGACGAGCCTTTGGCACCATAAGCCTTCCCCCGCCAAGCCTTCTACCTCCATGAAGGTCGGCGTGGTATCAATTATCTAATTCTTTTGGTTCTCTCCATTATCTAAATATATGCATTTTCTTGGTCATTGCACTTTACATTCTCCATTATAGAAATCTAAATCAAAATAATCATAAGAGAAAAAAGAAGTCCCCCGTGCCCCCGGCGTCGCCCTCCCCGAGCGAGGCGACCGGGGCGGTTCCCCACCCCCCCCCTTCCCGCGAGTCCCCGCCCCCCTTCCCCCTCGCCGCTGCCGCCGGCGGGCGCGGCCGGGCGTTGCCCGCGCGATGCCCCGCAGTCCGGCGGTGGCGGCCCTCCTTCTTCCCCAGTCGCTGGACCCCGGCTCGGGCGGGCGGTCCTGGCGGCGGAGCCCTTCGGCCGGCGGCGTTCTGGCGTAGATCTGGACGGCGGCGGTGCGGAGGCGTTGCCCCTTGGTGGCGGTGACGGCCCATGGCTTGCGGCGGCCGGCGGCGCCCGGCTGGCCCAGATCTAGGCCCTACGGGCCCGATCTGGGTCGGGGCGGGCCTACTGGGTGGCCGCAGTGGGCTGTTCTCCGGTGGTTTCCGGCGAGCTCCTCGCGACAGGGACGGCGGCTGCTGTGCCGCGACTGCTGCAGCACGGCGGCGGAGCTTCACGGGCCCACGCTGGGCCTGGCCGGACAGGGCGTCTGGTGTGCCTCTGCTGCTGTGCCCGGTCTGCTACCGCCTATGCCGGTGGAGGTTGTTCCCTCCCTCGTGGCTACGGTGCTGTCGGTCCTTGTCTTCGGGTGTCTCGTGTGGATCCGGCCGGCCTCGCTTGGTTGGCCGTGGTGAGACGACGGTGGTGTCCTCGTGACCGTTGGCGCATGTTGGTGGGCGGCGGGTGTGGTGGAGCCGAAGGTTGGTCCTGGGTGGTGGGCGCGAGAGGTCGGGAGAAATCCATGTCGGGTTGCCGGCACCAACGCGGTGACGCCTGCGGGCGCCGCCATCCTTCTTGAAGGGCGTCGGGTGACCCTCTCCCCCCCCCCTCTACCCTCCGTGAACCGGGAGAAATCCTAGGATTCGTCCGGGCAGCAGCGTCGTCATCGTCGCATTCCTTCTTGAAGGTGGTGCTTGGTACATGGCAACTCGGTGGCTTTGGAGCGTGGTGGTTATCTTCGGTGGGCGCAGCGATCGCGGTGTGCTGTAGCTTTCGTTGATCCGGCGTTGTTGGCATTTCTTCTCTTATTTTCTTTTGTTTTTTTCTTTTGGGCGTGCTTATGCTGTTTGCCCCAGCGTGGTTCGAAATGTTGTATCGGGTGGTTGCTATATCAATATAGCAGGGCGTAAGCCTATTTCCGTAGAAATCTAAATATGCATTCGTTTATTCTTATCCGTGCCAAAGGACTGTTCCTATGTTACAAACTTATAGTTCAACTATAAATTATGCATCATCTCTATATTCTTAAAGGGGAAGTTGGTAGTCTCGCCTCAGGTCTCACCAATCATATATTACGTTCGCGAGCGTCTTACAGGCGACCTTTAGCAACCAAGAGCAACCAATTTGGGCCGGCAAATTTCACGTGTGCATTAACTCAATGAAATCGGCACTTTCCCAAAACAATGTCATGCATTAACACATTCAAATCAAATCTTAAGAAAATCTCATCTAAATCCAAACTTTCATTGCCTTCTACTACTCATAACCAAATCAAATCAAAACTTATCAAAACATCAACTATAATCAAAGTTGCCTGGCACATTTGACGTGTGCATTAACTCAATCAAATCGACACTTTTCCAAAACAACGTCATCCATTAACTCATTCAAATGAAATCTTAAGAAAATCTCAACTAAACTCAAACTTTCATTGACTTCTACTACTCATAACCAAATCAAATGAAAACTTACCAAAACATCAACTATAAGCAAAGTTGCCCGACACATTTGATGTGTGCCCGTGTTATTTATTTTTCATTTTTTTTATGTTTCATTTTTTGGTTTCATTTTTTCCTATTTCATTCTTCTCTGACTAACCTATTATTTTGTACTCGATATACTATCAGAATCAACACAGAGTTGTACGTCATGGTGAGTTGGTAGCATCGCCTCCATTTCGGCTAAATAAAAATGAACACATTAATGCAATTAATTTGATAAGCAATTAATTACATGTGCAATTAATTAGATCCAGTTAAATAGGGATTTAATCGCACTGAATAAATTCGAAAATTGATTCATTAATAATGAGGCTGTTAATTAGGCCTAAATATAACTAGAAGTAGCTATTTTTTCAATTAGGAAGACAATTACTTAATTAGGCAGAAAACATTTTTTTTGAAAACTCAAAACAGTTTTTGAAAAACAAGTTTTTAAAAAACATGACCATTTTTAAAAATTATGAATAATTTTACAAAAACTCAAAACATTTTTTGAATTTGCAAATTTTTTAACATGAACTTTTTAAAATTTGTGAACCCGAAACGGTAGTATTTTTTGAATTTGAAAACAAAGACGGAAAATAGGAACATTTTTTGAATTTCTAGAACATTTTTGAATTTCTGAATAAAATTTAAAAATGAGATATTTTTTGAATTTGTGAACAAATTTTGAATCATGAACATTTCTTTAATGGGAGAACAAATTTTATAGATCATTTGTTTTGAAGTTCTTGAACATTTTTTTAGTTTGTGAACAAATTTTAAAATGCGAAGATTTTTTGACATTCAAACGTTTTAGAATTTTCAAACATTTTTTCAAAAGATGCAAACAAAATTTGAAATTCTATACTTTTTGGAATTTCTGAACAAAATTGAAAAATACGAACATCCTCTAAAAAAGTGAACAAAACTTGAAAAATGCGAACATTTTTAAAATTTCAGAACATTTGTTGAAATACAAAAAATAAATTGTAAAAAATAGAAATATGAAAGGAATGAAAAAAGGAAATAAAATAAAATAGAAAAAACAAAAAAAGGGAAGGAAAAGAAAAAATGAAACCCAGTTCAAGAACCTCCTAGAAGGCTCCTAAAACCGTAAAAAAGAAACCGGCTAGACACACCATAGAAGGTTCCAAAAACGGGATCGCTGAAACGCTAAACAGACCGGCCCACGCCTCGAACACTGGGTTGATCGCCCAAACAAAATCCACAGACAACATCTGCAACAGATATGCAAATTTATTCAGTTTTCAACCTCATCTCACAAACACATTACCCTTTCCCTTGCTTAAAATAGCCACTGGCTTATGAATGGGACACCAAACTTAACTGCAGTTCACAACCCCAATTGTTCAATGGCACCATCCTGGATCAGCTAGAGATGCCTTCTACATGCTGTGGCCCTTTAGCAACTACCACATGCAGGAGCAACTTTAACTGAATTTACATGTACAGAACACCTAAACTTAACTGAATACCACACAAGTCAGCTACATTATATATATAAACCGGTACAAGCACGAGTAGTTCCATGTTATCATCAAGCAGCTCACATAAGGCACGTAGTGTCATCACATGGGATTACACACAAATAAATATAGTAAGCGCAGAGTGATGACAAGATGAGCTACCAATAAAAACAATCCTGGAAGAATGTCTGGCCAAGCAATGCACCCGTTCCAAATAAAACTGTTCCCAACATACCAAACATGCTCCTGAGAAAAGTAATTGGCCATGCACATTGAGCATGGTTTCCAAGGAAACAATTTACACCAATGTTGAGCTTTACTGTTTGTGGTAAAACCAACTGTAGCATGTACAAACAGAGACTGTATCGTGTACAAACAAAGACGCTAATGAGTTCGCTAAGATTTTTCTGTACATTTACCAACCGCTACTACTAGCGGCAGTTCAGCTGCAGATGACTTAGGTAACCTCCATCATACAATGCCCTCTGCAGATCACACAGTAACCTTGGATAATCTTTCATGACCATCTGAACAAAAAACTGGAGATCACGCCTCGACTGATGCTTCGAGCTGTTCCAGATGAGCCTGAGGAGTCCTCTTACATCGTACTCATAGAAGACACGGTTCCCATTCTTATCAAGATAGTAATATGTCTTCAGGAGCATTTTGCATCTTGGTAATGACCAGCCATCAAAGTGAGACAAAGATGCTGACAAAGCACTCCACCCCTTCGTACTTTCAATGCTGCTGAACAACTGGTACATCACTACGAATGTGCCATATGCTTGAAAAGGCTCCATCAGATATATGTGATGTGCTAAGATGTTGGGACTGCAGACTGCTACGCCCTGTGAGATGACTCGAAGCCATTCAATCATATCTACAGGCAAGGGCTGCTTATGGAAAACTTCGTCCGTTATCATTTTCACAAAACTAGCATAGTCCTTGTCACCTTCGGCATCAGAATAGTCAACAAGCTGGTCCTCGCTGAAAAGGAGCTTAATGGAATCGTCTTTGTATATGATGAAGTTTCTTGAGCTGAAATTACCCCCAAGCGACTTCCCTTTGCCATGCAACCCAGCCAATTTACTATACGAGCCACCTACAGCGACCTTGGTAGATATCTTAGACAATTTGGACTCAGTGGTGAAGCCTGGAAGTAATGTGTTGTGGTGTAGCTTAAATCGAAGGGCATGATCATACAGCGATTCAGACCACCCACTATCAGACTCACAGACCAAGATAGAATGATACAGACCAGTTGGGAGACTGGGGACTCTTGGTGGGTCGGGAGTTGGAAATTTCAGCATCTTTCTTCTTGATTGCGATATCCTGAGCTCTTCATCTTTCTTGCTGGTTCTTTTGTTACTAGGCGAGCAGTTCTTGCTTGATATTTTGCTATCAGATAAGCAGTTCCTGAAATAAAGGAACAAATCATATCATTCAGTCACTAAATAAACATCATCAGGCTAAAAGCTCCATCGATCGCCCCGGGATGTCAGAACACTGATCAGTCAATCATCAGGCTAAAACTACTGTAAAAAGCAGTCACAAAACATGGAACTAGAATCTAGTTCTTCAGAACTGTAATTACAGTCATTAGACACTAAAAATAAAGCAGCCATTCGGCAGTGTAATTACTAGTTTCTTCAGAACTGCAATTATTACAATCTGAGGATAAATATTACATGAAACTACAAGTTCTCCATAACTCCAAATACATACAAGAGCACTGCTATTGGTAGTCTTAAATTTGATTAACTAAAAATACACCCAGTAAAGGACTGTGGCTTTGGTGGGATATGACTGTAAAAACATGATGCTATCCACTAAAAGTTCACTGCATCAAGATTTTTTCTTTACAAATTACTAACTTTGATGGGCTGCAAATACAATTAAAACGAACTATAAATTAGAGGGGAAACGAACTCCAGTTTGTAATTCATGGATGACTCCATAGACAAGTAAAAGAAAAAGAATGTAGCTCCAGTTCACCATAAGTAGAATTTACATTCAAATCACAGTGTAACTCTAGTAGTTTAGAACAATAACTGCTAGTTCTAGAGAAATAAGGAACAAATCTTTGCGATGCAGCAGTGAACTGGAGTTACAATCTGTAGAATTATAACTGCTAGTTCTAGAGATGATCCACACAGCAGAGAAGATCCAAAACCAACTTTACTCCCTCCGATCCACACTTTGAGGTATGAAGGTTGGAGCTACAATACATATCCCAGTCACAAACACTTAAACAATTTTTGAGGTATAAGTTAGTACCTTGATTTAATCGTTGCCAGGGGTGTCATATCAGGAGAAGGGAGCAGGCTTTCGCTGCTATCTTTACATGGATTCGTTAATAACTTCCTCATGTTGAAGCAATTCTCAATCCAAGCAGTGGTAGTGACTGTCTTCCCATCTGCTTCCCAGAATATTCTGGCCCCTGGTGGTACCTGACCCTACGTGGACAAGAAAGACAATAAATGATTAAAGTAGTAAGGCAAATATTTGGGGATTCAGCTCAGTTGGGCCTAGCCTAAAGCTTCATAACAACACAGTAGTACTAAGCTAAATGCGAGTTATTCTTCTTTAGTAAAAAGTATATTTTAGTTTATGTTTACTGAAAACTACTGTGTCAAGCTGAAAATTACTAACACATACTACTATTTTCCAAGTATCAACAGGAGACTAAATAAAAATGTAACAACTTGTGCATATTAACAGCTCATAAAAGAATGAGATCAATGTATCACCAAGTTGAAACGAAGGTCATTTAACTGTGTAGACAGAATAATTGGTCATTACAGGAATTCTAAGCTGTGAAATGTGAAACTCTGAAATTCTAGCTGCAGTCAGGTGCTTCTTATGTTAAAAAAAATTAGTTCAAAGGTTATCCCAAGTATAGCATAAATTCCCCCTCTCAGGCAGTATACGTCGCTAGTGACTACCGCTGAACGCACAATAGAAAAGCAGGTAAGAAAAACTCACTTTCACAGCGATGTGTGTGGCTTCGTTGTAGTTGATTCCTGTCCCAACCTTGCCACCCAAGCTTTCAATTATTTGAGTATAATCGTCAAGTCCCTACACAAACGTAAATATAGTAGACACAAAGTGTTATTGCTCGTGGTGTTAAAATATGTAATTAGCTTAACATCTTGCTTCTTAATTCTCTTTCATATCATCATTCCCGGTCTAAAATAACTATTCTAATCCCTTAGTTTATCTTCCTCTCATATAAACAGAACGCCTTTTCACAATAAAGGATTGTAATGCACAAAGTGTTGGAGCTTTAGAAACTACACACAGTTTACTCGTCTCGTCATGTATCTAGATTTTTCATATAGTAGACCAAAATTTGAGCTGGTGTATAACCTGAAAGTAACTTGAATTCGTGTCACCCTTCCAACTTTCCAAGAACAGAATTAAAGAGACGGGGATGGGAGATATCCAAATTCTCACCACATCCTCGACGAAGTGGTCGACGAAGATGAAGAGCAAACCAAAGAAGGGCTTGTCGCCTCGGCTGGCCCTGGCTTCTTCCCGGGCGGGCGACCTCCCCGTCGTGCCCCCGCGTCCTGCGCTCTCCTCCTCTGGCGCTCGCTCGATCATCCTAGGCGCGCCTTCTCCGCCCGCATCTCCGAGTCTTGGTGGCTCCCCAGCGGCAACGGAGGAGGGGGCTGAGGGCTTGACGACGGGAGGGAAGGTCTCCCCAGCAGCAACGGAGAAGAGGACCGAGGGCTTGACGACGGGAGCGAGGGTCTCCCCGCCAGCAACGGAAGACGGGGCGGAGGGCTCGACGGTGGGAGCAGGGCGCGCGGCAGCTCGGGCCGCCCCAGCGGCAGCGGAGGATGGATCCGAGGTCTTGAGGGCGGGAGCAGGGGGCGCCCCAGCGGCGAGGAAGGACGGAGCCAAGGGTGCAGGCTCTGGCTCGGGAGCAGCGGCTCGATCGAGAGGCTCACCGCCGCGGGGCGGCTTCCCTCCGCTGCCGGGCAGGCGGAGTACCGGCTTGATCACGATAGTCTTGGGGAGTGGCTGCTTCCCGCCGACGCGCGGCGGCCTCCCGCTGCCATCTGGGGGCAGGCGGCGCCCCGGCCCCGGCATCACGGCGAGGAGGGGGGAAGGGGAGAGAGGGAGGGCTTGCGATTTTACTCCGACGGGGAATTGGGGGAAGAGGGAAAGGGGGGGAGACGGAAATTTTGGGGATGGGAGGGGCGGGGGCTCGGGCTCCGATTCGAAACTCGAAACTCGAAAGCCTCGGCCCAACCTAGGCGTCGGCTGACCGATCCCGCCCACGATCGGTCCCCTCCAGGCCGTTGGGTAGCCGTTTGATCGGTCCTGGTGCATCAACATTCCCGTCGTCTCGCACCTTGTACGACATCGCATGAAAAAATTCCTCTCCTCATCATGCGCACAAAGGAAGTCAACGAGCGCGCAGAAAAAAAAAATCCAACGAGCGACTTCGCACGAGTCACGGCCAGCGTGCCAGCACAGGTCCTCATAGAAAACACGGCACGAGTCACTGTCGGCTATAGAGCTGGGTGCTCACTGTCCCAGCACAGGTCGCGGCCGGTCCCAACACGAACGCTCGCCATCCCCAACATTGGTCGAGATCGTCCCAACACGGACGCTCGTCGTCCCAAACATGGGATGGCCGTTCGCAGCATTGGTGCTCGTTGTCCCACATTTGTGACCAGCGGTTGCAGAAGCCTTGTGGCCTACTTATAGCCACATCGGAGGGCATCCGCGTAGATTAGCCAGCAGTGTCGGCGGGCGGCCTTGCAGCTCCCTACAGCAGCGCAACACTGCCCCGTAGCGGCTCCTGGCTGGAGGGGCCAGTAGGTGTGAGCCATAGCAGTGCAGTGATTTTTGGAGGGGGGGGGGGGGGCGTGAGTGAGGATGGCAAGAGAAAGATTAATCCATGTTGTTGTTTGTGGGGTTGTCAAGGTGAACGACAATAAGAGAGGTACGAGACACAAAAAAGGTGTGTGAGAGCAAGCGAGAGGGAGAGGGAAGGTTGAAGTGGAGTGTGTGGCTACATGAGATGCGCTGGATGATTATGACATAGATTGAAAGTCGCGTCGTCACATTTTGTTGGCATCACAAATTGGTAACATTCACAGGTTCACCCTTTTTAACAAGGGTGGCATTAATAAATCAAAGGAGTTACAACACTGCACAAAGAATCCCAGAGGAAATAAAAATTACAACATGATCCTCCCTTTATCAAACATGACCCCAAAATGATATGACGAAAATGCAATTGAGTCCTAATAATGCTCTAGAAGACCTCGCTGGAGATGCTATTACCACGATCTTCGGCCAAATCCTTGGCATCTGCAAGGAGAAGATTGTCTCCCCAATGGAGGTTGAAATTGGGGTGTCATTTTCTTCGGCAAATCCACCTTAGCCTAGTGTTCCACCCTAGCCACTCGTAGGGTCCATTTGAGACTTGAGAACTTTTTTATCCATGGTTCCAGCTGCTGAGATTGGAGCAACAATATAAGATAGCCGAAGACGAACCATAAAACCAACTTCAACTCACCCTTGAGCTCCAGATCAAAGATCACTTGATACAAATCCACCTCCCCTTGTGCCACAACCACGGCAGGTCGAAGAAGAGGGCTAGATGGGGGATGCACCAACCAAAACTAGATCTCCATAGAGATTATTGAGGAGCTGTTGCACAATCCATATCCTCCACAGCCGACCTCCACCATAGAGGAGAGATGCAAGAGTGAGAAACCAACTCGCAAATGGCACAAAGCCAGATGCCCACATGAAGTCCTAGCACTACATCTAACCTAACACTACTCTATACATGAACGCCTCCTCCCCTCCCCCACGTCGGTTATTCAACCAAAATCATAGGTTGCTATTGTAGTATGTAAATATCAAAGGCATATATTAGGGAAGGAAGGAACGATGTTTACCTTTGGGTATGTAGAGAAGGCCAGAAATTATTTTGTCAAGTCTCTTGAGGTTGATGGTGGCAGACATGGTGTCATGCATAGAGAACTTCTAGACCTACATGTTGTTGCCATCGAGAAATCAAATACTATTGTAGTATATGAAGGAAATATGCCCTAGAGGCAATAATAAAGTTATTATTTATTTCCTTATATCACGATAAATGTTTATTATTCATGCTATAATTGTATTAACCGGAAACATAATACATGTGTGAATACATAGACAAACTTAGTGTCACTAGTATGCCTCTACTTGACTAGCTCGTTAATCAAAGATGGTTATGTTTCCTAACCATGAACAAGGTGTTGTTATTTGATTAACGAGGTCACATCATTAGTTGAATGATCTGATTGACATGACCCATTTCATTAGCTTAGCACCCGATCGTTTAGTATGTTGCTATTGCTTTCTTCATGATTTATACATGTTCCTATGACTATGAGATTATGCAACTCCCGTTTACCGGAGGAACGCTTTGTGTGCTACCAAACGTCACAACGTAACTGGGTGATTATAAAGGAGCTCTACAGGTGTCTCCAAAGGTAGATGTTGGGTTGGCGTATTTCGAGATTAGGATTTGTCACTCCGATTGTCGGAGAGGTATCTCTGGGCCCTCTCGGTAATGCACATCACATAAGCCTTGCAAGCATTGCAGCCAATGAGTTAGTTGCGAGATGATGTATTACGGAACGAGTAAAGAGACTTGCCGGTAACGAGATTGAACTAGGTATTGGATACCGACGATCGAATCTCGGGCAAGTAACATACCGATGACAAAGGGAACAACGTATGTTGTTATGCGGTCTGACCGATAAAGATCTTCGTAGAATATGTAGGAGCCAATATGGGCATCCAGGTCCCGCTATTGGTTATTGACCGGAGATGTGTCTCAGTCATGTCTGCATTATTCTCGAACCGTAGGGTCCGCACGCTTAACGTGACGATGACAGTTATTATGAGTTTATGCATTTTGATGTACCGAAGTTAGTTCGGAGTCCCGGATGTGATCACGGACATGACAAGGAGTCTTGAAATGGTCGAGACATAAAGATTGATATATTGGAAGCCTATGTTTGGATATCGGAAGTGTTCCGGGTGAAATCGGTATTTTACCGGAGTACCAGGAGGTTACCGGAACCCCCCGGGAGCTGTATGGGCCTTAATGGGCTTTAGTGGAAAGGAGAAGGGGCAGCCCAAGATGGGCCGCGCGCCTCCCCCCTCCCCTAGTCCTATTAGGACAAGGAGAGGTGGCCGGCCCCCCTCTCTCTCTTTCCCCCTCAGCGAATCCTACTCCAACTAGGATTGGGGGAGGAATCCTACTCCCAGAGGGAGTAGGACTCCCTTGGCGCGCCCTCCTTGGCTGGCCGGCCCCCTCCCCTTGGCTCCTTTATATACGGAGGCAGGAGGCACCCCTAGACAGACAAGTTGATCATTGAGATCGTTCCTTAGCCGTGTGCGGTGCCCCCTGCCACCATATTCCACCTCGATCATATTGTAGCAGTGCTTAGGCGAAGTCCTGCGACGGTAGAACATCAAGATCGTCACCACGCCGTCGTGCTGACGGAACTCCTCCCCGACACTTTGCTGGATCGGAGCCCGGGGATCGTCATCGAGTTGTACGTGTGCTAAGAACTCGGAGGTGCCGGAGTAACGGTGCTTGGATCGGTCGGATCGGGAAGACGTACGACTACTTCCTGTATGTTGTGTCAACGCTTCCGCAGTCGGTCTGGGTGGGTACATAGACAACACTCTCCCCTCTCGTTGTTGTGCATCACCATGATCTTGCGTGTGCGTAGGAAATTTTTTGAAATTACTACGTTCCCCAACAGTGGCATCCGAGCCTAGGTTTTATGGTTTTATGTTATATGCACGAGTAGAACACAAGTGAGTTGTGGGCGATATAAGTCATACTGCCTACCAGCATGTCATACTTTGGTTCGGCAGTATTGTTGGATGAGACGACCCAGACCAACATTACGCGTACGCTTACGCGAGACCGGTTCCCCCGACGTGCTTTGCACATAGGTGGCTTGCGGGCGACTGTCTCTCCAACTTTAGTTGAACCAAGTGTGGCTACGCCCGGTCCTTGCGAAGGTTAAAACGGAGTCTATTTGACAAACTATCATTGTGGTTTTGATGCGTAGGTGAGATTGGTTCTTGCTTAAGCCCGTAGCAGCCACGTAAAACTTGCAACAACAAAGTAGAGGACGTCTAACTTGTTTTTGCAGGGCATGTTGTGATGTGATATGGTCAAGGCATGATGATGAATTTCATTGTATGAGATGATCATGTTTTGTAACCGAGTTATCGGCAACTGGCAGGAGCCATATGGTTGTCGCTTTATTGTATGCAGTGCAATCGCGATGTAATGCTTTACTTTATCACTAAGCGGTAGTGATAGTCGTGGAAGCATAAGATTGGCGAGACGACAACGATGCTACGATGGAGATCAAGGTGTCGCGCCGGTGACGATGGTAATCATGACGGTGCTTCGGAGATGGAGATCACAAGCACAAGATGATGATGGCCATATCATATCACTTATATTGATTGCATGTGATGTTTATCTTTTTATGCATCTTATCTTGCTTTGATTGACGGTAGCATTATAAGATGATCTCTCACTAAATTATCAAGAAGTGTTCTCCCTGAGTATGCACCGTTGCCAAAGTTCGTCGTGCCCAGACACCACGTGATGATCGGGTGTGATAAGCTCTACGTCCATCTACAACGGGTGCAAGCCAGTTTTGCACACGCAGAATACTCAGGTTAAACTTGACGAGCCTAGCATATGCAGATATGGCCTCGGAACACAGAGACCGAAAGGTCGAGCGTGAATCATATAGTAGATATGATCAACATAACGATGTTCACCATTGAAAACTACTCCATCTCACGTGATGATCGGTTATGGTTTAGTTGATTTGGATCACGTGATCACTTAGAGGATTAGAGGGATGTCTATCTAAGTGGGAGTTCTTAAGTAATTTGATTAATTGAACTTAAACTTATCATGAACTTAGTACCTGATAGTATCTTGCTTGTTTATGTTGATTGTAGATAGATGGCTCGTGCTGTTGTTCCGTTGAATTTTAATGCGTTCCTTGAGAAAGCAAAGTTGAAAGATGATGGTAGCAATTACACGGACTGGGTCCGTAACTTGAGGATTATCCTCATTGCTGCTCAGAAGAATTACGTCCTGGAAGCACCGCTGGGTGCCAGGCCTGCTGCTGGAGCAACACCAGATGTTATGAACGTCTGGCAGAGCAAAGCTGATGACTACTCGATAGTTCAGTGTGCCATGCTTTACGGCTTAGAATCGGGACTTCAACGACGTTTTGAACGTCATGGAGCATATGAGATGTTCCAGGAGTTGAAGTTAATATTTCAAGCAAATGCCCGGATTGAGAGATATGAAGTCTCCAATAAGTTCTATAGCTGCAAGATGGAGGAGAACAGTTCTGTCAGTGAGCATATACTCAAAATGTCTGGGTATAATAATCACTTGATTCAGATGGGAGTTAATCTTCCAGATGATTGCGTCATTGACAGAATTCTCCAATCACTGCCACCAAGCTACAAGAGCTTCGTGATGAACTATAATATGCAAGGGATGAACAAGACTATTCCCGAGCTCTTCGCAATGCTGAAAGCTGCGGAGGTAGAAATCAAGAAGGAGCATCAAGTGTTGATGGTTAACAAGACCACTAGTTTCAAGAAAAAGGGCAAAGGGAAGAAGAAGGGGAACTTCAAGAAGAACGGCAAGCAAGTTGCTGCTCAGGAGAAGAAACCCAAGTCTGGACCTAAGCCTGAAACTGAGTGCTTCTACTGCAAGCAGACTGGTCACTGGAAGCGGAACTGCCCCAAGTATTTGGCGGATAAGAAGGATGGCAAGGTGAACAAAGGTATATGTGATATACATGTTATTGATGTGTACCTTACTAGAGCTCGCAGTAGCACCTGGGTATTTGATACTGGTTCTGTTGCTAATATTTGCAACTCGAAACAGGGACTACGGATTAAGCGAACACTGGCGAAGGACGAGGTGACGATGCGCGTGGGAAACGGTTCCAAAGTCGATGTGATCGCGGTCGGCACGCTACCTCTACATCTACCTTCGGGATTAATATTAGACCTAAATAATTGTTATTTGGTGCCAGCGTTGAGCATGAACATTATATCTGGATCTTGTTTGATGCGAGACGGTTATTCATTTAAATCAGAGAATAATGGTTGTTCTATTTATATGAGTAATATCTTTTATGGTCATGCACCTTTGAGGAGTGGTCTATTTTTGATGAATCTCGATAGTAGTAACACACATATTCATAATGTTGAAGCCAAAAGATGCAGAGTTGATAATGACAGTGCAACTTATTTGTGGCACTGCCGTTTAGGTCATATCGGTATAAAGCGCATGAAGAAACTCCATACTGATGGACTTTTGGAACCACTTGATTATGAATCACTTGGTACTTGCGAACCGTGCCTCATGGGCAAGATGACTAAAACACCGTTCTCCGGTACTATGGAGAGAGCAACAGATTTGTTGGAAATCATACATACAGATGTATGTGGTCCGATGAATATTGAGGCTCGTGGCGGATATCGTTATTTTCTCACCTTCACAGATGACTTAAGCAGATATGGGTATATCTACTTAATGAAACATAAGTCTGAAACATTTGAAAAGTTCAAAGAATTTCAGAGTGAAGTTGAAAATCATCGTAACAAGAAAATAAAGTTTCTACGATCTGATCGTGGAGGAGAATATTTGAGTTACGAGTTTGGTGTACATTTGAAAAATTGTGGAATAGTTTCGCAACTCACGCCACCCGGAACACCACAGCGTAATGGTGTGTCCGAACGTCGTAATCGTACTTTACTAGATATGGTGCGATCTATGATGTCTCTTACTGATTTACCGCTATCGTTTTGGGGTTATGCTTTAGAGACGGCCGCATTCACGTTAAATAGGGCACCATCAAAATCCGTTGAGACGACGCCTTATGAACTGTGGTTTGGCAAGAAACCAAAGTTGTCGTTTCTTAAAGTTTGGGGCTGCGATGCTTATGTGAAAAAGCTTCAACCTGATAAGCTCGAACCCAAATCGGAGAAATGTGTCTTCATAGGATACCCAAAGGAGACTGTTGGGTACACCTTCTATCACAGATCCGAAGGCAAGACATTCGTTGCTAAGAATGGATCCTTTCTAGAGAAGGAGTTTCTCTCGAAAGAAGTGAGTGGGAGGAAAGTAGAACTTGACGAGGTAACTGTACCTGCTCCCTTATTGGAAAGTAGTACATCACAGAAAACTGTTTCTGCGACACCTATACCAATTAGTGAGGAAGCTAATGATGATGATCATGAAACTTCAGGACAAGATACTACTGAACCTCGTAGATCAACCAGAGCGAGATCCGCACCAGAGTGGTACGGTAATCCTGTTCTGGAAATCATGCTGCTAGATCATGATGAACCTACGAACTATGAAGAAGCGATGGTGAGCCCAGATTCCGCAAAGTGGCTTGAAGCCATGAAATCTGAGATGGGATCCATGTATGAGAACAAAGTATGGACTTTGGTTGACTTGCCCGATGATCGGCAAGCAATTGAGAATAAATGGATCTTCAAGAAGAAGACTGACGCTGATGGTAATGTTACTGTCTACAAAGCTCGACTTGTCGCAAAAGGTTTTCGACAAGTTCAAGGGGTTGACTACGATGAGACCTTCTCACCCGTAGCGATGCTTAAGTCTGTCCGAATCATGTTAGCAATTGCCGCATTTTATGATTATGAAATTTGGCAGATGGATGTCAAAACTGCATTCCTGAATGGATTTCTGGAAGAAGAGTTGTATATGATGCAACCAGAAGGTTTTGTCGATCCAAAGGGAGCTAACAAAGTGTGCAAGCTCCAGCGATCCATTTATGGACTGGTGCAAGCCTCTCGGAGTTGGAATAAACGCTTTGATAGTGTGATCAAAGCATTTGGTTTTATACAGACTTTCGGTGAAGCCTGTATTTACAAGAAAGTGAGTGGGAGCTCTGTAGCATTTCTGATATTATATGTGGATGACATATTACTGATTGGAAATGATATAGAATTTCTGGATAGCATAAAGGGATACTTGAATAAGAGTTTTTCAATGAAAGACCTCGGTGAAGCTGCTTACATATTAGGCATAAAGATCTATAGAGATAGATCAAGACGCTTAATTGGACTTTCACAAAGCACATACCTTGACAAGATTTTGAAGAAGTTCAAAATGGATCAAGCAAAGAAAGGGTTCTTGCCTGTGTTACAAGGTGTGAAGTTGAGTCAGACTCAATGCCCGACCACTGCAGAAGATAGAGAGAAAATGAAAGATGTTCCCTATGCTTCAGCCATAGGCTCTATCATGTATGCAATGCTGTGTACCAGACCTGATGTGTGCCTTGCTATAAGTTTAGCAGGGAGGTACCAAAGTAATCCAGGAGTGGATCACTGGACAGCGGTCAAGAACATCCTGAAATACCTGAAAAGGACTAAGGATATGTTTCTCGTATATGGAGGTGACAAAGAGCTCACCGTAAAAGGTTACGTTGATGCAAGCTTTGACACTGATCCGGACGATTCTAAATCGCAAACCGGATACGTGTTTACATTAAACGGTGGAGCTGTCAGTTGGTGCAGTTCTAAACAAAGCGTCGTAGCGGGATCTACATGTGAAGCGGAGTACATAGCTGCTTCGGAAGCAGCGAACGAAGGAGTCTGGATGAAGGAGTTCATATCCGATCTAGGTGTCATACCTAGTGCATCGGGTCCAATGAAAATCTTTTGTGACAATACTGGTGCAATTGCCTTGGCAAAGGAATCCAGATTTCACAAGAGGACCAAGCACATCAAGAGACGCTTCAATTCCATCCGGGATCTAGTCCAGGTGGGAGACATAGAGATTTGCAAGATACATACGGATCTGAATGTTGCAGACCCGTTGACTAAGCCTCTTCCACGAGCAAAACATGATCAGCACCAAGGCTCCATGGGTGTTAGAATCATTACTGTGTAATCTAGATTATTGACTCTAGTGCAAGTGGGAGACTGAAGGAAATATGCCCTAGAGGCAATAATAAAGTTATTATTTATTTCCTTATATCATGATAAATGTTTATTATTCATGCTAGAATTGTATTAACCGGAAACATAATACATGTGTGAATACATAGACAAACTTAGTGTCACTAGTATGCCTCTACTTGACTAGCTCGTTAATCAAAGATGGTTATGTTTCCTAACCATGAACAAGGTGTTGTTATTTGATTAACGAGGTCACATCATTAGTTGAATGATCTGATTGACATGACCCATTTCATTAGCTTAGCACCCGATCGTTTAGTATGTTGCTATTGCTTTCTTCATGACTTATACATGTTCCTATGACTATGAGATTATGCAACTCCCGTTTACCGGAGGAACACTTTGTGTGCTACCAAACGTCACAACGTAACTGGGTGATTATAAAGGAGCTCTACAGGTGTCTCCAAAGGTAGATGTTGGGTTGGCGTATTTCGAGATTAGGATTTGTCACTCCGATTGTCGGAGAGGTATCTCTGGGCCCTCTCGGTAATGCACATCACATAAGCCTTGCAAGCATTGCAGCCAATGAGTTAGTTGCGAGATGATGTATTACGGAACGAGTAAAGAGACTTGCCGGTAACGAGATTGAACTAGGTATTGGATACCGACGATCGAATCTCGGGCAAGTAACATACCGATGACAAAGGGAACAACGTATGTTGTTATGCGGTCTGACCGATAAAGATCTTCGTAGAATATGTAGGAGCCAATATGGGCATCCAGGTCCCGCTATTGGTTATTGACCGGAGATGTGTCTCAGTCATGTCTGCATTATTCTCGAACCGTAGGGTCCGCACGCTTAACGTTACGATGACAGTTATTATGAGTTTATGCATTTTGATGTACCGAAGTTAGTTCGGAGTCCCGGATGTGATCACGGACATGACGAGGAGTCTCGAAATGGTCGAGACATAAAGATTGATATATTGGAAGCCTATGTTTGGATATCGGAAGTGTTCCGGGTGAAATCGGTATTTTACCGGAGTACCAGGAGGTTACCGGAACCCCCCGGGAGCTGTATGGGCCTTAATGGGCTTTAGTGGAAAGGAGAAGGGGCAGCCCAAGATGGGCCGCGCGCCTCCCCCCTCCCCTAGTCCTATTAGGACAAGGAGAGGTGGCCGGCCCCCCTCTCTCTCTTTCCCCCTCAGCGAATCCTACTCCAACTAGGATTGGGGGGAGGAATCCTACTCCCAGAGGGAGTAGGACTCCCTTGGCGCGCCCTCCTTGGCCGGCCGGCCCCCTCCCCTTGGCTCCTTTATATACGGAGGCAGGGGGCACCCCTAGACAGACAAGTTGATCATTGAGATCGTTCCTTAGCCGTGTGCGGTGCCCCCTGCCACCATATTCCACCTCGATCATATTGTAGCAGTGCTTAGGCGAAGCCCTGCGACGGTAGAACATCAAGATCGTCACCACGCCGTCGTGCTGACGGAACTCCTCCCCGACGCTTTGCTGGATCGGAGCCCGGGGATCGTCATCGAGCTGTACGTGTGCTAAGAACTCGGAGGTGCCGGAGTAACGGTGCTTGGATCGGTCGGATCGGGAAGACGTACGACTACTTCCTCTACGTTGTGTCAACGCTTCCGCAGTCGGTCTGCGTGGGTACGTAGACAACACTCTCCCCTCTCGTTGCTGTGCATCACCATGATCTTGCGTGTGCGTAGGAAATTTTTTGAAATTACTACGTTCCCCAACAGTATAAAGAGAAACCCATGTATTCATAAACGAGGTTACTATAATTTCTCAAATCAACCATACAAATGTGGTGAAACTCATGGGATACTTCCTTCAGACAAATGTTCCTCGGTGTAAGGGTGGTCTGCTGCAGTATTGAGACCCACGAGCGAGACATTGTTCCTCCTGGAGGAGATTGGACTGTGCTTTGTGGAAGGTAAGGCTGACATGCATGGTTGATGGTGAGAGCAGTGAATGCCCGAACAAATCATCGAGGCCGTTGATGAGCGCAAGCAGCATGTCTTGATCGCTCACAGGAGAGCCGACCTCGCGAAGGGTGTCGGCAATGCATTTGAGGCGGCTCGAGTAGGTGGTGTTATTGATATTTCCATTCTCAAGGTTATGGAATCCGTGCTTCATGAAGATGGCATGTTGGAGGTGATTGTCGAGGAACAGATTGTTGAGGACGGACCAAGCATGTTCCGTCGTGTGAAAATGCTGAATGATAATGTCGGGGATGTTATTGGTGATGGTGGTGTAGAGCCAAGAGATGATGCATTGGCTGATGTGCCTCCACTCGACATGATGGACCATGAGTTATGCACCAAGAGTCACGTTGATGTGATCGATGAGGTCGAGCTTCCGAAAGGTGAGGTTGAAGTGCGTTTGCCAAACAATGAAGTTGGACTCCTTGAAATCGAGGATCGTGGGGACGTGAGACCGGATGGAGAGGAGTTGGGTAGCCGCAATGGCTGGCAAGCTGACAGGAGGAGCAACATCATGAAGATCGGTGAAAGGGGTGCCATCACCGCTGCCGCTAAGACTAGAGAAGGAGGAGGAGATCGACATTGCAGGGAGACGAGGGGCAACAGAAATACATGGAGGGTTTAGGGCTGGAAATCATAGGTACATGATACCATTTAAGGTTTGAGAGAAGTCGACGCTATGCAATTTACTCTTACACTGGGATGTTGTCATAACACTGTATTAATGTTGAAGGACCAATATAGTTATCATGTTATCATCACTTTTCTCAGTTGGAGGGATGATCGTTCAAGGATTGCACTTGAGGTTGCTATTGCTACAACTTTACCATATATGCACCCTGACTACTTTAATGCTCACTAGCATGATGGTCGTGCGTTGCCATAGAGCCATTGGCTTAGTAGGTGGTCAAACGTTTGTATCCTTTGTGACCGTTGTGTGATTTATGATTAGAAAATATAGCGTAAGTATGGTGAGAGACATGCAGCGTTAAAGAATTTTTAATTGACCATAGTAGGCCGGGAAGAGAGACTAAAACCAAGATTGATTTTGAGTTGAAGTCACAATTTTCGTGTTTGTTATTTGTGCCTTTTTATAAAAAGTTGGTCTCACATGAAAGTAATATATTTGTTTATTTAAGATAGATCCCACGTATGAATAAAGTATATTTATTTATACATTTTTTGAAAGATTGTTGGTCCCACATGTGAACTCACAATCAACTTTAATTTTTATAAGTAGAGATGGCAAGTTGTTTGTACATACTTCTCAACGACAGTTTAGCAGTAATTGTACATCTCAATAGATCAAACAACAATGATGCCATTTTTTCAGGGAACATTTTGGTTGTTTATATCTCATGTTTTATTACCCATGTCAACTACTCCCTCCGTTCCTAAATAATTGTCTTTCTAGAGATTTCAACAAGTGACTACATACGGAGCAAAATGAGTGAATCTACACTCTAAAACATGTCTACATACATCAGTATGTTGTAGTCCATTTGAGATGACTAGAAAGACAATTATTTGGAAACGGGGGGAGTAATAGACAAGAAAATGTTTCAAGCTTTCATGTTATCATTATAGGAATGCTAACCAGGAAGAAACCATATGTGTGCAGATTAGATAATTATGTTAGTCCTGTTGTGCATTTTTTTTTGTTCCATCGCACAAAGAAGACAAGAGATAACTCTTTATTTAACACTATCCGAAATTTAGATTCTATATTTGACACTGAAAAAATGTTTCTTCTTTATTTAACACTGACTTCAAAATTCATTTCTAATGTAACACTTCCGTCCATTTGTTGAGCTGGCGGTCTTAAATGGCACATGAAATGACAAGTTTACCCCTAACACAGCACCTCAGCCAGGTCTGCGGGAGAAGCACAGCCGCCCCCATGACACCCCCCTTCTCCCCTCCGTCGTTGATCAATAGAGTTGTCTCTCTGGTCCGACGTGGTCAACATGACGTGAGCATTCTATTACTGTCCCGCTCGTCATAATTCGTGCACTAACCGCGACGAAATCGAGCTCGCGATCCATCCAAGTGGTCGGCTCCGTCCATGATTTCCGCCGCCTCGATCAACCCTTTTCCCTGCCGTTTGCTGCGATCGATCCGCGCCATGACACCCTTCATTTCCCACTAAGTATCTGCCTCTCACTCCTACCGAGCACCAGGATCGAGCTTGACGCCCAGAGCACGCCGTCGGCGTCATAGACATAGCACATGCGGACAGAGGCCTATTCGAGCCCAGCCACCATGTCTAGAAGCTTCTCCTCATGAATCTACGGCTGAACCCTCCAATCAGCCGCGCCATGGTCGTCTTCCTCGCTCCGGAGCACCAGCCGCTGTATGCCTTCCTTGCAGGCATGCCGCATGAGCGTGCGCTGCGGTGGACTTTGCCAAACAGCGTCGTCTGCCTGATGGGTCTCAAGGAGGCGGCTAGCTGTGACCTCGATCTGCGCGAGCTGATGCTGCACAAATTCCTCAAGGCGGAGCGGCCAAGGCGCAGCGGCAGAGGGTGGTTAGGGTCGGCGTCCTCGTGCTCGTGTGGCCGGCGTCGTGGGGCTCGCGAAGGTGAGCGCAGCGGGTGGCAGGCGGCTGGCAGAGCTGGGGCAAGGCGAGGCGCGCGGGGCCGACACACGCGGAAGCATGCGGTGGTCCGGAGCAGCGCGTATGACGTCCGGGAGCGTCGCGCGGTGGCCAGCAGGGTGACCGGCGGTGGCAGCGCTCTGTCGTGGCGCGGTGCAGCGCAGCGCCACTTCCTCGTGGATGCGCGCCTCGTAGTGACCGGCGGCGCCAAGGTCACCTGCACATGTGTCGGGGAGTACGTGATGCTCGGTGCTCCCAGCCACCCATGGAAGCACTTGTGTGAATAAAAAATAATTACATGGGATTTGGTGTATACACATCAACTCAAAAGAAAAAAATGTCATAAATACACCATTTGGTGTGTAGGCACGTGACATTATTGTATAAATGAACAATTCCAGCACAATTCAGCGTTATTTTGGGTCACATTCTGCACTAGGGACAAAATTGACTTTTCAGGTGTTATTTTAACACCTTTAGTACTCCCTCCGTCACAGTTTAGAAGGCACAATTAAATTTGCGTGCGTTTTCACAATAGACAAGGTTTAGGACGCATTGCATTTATTTCTAATAGCTAATTAATACTCCGATATACTATTTCTATATGCATGCGTAGTGTGAATGCTATTTTTTAGCCCATCTCACAACCAATAGATAACCACCTAGATTCCAGAGAACTTCCAAGCGCGCCTTCTAAATCGTGACGGATGGAGTAGTCAAAACGGACGAAAGTGTCATAAATGAAACAAAATCTAAACTTAGTATTATATAAAGAAATCAAGTTCCAATGCCAAATAGTAAATCCACATTTAAAACTGTGTTAAATAAGGAATTCTTTGAATTCTTTCAAAAGACAGCCTTGTTGACATGATAGACCCACCACTAATATCATCATGGAATAAAAAGATGATGGAGAACTCCAAGAAGTAGCTATGCTGGCGGTAACAGCAATGTGGTACGGCTGGACAAAAAGCTTAGCTCGTGGACTTTAACGAGCGCTCGATAGCTCGACTCGCTAAGTTTCGTAAGTCACTTTTTAATGAACCACCTTTTCCGGAAAACTTTTTAATGAACCAAACTAATCATTAATTTGAGCTTGCTAAAGCATAATGAATTTAACAAGCAACTCGTGATGCTCGTTAAATATTTTTATCGTAAGTGACAACAATTTGTGGCGGCCTTACTCACTTATTCCGTCAATATGTACTTTCAAATTCTAGCATTTAATTCTGAGAGACAAATTGTTGAATGATTTGAATACCTAGGATGTTTATGGTAATGTATATGTTAACAAGCGTCCACCTGTGCTCGCGAGCTTTAAATGAGCCGAGCCAAATATTACTTTTTACTCATTAAGCTTAACAAGCGACTGCGTACATGATGTGATCCCATGATCCAGGACCATGTGGGCCATTGGATCTGAACCGGATGAACAGGATTGAGCAGTCAACCTTCCCTTTGGAAAATATACACAATACACCCTAGCTTATTTCTGTAATGGAGCTGCAAGTGCATATCCATCCGTCCTGTCACCTTCTTTGATGGGGCTTGTCCCGCCGCCACTGGCCACCATGGTGCATGCCCCCATCCATCTATCCTGGTTAGCCCCAATCATGCACGCGCGTGTGCCAAATCAGTCGCTTGGATCCGATCCAAACCCTACCATGGGAGCCGAGACAGACCTCTCCCCACGGCCACCGAAGCCTGTCGCATCGCCGGAGAACCCACGCAACGAGTGTTGGGTAAGAGGCAACGCCTTCTCCGTCGTTGCATCTGTGCCGCTTTTTGGTGTTTTATTTCCTGATTTTGTTTGTTTCTTATGTTTGATTTCCTGATTTCACTTGTTTGCTTTAAGGATTGTATTTCATTGGGGGAATCGGTGTCGTTCGGGCCACTCCTCTTTGAGCCGCTGGAGAGAGATGACATGGCACATGTACCAGCCGTGCCGATGGCTGCCATATCACATTTCCAATACAGAACGGTTATCAACTATTTTGTAATCATGGAACTGCTCCATAGCATACAGCTGAAGGAAATATGCCCTAGAGGCAATAATAAAGTTATTATTTATTTCCTTATATCATGATAAATGTTTATTATTCATGCTAGAATTGTATTAACCGGAAACATAATACATGTGTGAATACATAGACAAACAGAGTGTCACTAGTATGCCTCTACTTGACTAGCTCGTTAATCAAAGATGGTTATGTTTCCTAACCATGGACAAATAGTTGTTATTTGATTAACGGGATCACATCATTAGTTGAATGATCTGATTGACATGACCCATTCCGTTAGCTTAGCACCCGATCATTTAGTATGTTGCTATTGCTTTCTTCATGACTTATACATGTTCCTATGACTATGAGATTATGCAACTCCCGTTTACCGGAGAAACACTTTGTGTGCTACCAAACGTCACAACGTAACTGGGTGATCATAAAGGTGCTCTACAGGTGTCTCCGAAGGTACTTGTTGGGTTGGCGTATTTCGAGATTAGGATTTGTCACTCCGAATGTCGGAGAGGTATCTCTGGGCCCTCTCGGTAATGCACATCACATAAGCCTTGCAAGCATTGCAACTAATGAGTTAGTTGTGAGATGATGTATTACGGAACGAGTAAAGAGACTTGCCGATAACGAGATTGAACTAGGTATTGAGATACCGACGATCGAATCTCGGGCAAGTAACATATCGTTGACAAAGGGAACAACGTATGTTGTTATGCAGTCTGACCGATAAAAATCTTCGTAGAATATGTAGGAGCCAATATGGGCATCCAGGTCCCGCTATTGGTTATTGACCAGAGACGTGTCTCGGTCATGTCTACATTGTTCTCGAACCATAGGGTCCGCACGCTTAAGGTTTCGATGACAGTTATATTATGAGTTTATGAGTTTTGATGTACCGAAGGAGTTCGGAGTCCCGTATGAGATCGGGGACATGACGAGGAGTCTCGAAATGGTCGAGACGTAAAGATCAATATATTGGACGACTATATTCGGATATCGGAAAGGTTCCGAGTGATTCGGGTATTTTTCGGAGTACCGGAGAGTTACGGGAATTCGCCGGGAGAAGTATTGGGCCTTATTGGGCCATACGGGAAAGAAAGAGGGGCTGCCTAGGGCAGGCCGCGCGCCCCCCAAGGTCTAGTCCGAATTGGACTAGGGGGAGGGGCTGCGCCCCCTCCTTCCTTCCCTTCTCCCTTCCCCTTCCTTGTCTCCTACTCCTAATACTTGGAAGGACTCCTAGTTGGACTAGGAAAGGGGGAATCCTACTCCCGGTGGGAGTAGAACTCCCCTAGGGCGTGCCATAGAGAGGGCCGGCCCTCCCCTCCTCCACTCCTTTATATACGGGGGCAGGGGCACCCCATAGACACACAAGTTGATCTTCGTGATCGTTCCTTAGCCGTGTGCGGTGCCCCCCTCCACGATATTACACCTCAGTCATATTGTAGTGGTGCTTAGGCAAAGCCCTGCGACGGTTGAACATCAAGATCGTCACCACGCCGTCGTGCTGATGGAACTCCTCCCCGAAGCTTTGCTGGATCGGAGCCCGGGGAGCGTCATCAAGCTGAACGTGTGCCAAGAACTCGGAGGTGCCGGAGTAACGGTGCTTGGATCGGTTGGACCGGGAAGACGTACGACTACTTCCTCTACGTTGCGTCAACGCTTCCGCTTCGGTCTATGAGGGTACGTAGACAACACTCTCCCCTCTCGTTGCTATGCATCACCATGATCTTGCGTGTGCGTAGGAATTTTTTTGAAATTACTATGTTCCCCAACAGTGGCATCCGAGCCAAGGTTTTTATGGTTTGATGTTATATGCACGAGTAGAACACAAGTGAGTTGTGGGCAATATAAGTCATACTGCTTACCAGCATGTTATACTTTGGTTCGGCGGTATTGTTGGATGAAGCGGCCCGGACCGACATTACGCGTACGCTTACGCGAGACTAGTTCTACCGACGTGCTTTGCACACAGGTGGCTGGCGGGTGTCAGTTTCTCCAACTTTAGTTGAACCGAGTGTGGCTACGCCCGGTCCTTGCGAAGGTTAAAACAACACCAACTTGACAAACTATCGTTGTGGTTTTGATGCGTAGGTGAGATTGGTTCTTGCTTAAGCCCGTAGCAGCCACGTAAAACTTGCAACAACAAAGTAGAGGACGTCTAACTTGTTTTTGCAGGGCATGTTATGATGTGATATGGTCAAGACATGATTCTAAATTTTATTGTATGAGATGATCATGTTTTATAACCAAGTTATCGGCAACTGGCAGGAGCCATATAGTTGTCGCTTTATTGTATGCAATGCAATCGCCCTGTAATGCTTTACTTTATCACTAAGCGGTAGCGATAGTCATAGAAGCATAAGATTGGCGAGACAACAACGATGCTACGATGGAGATCAAGGTGTCGCGCCGGTGACGATGGCAATCATGAAGGTGCTTCGGAGATGGAGATCACAAGCACAAGATGATGATGGCCATATCATATTACTTATATTGATTGCATGTGATGTTTATCTTTTATGCATCTTATCTTGCTTTGATTGATGGTATAATTTTAAGATGATCTCTCACTAATTATCAAGAAGTGTTCTCCCTGAGTATGCACCGTTGCCAAAGTTCGTCGTGCCCAGACACCACGTGATGATCGGGTGTGATAAGCTCTACGTCCATCTACAACGGGTGCAAGCCAGTTTTGCACACGCAGAATACTCGGGTTAAACTTGACGAGCCTAGCATATGTAGATATGGCCTCGGAACACGATGTCTATCTAAGTGGAAGTTCTTAAGTAATATGATTAATTGAACTTTAATTTATCATGAACTTAGTCCTGATAGTATTTTGCAAATTATGTTGTAGATCAATAGCTCGTGCTGTTGCTTTCATATGTTTATTTTGATATGTTCCTAGAGAAAACTATGTTGAAAGATGTTAGTAGCAATGATGCGGATTGGATCCGTGATCTGAGGATTATCCTCATTGCTGCACAGAAGAATTATGTCCTTGATGCACCGCTAGGTGACAGACCTATTGCAGGAGCAGATGCAGACATTATGAATGTTTGGCTAGCTCAATATGATGACACTTGATAGTTTAGTGCACCATGCTTAACAACTTAGAATCGGGACTTCAAAGACGTTTTGGACGTCATGGACCATATGAGATGTTCCAGGAGTTGAAGTTAATATTTCAAGGAAATACCCGAGTTGAGAGATATGAAGTCTCTAACAAGTTCTATAGCTAAAAGATGGAGGAGAATCGCTCAAGCAGTGAGCATGTGCTCAGATTGTCTGGGTACTACAATCGCTTGAATCAAGTAGGAGTTAATCTTCCAGATAAGATAGTGATTGACAGAATTCTCTAGTCACCATCACCAAGTTAGTAGAACTCCGTGATGAACTATAAAATGCAAGGGACAACGGATACAATTCCCAAGCTCTTCGTGATGCTAAAATCGACGAAGGTAGAAATCAAGAAAAATATCAAGTGTTGATGGTAGACAAGACCACTAGTTTCAAGAAAAGGGCAAAGGGAAAAGGGGGAACTTCAAGAAGAACAGCAAGCAAGTTGCTGCTCAAGTGAAGAAGCCCAAGTCTGGACCTAAGCCTGAGACTGAGTGCTTCTATTGTAAAGGAACTGGTCACTGGAAGCGGAACTACCCCAAGTGATTGGCGGATAAGAAGGATGGCAAAGTGAACATAAGTATATTTGATATACATGTTATTGATGTGTACTTTACTAGTGTTTATAGCAACCCCTCAGTATTTGATACTAGTTCAGTTGCTAAGATTAGTAACTCGAAACGGGAGTTGCAGAATAAACAGAGACTAGTTAAGGGTGAAGTAATGATGTGTGTTGGAAGTGGTTCCAAGATTGATATGATCATCATCGCACACTCCCTATACTTTCGGGATTAGTATGGAACCTAAATAAGTGTTATTTGGTGTTGAGCATGAATATGATTTGATCATGTTTATTGCAATACGGTTATTTATTTAGTAAGTAAGAGAATAAATTGTTGTTCTGTTTACATGAATAAAACCTTATATGGTTACACACCTAATGAAAATGGTTCATTGGATCTCGATCATAGTGATACACATATTCATAATATTGAAACCAAAAGATGCTAAGTTAATAATGATAGTGCAATTTGTGGCACTGCCATTTAGGTCATATTGGTGTAAAGCGCATGAAGAAACTCCATGCTGATGGGCTTTTGGAATCACTTGATTATGAATCACTTGATGCTTGCGAACCATGCCTTATGGGCAAGATGACTAAAACGCCGTTCTCCGGAACAATGAAGCAAGCAACAGATTTGTTGGAAATCATACATACTGATGTATGTGGTCCGATGAATATTAAGGCTTGCAGCAGGTATCATTATTTTCTGACCTTCACAGATGATTTGAGCAGATATGGGTATATCTACTTGATGAAACACAAGTCTGAAACATTTGAAAAGTTCAAAGAATTTCAGAGTGAAGTGGAGAATCATCGTAACAAGAAAATAAAAGTTTCTATGATATGATCGCAGAGGTAAAATATTTGAGTTGCGAGTTTGGTCTTCAGTTAAAACAATGTGAAATAGTTTCACTACTTACGCCACCTGGAACACCACAGTGTAATGGTGTGTCCGAACGTCATAACCATACTTTATTGGTTATAGTACAATCTATGATGTTTCTTACCGATTTATCAATATCATTTTGGGATCATGCATTAGAGACAGCTGCATTCACATTAAAAAGGGGCACCATCTAACTCCGTTGAGACGACACAATATGAACTATGGTTTGGCAAGAAACCAAAGTTGTCGTTTCTTAAAGTTTGGGGTTGCGATGCTTATAAGAAAAGGTTTCATAATGATAAGCTCAAACCCAAATCGGAGAAATGTGTCTTCATAGGATACCCAAAGGAGACAGTTGGGTACACCTTCTATCACAGATCCAAAGGCAAGACATTCGTTGCTGAGAATGGATACTTTCTAGAGAAGAGATTTTTCTCGAAAGAAGTGAGTGGGAGGAAAGTAGAACTTGATGAGGTAACTGTACCTGCTCCTTATTGGAAAGTAGTTCATCACAGAAATCTGTTCTTGTGACTACTACACCAATTAGTGAGGAAACTAATGATGATGATCATGTAACTTCAGATCAAGTAACTACCGAATCTCGTAGGTAAACCAGAGTGAGATCCGCACCGGAGTGGTACGGTAATCCTGTTCTGGAGGTTATGTTACTAGACCATGACGAACCTACGAACTATGAAGAAGCGATGGTGAGCCCAGATTCCGCGAAATGGCTTGAGGCCATGAAATCTGAGATGGAATCCATGTATGAGAACAAAGTGTGGACTTTGTTGACTTGCCCGATAACCGGCAAGCCATAGAAAATAAATGGATCTTCAAGAGGAAGACGGACGCTGATAGTAGTGTTACTATCTACAAAGCTAGAATTGTCGCAAAAGGTTTTCGACAAGTTCAAGGTGTTGACTACGATGAGAGTTTCTCACTCGTATCTATGCTTAAGTCTGTCCGAATCATGTTAGCAATTGCCGCATTTTATGAAATCTGGCAAATGGATAAACAAAACTGCATTCCTTAATGGATTTATTTAAGAAGAGTTGTATATGATGCAACCAGAAGGTTTTGTCGATCCTAAAAGTGTTAACCAAATGTGCAAGCTCCAGCGATCCATCTATGGACTGGTGCAAGCATCTTGGAGTTGGAATATACGCTTTGATGAGTTGATCAAAGCATATAGTTTTATACAGACTTGCGGTGAAGCCTGTATTTACAAGAAAGTGAGTGGGAGCACTACATCATTTCTGATAAGTATATGTAAATGACATATTGTTGATCGGAAATAATGTAGAATTATTCTGCAAAGCATAAAGGAGTATTTGAAAGGAGTTTTCGAAGAAGGACCTCGGTGAAGCTGCTTACATATTGAGCATCAAAATCTATAGAGATAGATCAAGACACTTGATAAGTTTTTTCAATGAGTGCATACCTTGAAAAGATTTTGAAGTAGTTCAAAATGGAACAGTCAAAGAAAGAGTTCTTGCATGTGTTACAAGGTGAGAAATTGAGTAAGACTCAAAGCCCGACCACGGCAGAAGATAGAGAGAGAATGAAAGTCATTCCCTATGCCTTGGCCATAGGTTCTATAAAGTATGCCATGCTGTGTACCAGATCTATTGTATACCCTACCACTGAGTTTGGCGAGGGAGTACAATAGTGATCTAGGAGTAGATCACTGGACAGCGGTCAAAAATTATCCTTAGTGGAATAAGGATATGTTTCTCGATTATGGAGGTGACAAAAAGGTTCGTCGTAAAGGGTTAGGTCGATGCAAGTTTTGACACTAATCTAGATGACTCTAAGTCTCAATCTAGACACATATTGAAAGTGGGAGCAATTAGCTAGAGTAGCTCCGAGCAGAGTATTGTTGACATAGAAATTTGCAAAATACATACGGATCTGAATGTGGCAGACCCGTTGACTAAACTTCTCTCACAAGCAAAACATGATCACTCTTTGGGTCTTAATCACATAGCAATGTGAACTAGATTATTGAATCTAGTAAACCCTTTTGGGTGTTAGTCACATGGAGATGTGAACCAATCACATAAAGATGTGAACTATTGATGTTAAATCACATGGCGATGTGATCTAGATTATTGACTCTAGTGCAAGTGGGAGACTGAAGGAAATATGCCCTAGAGGCAATAATAAAGTTATTATTTATTTCCTTATATCATGATAAATGTTTATTATTCATGCTAGAATTGTATTAACCGGAAACATAATACATGTGTGAATACATAGACAAACAGAGTGTCACTAGTATGCCTCTACTTGACTAGCTCGTTAATCAAAGATGGTTATGTTTGCTAACCATGGACAAAGAGTTGTTATTTGATTAATGGGATCACATCATTAGTTGAATGATCTAATTGACATGACCCATTCCATTAGCTTAGCACCCGATCGTTTAGTATGTTGCTATTGCTTTCTTCATGACTTATACATGTTCCTATGACTATGAGATTATGCAACTCCCGTTTACCGGAGGAACACTTTGTGTGCTACCAAATGTCACAACGTAACTGGGTGATCATAAAGGTGCTCTATAGGTGTCTCCGAAGGTACTTGTTGGGTTGGCGTATTTCGAGATTAGGATTTGTCACTTCGAATGTCCGAGAGGTATCTCTGGGCCCTCTCGGTAATGCACATCACATAAGCCTTGCAAGCATTGCAACTAATGAGTTAGTTGTGAGATGATGTATTACGGAACGAGTAAAGAGACTTGCCGGTAACGAGATTGAACTAGGTATTGAGATACCGATGATCGAATCTCGGGCAAGTAACATACCGTTGACAAAGGGAACAACGTATGTTGTTATGCGGTCTGACCGATAAAGATCTTCGTAGAATATGTAGGAGCCAATATGGGCATCCAGGTCCCGCTATTGGTTATTGACCGGAGACGTGTCTCGGTCATGTCTACATTGTTCTCGAACCGTAGGGTCCGCACGCTTAAGGTTTCGATGACAGTTATATTATGAGTTTATGAGTTTTGATGTACCGAAGGAGTTCGGAGTCCCGTATGAGATCGGGGACATGACGAGGAGTCTCGAAATGGTCGAGACGTAAAGATCGATATATTGGACGACTATATTCGGACATCGGAAAGGTTCCGAGTGATTCGGGTATTTTTCGGAGTACCGGAGAGTTACGGAAATTCGCCGGGAGAAGTATTGGGCCTTATTGGGCCATACGGGAAAGAAAGAGGGGCTGCCTAGGGCAGGCCGCGCCCCCCCCCAAGGTCTAGTCCGAATTGGACTAGGGGGAGGGGCTGCGCCCCCTCCTTCCTTCCCTTCTCCCTTCCCCTTCCTTGTCTCCTACTCCTAATACTTGGAAGGACTCCTAGTTAGACTAGGAAAGGGGGAATCCTACTCCCGGTGGGAGTAGGACTCCCCTAGGGCGCGCCATAGAGAGGGCCGGCCCTCCCCTCCTCCACTCCTTTATATACGGGGGCAGGGGGCACCCCATAGACACACAAGTTGATCTTCGTGATCGTTTCTTAGCCGTGTGCGGTGGCCCCCTCCACGATATTACACCTCGGTCATATTGTAGCGGTGCTTAGGCGAAGCCCTGCGACGGTTGAACATCAAGATCGTCACCACGCCGTCATGCTGATGGAACTCCTCCCCGAAGCTTTGCTGGATCGGAGCCTGGGGAGCGTCATCGAGCTGAACGTGTGCCAAGAACTCGGAGGTGCCGGAGTAACGGTGCTTAGATCGGTTGGACCGGGAAGACGTACGACTACTTCCTCTACGTTGCATCAATGCTTCCGCTTCGGTCTACGAGGGTATGTAGACAACAGTCTCCCCTCTCGTTGCTATGCATCACCATGATCTTGCGTGTGCGTAGGAATTTTTTTGAAATTACTACGTTCCCCAACAACAGCTCGCTTCCAGCTTCGGTTGCGCTGAACTTAGCTTCGAGCGCATCCCACAAATTATTGGCAACGCGCATATGGAGATATGCGTCGACTAGCTTGTCTCCGATCACAGTGAGAACGGCTCCCACAAAGATGGTAGTTGCCTCCCTAAACGCATTCTCCTGTTCAGAAGCAATTGTTGCCGTGGGAGACACACCACCAACCCAGAACACGTTCTGCCTAAAATAAAGGCCATATAGTACATAGAACCGAAACATCTATGAACATCATATATATGGCAAACACATGAATGAGCAAATAGGGGATGAACGAGTCGTACCCTCCGGTCGGCCAGGCCAAAGCTTTGGCTCGGCTCATTCGCGCAACTCGCGGCGCGCGCGCCGAGACGAGGCGGACGGCGGAGGAGGAGGAGCGCGCGTGTACATCTCATATTCCCAAGCTCCCAATAGCAATTGGTAGAGCAGCCCTTATAAAGATGTCTCACTCTTCTTACCGTAGCAGTATGGGACTAAACTTTTCACACTTCCCACCACTTGCCGTACACATGTATGGGCCTTAGAGATTAACTAGGGATTATTGTCTTACATGGGCCTAAGCCCATCTGTCGTGGAATTAACACGTCAGATGTCCTCTTGAAAGGACTTAGTCGTGGAGCCATCGCTACGGGTTAGCTTGAAGGGGTTAAATCGGACAAAGGACACGGGAGTTTATACTAGTTCGGCCCCTTCGATGAAGGTAAAAGCCTACGTCTAGTTGTGATGGAATTGCTTGGGTTTCGATGACCAGGGAGCGAATACGCTTTGCCTGAGTCTCGAGTTTTTGTCTCTCTGCCCTGAACTGCCGCCGTGTCACCCCTTTATATACTCAGGAGGACCCCGGCCGGTCTATAGAGTCCCGGGGCTGGCTCATACAAGTGTCTGCCTCGGTCTCCTCTTTTCTATCTTACAATACAAGTTTATACAATCATGGCGGTTTACTATCATGGGCCCTAAATCGCCCGTGGGCTCTGGGCCTCTAAGCTTCATTCGTAAAGCGCCATCTTCTGGGTCTTCTTGGGTTTCAGTATAGCGGAAGGTGAACCGGCCCCTCCTGGGCGGTTTACCCTTAGTAGTTATATCCTCAACATTAGGCCCAGATTGATTTGAACCTGTTTATGTCAATCTTCAATCCTTAGAAAAACTACTGGAATTTCTAACAACTCTCGTAAACCGCCATATTGTCTTCTCCCTGTGAATTTTGGTGAACCGCCATGACGTCATCTTCTCTCACTACAGTAAATCCTTGTGATGTCATCCCGGTATAAAAAGATTTATGAAGATTCCCTTCTCTTTAATTAATTCCCGAAGATCGAGGCGACAACTGCATCCTCTTTTGCCGCTTAGACTCCTCGATTTTCGCACCTGCCATTTTATCCCTCTTCCTTTATAAATAAGACCAGGGCTCCTTCCATTTCCCCCTTTCCTCTTCGCGTCGTCTTCCTCCTCGCGACCCGAAGACCTCAAGCATCGCCGCCACCACCGTCGTCGAACTTCAAGTCTGCACCAACTAGGCCGCTGCATCACCCTGTTCGTACCAGATCTCATGTGATACTCCGCCGCTGCGTGGCCCTGGTAAATACTCCTTTTCTTATTAGATCTACATTAAGGGTTAGAAGTTTCTTTGGTGTTCATCAGTGTTCATCAGCGTTCATCAGTGTTTATCTGCTTTTCCTTGAGCATCTTACTGAATCTAGCTAGGCCTGATAGTTTCTCTTTGCGGCTGGATCTGTAGCTTTACTCTGCCGTACTACAGCATCTTACTATTCCTAGATAGATCCTTATCTGAACCTTCCCGGTTCTGCTTCTCACCATTGTAGGGCTCAGAAAAATTTCTTTATTGAACGACAGTAGATCCAAAATTATATCACCATCTTGTGAAACATGTTTCTGCAACACTTAGCAGATTTTCAGATTGGGTTCTGCCTCCCAAGGGCGGTTTAACCTTTAGTAGTTGATAATCCGTCATATGCCATTAGCCCTCACTTAAACCGCCATCTAGACTTGAATGGCAATGCCCGGTTCACTTCGTATGCACACTTTGATTAAATTGCCGGTTTAACATTTGATAAATACACATGAACTGTCAATCATAAACCGTCCATTTTCCTTTTTACAGACCTTGTGAGTTGGCGAAGCAATTTGCTGCTTGCAATTGGGTTCCATCTCGGATCACAGAGACGCAAATCAATGGATATGTCATCACGGGTGCTTTAGCTCCAAAAAATGTCCTTCGTTGGCGAGTTCCGGGCCCTGAGAGCCCTCCTGAGCCTCAAGATGGAGAAGTGATTGTGTTTATGCAACATTTAGCTCGAGGGTTTAGTCCCCCCGGATCAAATTTTTTCTGGGATGTACTTGCCAGCTTCCAGCTCCATCCTCAAGACATTGGACAAAATTCTGTGTCCAACATATGCGATTTCCAAGTATTCTGCGAGGTTTACCTGCAAGAAGAACCGACCGTTGATCTCTTTCGAGACCTCTTCCACTTAAACCGCCGGACCAAATTTTCTGACGGCCCCAATACTGAACTTGGTGGCGTGTCGATTCAAAAGAGGAAAGAGGTTGAATTTCCTCACGCTAAACTTCACAGCCATCCAAAAGACTGGAACCAAACTTGGTTCTATTGTCAGAACACTGCCCCTGCTGAAGAAAATCCTTTGCCGGGCTACCGTCCGCACCGGCTTAGCAATAGCCACCCTTTACCTCAACGATTGTCTGCCAAAGAACGACAAGCCTACGCACCTCAACTCGCCAAACTCCGGGCTTTCCTTGCCAATGGTTTAACTGGTGTGGATCTCGTCTGCTGTTGGGTTTCATGGTGTATTCTACCTTTAAGCCGCCGCCCCGGATTGATGTGTGATTATACCGGCAAGACCAATGACCCACAACGGTTTAATGAAATAGAACTGACTGATGATGAAGTTACTGAGAGTGTAAAGAAAATACTTGACGAACCGCTCGCCGTATGCACTTAAACCGGTCTGCGCCCTTATTATGCCTCCAACAAACCGCCGGCGGTAAAAACTTTAACCTTGTACCTTCCTGATCCTTCTCCGCTTTAACACTTCTATAATAACCCTTTGTGCAATCCCGCAGGCCAATAGCTCCTTCTGGAAAAGGAAACCGCAAGAAAAACCGGCCAAGGCTCCTCGTGTCAAGAGCAAGGCCACCAAGAGAACTGTCAAGAAGAAAACTGCTGAGTCTTCTGAACCGCCAGAAGATGTCAGTGACTCGGCTGAAGAGGTAAAACTTGACTCCCTTGGCTTCTATTTCATACACCTTATTGATAATGATTACTCCCAGGATGATGCGGAGGCCAGCCGTGCAGATCATGTTGAGATAATTTGCCTTTCTGACTCAGAACTTGTGCCGGTTCAAAGATTTCACCGTGCAGTTCGGAAAGTGAAATGCTCTCACCCTCTTGCTTATTTGGGTCAAAAACTTTCTTTGAAGACACAGCAAACTGAAGGGCGTCGCACAACCCGGCACAGCGGTCAACAGGTCACTTCTTCCGGTTTACCTCATACACCAAACCGGAAACGTCGTCCAGAGGTTGCTTGTTCTCCTGAAAAACTTTATCCTTTGAAGGGTTTTTTCCGATGCCCTCCCAATCCATCTAATTCAAATTACCAGGTGTCTTCTAATTCGTCTGACGGTTCATCCACTACTCAGCTGCCTCCACTGAAAACCGTCCCTGGGTAAGTATGCAGCCCTCCATTTTTCCTTCATAATTTGGTTAATCATGCTAATCCTTGTTTTAATATTAGTGCCAAAGCTCGTCTGAGCAAGAAGGATAAGACTAGTGCCCCCACTGGCGAAGTTGAACCGGAGGAGACTCCTGAAAATGCTGATGAAAATCTTGATAATATCATGGATGATTCTGTCCCGCCGGAGCCAGCTACCAATGCTGATCCGCCGGAAGCTGATCCGGCTACACATGAGGGCACATCAAGTCCACATGCTACACCTGCAAGTCCAGTTGTTGATCCACTGAACTCAACTGCTAATCCGCCAAACCCTGCTACCACTCCAAACCCAGCCAAAGATGATGACGTTGTTGTTACTAGCACTGCTTATACCGCCCCGGGCAATCCAGTTATCTTGGCAAAACATACCGCCAAGGACGAGTTTGTTTCTATGGGCAAGGGGAAGATGGAGGCTGACTTGTCAAAATATGCTAATCTTTCTGCCCAGGATCTTCATTCCGGATTCTTGAACCGGCTTTATGCAAGCCGAGATTATGAAGCCGATTTGGTAAATCTGATGAAGGAACGCTATGAGGTGATAATTTTCGTCCTTATCTTGTATCCTCACTGCCTTGTATCTTTTAGCCCCCAAGGGCCAGTTTAACTTGCAAAGATAAACCGGGACTTTCGATCTTCCATACTGCACATTGTTGACTTTTCCTTGCTTATGTTCTTGAGCAAATATACATTAGCCCCCAAGTGCCAGGATTGAAACTTGTATTAATCCTCGAGACTTTGAACAAGCAGTAGTAAAGAAGCAATCCGCATTAGCCCCCAAGTGCCAAGTGTATAACTAGTTGTATACTTGGGACTTTGATAAAATATTGATATGCTCCTTTGATTGTGTCAGGCTGATATAAACCATCAACACACTCAAATTGCTGATCTTCAAGAAAGTATCAAATCCCATCAAGAAGAATCTTCCAAGGCCAAAGATGAGCTAAGAGCCGCTTTTACTTCCCTGGAACAACTTAAAGAAGGATTCAAGACTGAACGTGCCAATTGGGACACTAAGAAGGATGCATTGTGGAAACGGGCTGAAGACGCCGAGTCAGCTCTTAAACCGGTGGCAGAGGAGCTTTCTGGATTGAAGCATCAAGTTAATGCCATGACCTCTGCAGTATTTGGTAAGTACTCCTACCAAGGCATCTGAAATAGCCATCTTGTAAGGTGCCGGTTGAAATATGAAATCCTTAAACCGTTGTAGGTAGCCGCATTACTCATCTGGGCTCGGATGTACGGACGAAACTAAAAGTAGCATATACTCTGATTGAACAACTGTATGCTGGTGCCCAACGGGTTATCTGCGCAGCATCCTACGATAATCCGGCCCCAACACTGATCAAGGACACTCTGGCAAGGCTATCCATGGCACCAGCACAAATAGAAGAGGTGAAGCGATCCACTGCCAGGGATGGCGCTTTGTTGGCACTCACCCGAGCCAAAGCGTGGATAGCCGACCTGGATCCGGTTGACCTCGCCAAAGGCTTTCCAAGCACACAAGAAAACAGGGCAGATTTTGATGACGAAGCCCTTAAAAATGTGACAAGGGAAATGCGTCCTCTGGCGAGTTAGCTGGCAGAAGATGCTAACTTGACTGTTCACCGGTATTATTATGATGCCAACAACAAACGGATTAACGTTGTCATGCCGGAAGTGCAAAATCTTATTCCGCCAATCCGTAAGCACACTTATGCCCCTGACGTTGATCCATCGGAACTTATCAGTGAAGAAGTTGTCTTTCAGGCTTTAACCCGGATTGACTGGACCACCGCGGACTTCCAGCCACTAGGTGAGGAGAAGGAGGCTGATCCGACGCCAAATGACCCATCAACTTCACATCAACATGGTAATGAGGCTTGATCCGGCAATCTGATTGATGCTCCATAAACTTTGTTCAGTTGGAAACAACACCATATTTTGGGCCTTAAAGCGCCTTGTAATAGGCTAGCGAAAATACTTTGATATGTTGCCATTGTGCACTGGGATATACTTTTGCCTTGATCCGTCATGATAATTTCAGTACTGGCTTATGTACTTTCACAATATTATGCAATCCCTGTGTCTGCATAAGAGAAAATCTGTGATATGAAACTATGCTGTTGTTTTACCAATTTTCACTTTAGTAAGGGTGAAAACCCAACTTCCACCATGCAATGTTGGTATATATGATATAAAACCGGGTTGTGATGAACGCCGGATGATTGCTGGAGACAAGGTGTCAGAGCCAGACCGGTTTGAAGGATGTCGGGTTACCTTTAATTGTATGCTTTAACAGAAAAGATCCGTAAGCCATACCGGGTTAAGAAACACCGGGTTAACATAAATATTATGAAAGAACAAAAAACTTGGCAAGAAGCAAAAAAAAACCATGGTCAAGGCTTTTCAAGGGCTGCCAGGCCCAAATCGAGGCTTTTCATGGGCTGCCAGGCCACTGAGTTAAACCATTTTGACAAAGCCTTTTAAGATGGGCCTCCAACTAACCAATCATCGTTTTAACTTTGACAAGTTTAGGGTCTCAATGAGAGTAACTGTCAAACGTTCGACGGGTCGTGCCAGGATTACCTGGATAGGAGTGACTTACTTGATGAAGGCAGGTTAACCCGGGGTTTTAGGTGAATACACCAAGCTTCCAAGCCGTGGGTCGATACCCGGCTACAAGGGTCCTTTCAAACTCTTTGGTATTTGACACAAAGAGCCCCTAAGTAACTTTGTGAGCTGTGCTCAATGGGTGCCTATGTTTGAGTCATGCTTTGAGCAACCAAACTCTCTTTGGCCCCTTGGGTGTGAAGCTCCCAAGCTAGGTGGTGGCATGATAGCCGGTTTAACAGGTAGTACTTTGCTTTATTAGTTGAAGCCCCCAAGCAAAACAGATATTTGAAGAAAACGACGGAGACCCTGCTTAATAGCAAGGATGCATGTTTATTATATTGGTCATAATATATACATTGTTGAAATATGTACATAAGAAAAGCCTGTGGCTTCAAGTGTAATAAGGCCGTAGGAGAGCTATGTTCCATGGCCGCCGGGTCTCCTCCTCAGAGCTGCGTGAGTCTTCTCGAACGTCAATGAGGTAGTATGATCCGTTGTGCAGATCTTTACTGACCACAAAGGGCCCTTCCCAAGGTGGGGATAACTTATGCATATCGGTCTGGTCTTGAATGAGCCGGAGCACCAAATCGCCTTCTTGAAAGGTTCTTGTCTTAACCCGGCGGCTGTGATAACGCCGTAGGTCTTGTTGATAAACCGCCGACCGAGCCAAAGCCATGTCCCGTTTCTCATCTAACAGGTCCAGCGCCTCTTGGCGTGCTTGCTCGTTGTCCGCTTCAATATAATTCGCAACCCGGGGCGAGTCATGACGAATATCACTTGGGAGGACGGCCTCAGCCCCATAAACCATGAAAAAAGGTGTATAACCTGTAGATCGGTTTGGGATGGTATTTATACTCCATAACACAGATGGTAATTCTTCCACCCAACAACCCGGCGTCCGCTTCAAAGGGACCATAAGCCGAGGCTTGATACCCTTCAGGATCTCTTGATTCGCCCTCTCAGCTTGACCATTAGACTGGGGGTGAGCCACGGACGCTACATCAAGTCGGATGTGCTCTCGTTGGCAAAATTCCTCCATTTCACCTTTAGAAAGGTTCGTACCATTATCTGTGATGATGCTGTGTGGAAAACCAAAACGGAAAATAATTTTTTTGAGAAATTGAACCGCCGTGGCTGCATCACATTTACTGATGGGCTCCGCTTCAACCCATTTAGTGAACTTGTCAACCGCCACCAACAGGTGGGTCTTCTTGTCCTTGGATCGCTTAAAGGGTCCAACCATATCAAGCCCCCAAGTAGCAAACGGCCAAGTGATGGGAATCATGCGTAACTCTTGAGCCAGAACATGAGCTCGACGTGAAAATTTCTGACAAGCGTCACACCGCTTTACCAGATCCTCCGCATTAGAATGAGCTGTCAACCAGTAGAACCCATGTCGGAAAGCTTTAGCCACCAAGGATTTTGAACCGGCATGGTGACCGCAATCCCCTTCATGGATTTCACGTAGAATCTCTTGTCCTTCTTCAGGAGAAACACAACGTTGGAATACGCCTAAAACGTTAGAACGGTGTAACTCGCCATTGTGAACAACCATAGACTTGGACCGACGGATTATCTGTCTGGCGAAAAGCTCATCATCTGGTAACCCATCCCGGTTCAGATACGCCAAATATGGAACCGTCCAATCCGGAGTGGCATGTAAAGCGGCTACCAATTGGGCCTGCGGATCAGGAACAGCTAAATCCTCCTCTGTAGGCAACTTTATAGACGGGTTATGCAAGATATCTAGAAAGGTATTGGGTGGTACCGGTTTACGCTGAGATCCCAGCCGGCTTAGAGCATCTGCTGCTTCATTCTTGCGCCGGTCAATGTGCTCCACCTGATAACCCTTAAAGTGACCTGCTACAATATCCACCTCGCGCCTATAAGCTGCCATGAGTGGGTCCTCAACACCATCCATAATCCATCACGGTTGTCCCGCCGCCACTGGCCACCATGGTGCATGCCCCCATCTATCCTGGTTAGCCCCAATCGTGCACCAAATCAGTCGCTCAGATCCAATCAAACCCTACCATGCATTGGGAGCCGAGACAGACCTCTCCCCACGGCTGCCGAAGCCTGCCGCGTCGCCGGAGAACCCACGCCGTTGTTGCGTCTATGCCACTTTTTGGTGTTTTATTTATTTCCTGATTTGTTTGCTTTCTGGTGTTTGATTTCCTGATTTCACTTGTTTGCTTGAAGGACTGTATGTATGTCACTGGGGGAATCGCTCCCCTCCGACTCCGAGCCGCTGGAGAGAGATGACACGGCACATGTACCAGCCGTGCCGCATGTCCAATCGCCTGCCGGCAGCATGTAGCGGTACAAGTCAAGGTGCATGTGCCCCAGTTGCAGCGGTTGGAGCTAGATATGCCTCCCCCAAGTGTACTATGGTGATGCGTGTATTGGCCGAACAAGGCCAAATTTTCTGGGCCTGCCGATCAACGCTCTGCAATCTCGAGTTTCTCTCGCAAGTATTGCAAAAATGTGCTACTTTTGGGGCCCCATACATCGTAGCACTTGATATTTTCCCCTTATAACAAAGTTTAGCAAGCACGAGTGCACAATGTGTTCATGGTGCTGGAAACTCTTCTGCGGAGAGACGTGATCAAGAGCATCATCCATCTGCTTGACTGCCTGTTAATGTTTGCTCTGTTCTTGGAACCCAAGTGTTCTATTGATTGCTCTGTTTCGTGCAGGAGGTGCTCTGCTCCAGGCGGTACATCGAGAGGTCGTTGCCGCCGCCAGCAGAGCCGGCAATGTCGAAGCCGGCGTTCTGGAACGCGCCGATGCTGCCGATATTAACCGGCAACAAGTGGACAGCCCCAGCGGTGGCGGGACGTGGTCCACCTCCAGGAGAAGGCATCGTCAGCCTTGGGCATGATCTGCACCTGCAATGCTGAGGATCTCGCAGAGATGAAGCTACTCAACAATATACGCACCCTGGCCTCAACATTGAGCGAGCAAGCGAGAGATATCAATGTTCCATAAAAGAAACGGGAATTAGTATTCTGACGGAGCGACCATAAAAGCTAGAAATGTACTACTCCCTCTGTTCACTTTTATAAGACCTTGAAGACATTTCAGACAATGTGCAAAACAACATATTTTGAGTTGTCTGAAACGACTTACAAAAGTGAACGGAGGGAGTAACTCATATGAGCAACGGTCCATGAACATATGTTCTTTGGGAATCTCCCAGTATAAAAAACGCTATCAACTACTCCCTCTGTACCAAAATGCTTACATTTACAGAGGGAGTATGTATGTGTGTGCTGAACAAATTTAAAAACTGTACGCTCCTGAACCTTCTATATGATCCATCAACACGGCCGTAAGCTTCATCAGAAAGATAAATCCGCACCGGAAGGGTTGACCTTCAACTCTTCATGATTGAGCCCAAACTCCTGCTGGTGAGCGGCCTTCCATCCCCTACTTGAAATTATGCAGAGCTCTCCACCAGAAATTGCAAACTTTGTGCACTTTTATCTTCCACACCTTCTTCCATCCAGGTAATTTACCACTTTAGTGCCAGTTGAGCAAGCTGCACAAGCCACTCTCAGGTTTCTTTCCTGGCCAGCATCATCAGTGAGCACATGATAAGCCAACCTGACGGAGTAGATGTTTCTCAAAACCCAAGCAATCCCATCTTCATCCAGCAGACAACCAGGAATCACCGTAGGGTATGAAACAACATGAAATTTTCCAACAACACCAGTGATCTGTAAAATAGGGATGTTTCTCTGATTTTGATTTTTCAAGGTGATCGAGCTTGTCCGTCTAACAGTAATAGGTATAAACAGTTGAATATGATGGTTGGAGGTAGAAACTACAGTTTGCTAATGAAGTAATCATGTTCTGCAGACATTCCAAAGACTAACAGTCTGCAGAATTTTCCATCATACTGGGTGGAAGAAAGAGGAAGGATTTCCTCATAGCAAAAATACAAAAATATACTCACTATTTTATATATTTGAAATACTTGTGTACCTCAAGGAATATGGATCTTACCACCAGTGTTCTCCTAATTTGTAGCCCGAAATATTTCATCTCATGTACCCAAATATTTAAATATATTTGATCTCAATGTGGCCACAATGTCAAAAGCAACGGTAGTTGCATATCATTTACCCTGCAAAAAAGAAAAGAGGGTTGCATACCATTTAATCTTGACTCCACCATTCTTTGGATTGTACAACTCGAACAATTTCAGATGAAACTATAACCATCGGTCTCCTAGTTGGGGCATGAATTGTTCCAGAGGGTGAACAACAAACACTAAAAGGGTTGCAACTTGCAAGAAAGGATGCTTCCTGGTCAACTGTTCCTCGGAAATAACTTATGTCCAAGGCCATTGTTAAGTTGTTACTGCATTTAAATCAATCTGCTATGTCATGCAAACAACTTGACAGCCGACACTATGCTGTTTCAAACTGCTTTCTGTTCTTTGTTCGTCCTATCTATAAGAGGAGTGCGTATGACCCATTCTTTCGCTTTTTAGCTCACTGGCCATCCGCTGGCAATTTCGGGCTTTATACTGAAAAGAGAACTGCAACAACATTGGAAAGCTTGGGTTCCATCCAATCCTAACTCCTTATGCATGAACATATAAGGTAGTAGTACATAAGGATCTTGAGAAAACATGTTAGTCACGTATAACAGAGGTACTGCGTTCAAGGTTTTATTCTACCAATCTATCCATGCCATTAATCCTGCTTTCCTGCCATTGTTTTTCTGATGACTATACCTCAGGAGAGATGACTAGACACTTCCCTGCCACTAATCCTGAAATAAGGTGTAGTGACCAGACATGGGGATCTTATAACTCTTAGTTGCGAAAGAATGATCATGGCAGTTAGATACAGGATCATCTAATCTTTGGAGGAAAAAAATGAATAAACACTACTTTAGTTGCACCACCTTTTCTAATCCCTGTCAATTGTGATATCGCAAGCACAAAAGTACAACGCTTTTAGTTCTTGAAACATGTGACCATCTCTGGGCTCAGGTTCAAGAAAATTGCAAAAGGGAACCAACTTCTTTTTATTTCTCTTCATAGTAGTGCCACATATCACAGCAGTTTACATCAAGATTACACAGCAGGTCTTGCATAAAACAAGCAAAACACTTCTTAATTACATCCAGAACACTACAGGAGAAAAGGACAGGATATGCTTGGACACTACACAAGAGCTAGAGCAGTGGCGCGTGGTTTGCAGCTCTCCCCTGTGATCATACTTAAGCCCAAACGTGCTCATATGGAGCACGCAACAATCGACGATGCATGTAGGCTCCACTCCTTCGCGCTGCACACAATCGACAAGGCAAAAGTTGCTGTTGCCCATGTACGCGAGAGTGGCCCTTATTGCTGCCAGCCGCCGCTCCGGGACTTTGAGGAACAACTTCTCCTTCGCAATCTTACAATATGGCTGCACAGCACTTTCGCGGCTGCGGGAGGCGACTTCACAGGCACAAATGTACCCGTCTTTACGGAGCCCAACCCATGCGTCTAGCTCGCTGTCGTAGTAGCCTTGTCCTTGGAAAGGTAGTGCCCATTCCCCATGCCACCTCCACTCAGAACGCTTGGTGTCAAATGAGAAGGTACCCTTTGGAACATGTTGATAAAGACTGTCGTGTGCAGACATGAATATGGTGTGCCCATCCGGGTGCAGCGCGTAAGAGGAAATTATATCATCCATGGCAAATGGCGGTGGCGATGGCACCCTTTTCCAGGACCAATCCATGGCTGGCCGTGGATCCTCAAGCTCATCGCTTCCCGTGGCTGCCCAAGACATGGCCTCAAAAGAGTGCTGCTCGCCGTCATGGCGAGATGTCAATGCATACAACTTATCACCGGCGGCCACAGAGATGTCAATGCCGCCAAGCAGTGAACGTGGTAGGCTTGGCCCGATGGTGATTCCCGCTATCTCGGTATCATATCCGAGGATGGGAGTCTGTGGACAGTGTGGGTTGGTGGCGATGAAGATGCTGTTACCAAAGGCCGTGAAGCTCATGCCAAGATGGCGTACTGGCACAGGAAACCGGAGGACGGGAGGGCCAGGGAACCCTAACTGCACGTCGCTGGTGCAGGTATCTTGCAAAGTGTCGGCATCAACCTTGTAGATGCTGAAGCCCGTGTCCCAATCATCCAGCACCAGGTAGAGGTGCTTCTTCGGCGCACGCCGCGGCTTTTTTCCGGTGCGGTCGCCGTCGAGGTGCGAGTGCTGACGCTTAGGCATGCTTCTGCAATGGATCTTCCGGCCCTAAAGATTGATTTTTTTTTTTGTTCTGGTGGTTACGAGGTCGCCAGTACAGGAGAAGAAACGAGCCGGAAGGGCAAGGAGACGACAATGGGGATCCAGATCTATCTATCTAACCTGGCAATGGTGTGTTACTTATAGGTCTTGGAACCCCTCCCCTTATTTATGAAGCGGGGCCTCGGATTGGAGTGACTAATCCAACTCCCGGCCGCGCTCGGATTGCAGATAGAACTCCCGACCTAGACCCCGAGTCGGAGCAGAAGCACGAAATGACTAATCCAACTCCCGGCAATGGGAACCCCCTACAGGACAGCCAAGAGTTACCGGAGTTACCGCGCCGTCGTCGCCGGAGTCGTTGCCGCCGCGCCCGGGGTCGCCGGAATGTTGATGTGGCCGGCGGCGCTCCGGCCCTCCTCTGCTTCCCCTCCTTTCTTTGCGCGTCTGCTTTTTCTTTTCTTTTGAGGGCTACTTTGCGCGTCTGCTATTCTTTCTTCAGACGCCTCCATTGTAAATCTCAAAAAATAAGATAAATTCTCTAAAAGATCCTCAAAAAATAAAGTTCTCAAAAAATATAAATTCTCAAAAAAAAAACTCTAAATTTGCTAAAAAATAAGATAAATTCTCTAAAAGATCCTCAAAAAAGATAAAATTTTCTTTAAATATACTTCGCTAAAACAAATAATTCCTCTGTAAAAATAGTGATCTAAACGCTATTATATTTCTTTAGGGAGGGACTACATATTACCGGCCGAAGCCACCAAGAAAATACATATTAAAAAATGTTACCCAAAATTTATAAAATTTTCATGAATTTTTTAAGAGTTCATGGATTAAAACAATGTTCATGCATTCTAAATAGCTTTCATGATTTTATAAAGTTTATTTTTAAAATGATTTGAATTTAAATATATTCAAATAATAATAATAATACATTCGTACGTTATAAAAAAGAGGTACACCATTTGTTTAAAGTACATGGTTCTTTCAAAATTAAATATTTAAGAAATGCTCGTGAATACTTTAAATTGCAATTTTAAAAATGGTCATGATTTTTCAAAATTGATCCTCTTTTGAAAAATGTTTATCTATTATGAACCAGTATAAGCAAAACCGGAAGAAAAACAAACGAAACTACACCACCCCGCACATGGGGAGGCACGGCACTGGCATCCAACGGCACGATCTCTATTCTCTAGTCGAGTGGCTTGGTGCGCGCGTTGAAGAGAGAAACGAGGAAAGCTCGTCCATGCCTCAAGTTGTAGATTATTGAGTATTGACTGTCCGATTGATATGAATCGACTTTCAGATTCAGTAAAGAAAATGATTAAACTGGTAGATCTCTGAATCTACTGAAGATTCTGAATATGTGCAAGTGCAGATAAACTTGACTTCAGAAGGATGAAAACCAACCTTAGTCTTCACGCAAGAGAAACTTAAGCTATGTGTGCAGACTGAATCTCTGCTGAAGCCACCACAGTGGTTTTAACTTTTTTACGGGGAATATCAGAAGTTCTACTTAAGCATTAAAGGAGAAGGAAAATCTGTGCAGACTGAAACCCAGCTTAAGCAGTCCACAGTCTGTTCTGAAGGAGCCAGAGAGAAAACCTGATCTTGCCTTCAGTTCGGAAGGGCCAAATGTTGCGGCTGTTGGTGTTCTGAATCTGACCAAAGAAAGAAATGAGCATCATAGGCTGACCAAAGAAACTGTGATGAAGATATCCATGTGATCCTAAGAGGAGAGGAGATACGCTGGACTCCTCTCATCCACTTGCCATTGAGGATGCCCTCACTGACCGTGATCTTTTCTCCTTTACGCCAAACGTAACAGAGAAGCAGAAATCTCCGAGGGCTCCTACCCACGTCTGACCGCAGCCCGAAAGGAGACATGCTCCACATTATCGATCTGAATCTTAGTCTTTCAGCTTCATTTGGTGTCAAACTAAAGCTGACCTCAGGTCTTGACTCCCCTTTTGTGTTTTGAGAATCAATTCACTAACTCAAGGAAACTTTTCATAGCTTTTCCATTTACACAGCAAAGCTAAGAGAGGGAGAGAGAGGGAGAGAGATGATCTGCCGAAAAGATAATTTATTCTTTATTCTGCTGCAGAGGACAGGATGTGATTTTGCAGTTGTACACTCCGGTGCATAACTGACATGAATCAATCATCAAGACAAAAAGGTATATCATGTCATTATAAATAATACAGACAGAAAAAGAAAATACACTTCAGGTGATATTCCAGTGCAGAATAAAATGCATACATGTCAAGAGGGTATAAAGCTCCACCGCGCCAGCATCACAAAGCACTATCATGGCATTAGGAACAAGTTCACAACAAAACCACCAGAAAGAAATAATATATTGATTTCAGGTGATGTTCCACCGCATACCAAAGAGCGTAAATGACATACACCAGTCATCACACACAAATGTAGAGTGTCCACCACAAGGACATCTCAAAGAAGGGCAAGATTTCTACTATACAGCCCAAAAAGAGAAGAAGAATATCAAATCGCTATCCGTTTTCTAGTTACAAGCTGTGTTCAAACAGAGCACCAGGTCTCCAGCCTTCAGCTTTCATTGCATTGTACCTGTCCATGATGAAATGGAAGGATGAGGACCTGCTGCTGCAGCGCACATTCTCGGCGCAGAAGAGCTAAGGCTGCTATTGAGATTTACAGCATGGCTTGAATCATGTGCGGTCATACACAAGTGGATGTACAGAGTTTGCGAGGGCCTTCTATCAGATGACGGAATCTTACTGTGTGCAAAAGTACAATGTAGGATGCTTTCAGACGCTGTAATTCACAGAGAGGTGACTGAGGTAGCCACCCTAGTGCAATGCCCTTTGAAGATCAGATAGCAACCTGCGGAACTCATTCATAATCAGGTAGATAGCGAGCCTGCAGTGGCTTTTTGCTGAGTGACGGAAGGAGTTCATCAACAACCTCAGAAGGCCTCTTATGTCATCTTCATATTCAAATCTATGGCCATCATCGTCCTCGTAGTTCAGTGTATCACGAAGAAACGAACAACGCAGGCCTTCAGATTTCCATCCTTTGTAATGTCCCAAGGAGTTCAGAAGATCTTCTCCACCAGCGGTATCTTTGACTTTCCAGAACAGCTGAAACAATGAGACAAAGTTTCCATATCCTTGATAAGGCTCCATCAGGTCAATATGACTACAGAGTAGGCTGCCATCACACGCGTTCACTCCCTGGGATATGATCCTTAGCCACTCGGTCAGATCAAATGGTAGCTTCTGACCATGAAATACCTCCTCGGTAACCATATGAACAAATTGGCGGTAGTCAAGGTCCCCAACAGCCTCACGGTACTCCACTATCGCGCCCTCGGCCAGACCATCAAGCTTGATGGAGTCATCTTGATAGATTTGGAAGTTCTTCGAGGAAAACTTTCCAGCAAGAGCAAAGTGTTCATGATGGAGCTTGACAACTTTGTTAAATGAACGCATCAAGATCACTCTGCTACGAAGCATAGATAACTTCAGAGTGGTCGGTATCATTATCTCAGCAACCTCTTCGCAGCTCAGGACATCTCTACATCCAGGGAGCTCACAGTACTCGTGCATCTTGTACCTCAAAGAATAATCATACAAACTCTCTATGTCTTCGATCTCTACCGCACACCTGAGGTGCCTGTGATGAGCATCAAAATTCAGCCTCCTTGGAACTCCTAGCTTGTTCCTAGCACTACACTTCAGGACTTTAGAGCCCGTTGACTTGCAATTCCTGTAACAGTGATAAAGATTGAGTAGAGTCCTTCCGAGGTGCTTTCATATGTGCTAATAAAATGCATGACCACAGTAATGTAATGAATAAAAATGTAAGGTAAGGCATACCCATACCTTACAGGGGACTTCTTAGCTGGTGGTGTCATTGTGTTTTCTTGAGAAATCAGTTTTTCAACAATTCCTTTTGGTTCAGTAGCCAATAGCCTGCCTTCTTTAGAACAGCTCTCGACCCATCCTATTGAGCTCACTTGCTTTTTTCAGAGGAACTGGGAGTTAGTGCAAGAAGATGTTATACAAGCTGTGAAAGAATTCTTTAAGTCAAGGATTATGCCACCAGGTACAAATGATACGGTTATCTGTCTCATCCCCAAGGGGAGTGATCCACAAGGTCTGAAGGTTTATAGACCGATCAGCCTATGCAATGTACTTTACAAGGTGGTGTCAAAATGTCTGGTAAACAGACTAAGGCCTTTTTTGGATGAGATCATCTCAGAGACGCAGATGCGACCATTGCCTTCGAGTGCTTCCATAAGATCCAACATAGCAAGAATGGATCGAATACTCACTATGCGTACAAAATGGATCTTGCCAAAGCTTACGACAGATGTGACTGGAGGTTTCTTGAGGGAGCAATGCACAAACTGGGCTTCTGCCAAACATGAATTGGGTGGATAATGAGCTGTGTCAAATCGGTGTCATATGCTGTCAAGTGGAATGGCCAACTCCTTGAATCCTTTATACCCACAAGAGGGCTTCGGCAGGGTGATCCCCTAAGCCCATATTTGTTTCTGCTGGTAGCAGATGGACTAGTTAGCACCCTCCGTAAGGAGATTGCAGCTAAAAGAATAACTCCCATAAAGGTGGCTAGGGGAAGCCCAGGGATTTCCAACTTGTTGTTTGCTGATGACAGTTTGCTATTTTTTAAAGCTTCACATGGGGAGGCTTTAGTGATAAAGGAGGTTCTCGAAAAGTTCCAATGAGGCACGGGGCAGCTACTGAGTCAAGCGAAGTGTTCCTTACTGTTTAGTGAACACTGTCCAGTGCATGTCCAGGAAAGTATTAAGGATACATTAGGGGTAGTGGCATCATCCTTTGAGAGCAAGTACCTGGGCCTCCCAACCCCGGAGGGTAGGATGAAGGGTGAAAAGTTTCAACCTATTATGGAGAGGTTTGTGAAGAGATGCTCGGATTGGAATGAAAGGTACATGTCTCATGCAGCAAAAGAGGTCCACTAAATCTCGGTTGCTCAAGCATTACCCACCTACCCAATGAGAATTTTCAAGATGAACAAAAGTTTTTGTGAAAAGTATGAGAAACTTATTAGGGACTTTTGGTGGGGTGATGAAGAGGGACACAGGAAGGTGCACTGGATGTCATGGGAACAAATGGTGAAACCAAAGCGGGGAGGTGGAATTGGTTTCCGTGATATGCTGTCCTTTAACCAGGCTTTGCTTGCGAGGCAAGGATGGAGATTACTCCAGTATCCGAACAGCCTGTGTGCTAGGGTTCTAAAGTCCAAATATTACCCGAATGGGGAGTTACTAGATACAGTCTTTGCGACTGACGCATCGCCGGTATGGAGAGGCATTGAATTTGGGCTGGAACTCCTGAAAGAAGGAGTCATTTGGAGGATCGGTGATGGCCGGAAAATTAGGATACAGAGAGACAATTGGATCCCCAGGCTTAATGGATTAAAGGTGGCCACATTTATAAGGAATTCACGCCTTCGTTGGGTGAATCAGCTCATCAAACCGGACAGCAATGAATGGAATTCAGAACTCATTCACCAAATCTTCCCTGTTTACGATGCAGAGGCAATCTGTAGGATAAAACTGCCCACCAGGAGGTCTACGGACATCATTGCTTGGCATCATGAAAATACAGGTATTTTCTTTGTAAGAAGTGCATATAAACTGGCCGAGGAAATCAAAGTGAGGGATAAGGCCCAGGCATCTAGCTCTTCAGGCTCAGCAAATAATAGGAGCAGCTGGGACCTGATTTGGAAATCCAAAATACCCCAGAAAATAAAGATAAATGCTTGGAGAATTGCAACAAATTCTCTGGCCACCATCAAAATTAAAGTCAGGCGCACCTTGGGGAAGATTGCAACTTGTACCATCTGCGGTCAGGAGGATGAAGATGAGTTCCACGCAGTGGTGGCGTGCACAAAAGCTAAAGCTCTCCGGAGTGAGATGAGAAAAGTTTGGGCTTTACCCACAGAGAAAGAATTCAGGTACACAGGGAGGGACTGGCTCCAATGCCTCTTAGCGAAGTGCGATGAAGACACAAGGGAGAAGCTAATGTTACTATTCTAGAGAGCTTGGTTCCTACGCGATGACTGCGTTCATGGAGAAGGAAAAGCAAGAGTTTCTGTATCGGTTCACTTCTTGGAGAGGTACAAGGAAGAGATCCACCAGTCAATGTGCGAACTAACAGATGACCGAGGGAAAGGTAGTCTGCTCCCTGAAAAATTAAACACTCCCACCCAGACTCCGAAGACGATCTGCAAATGGAACCCCCCTCCTGTCGGAGTTTGGAAACTAAATACAGATGCGTCGTTCATCGGCAAATCAGAGGATACCTGTCTTGGAACGGTAGTCAGAGATCACAGGGGAGATGTGGTCTTGTCAGTCTGCAGGAAGATCAAGGCAAGTGCAGGCCCTGAAGAAGCAGAAGCGGAGGCAATCAAGTTGGGGATGAGCGAGCTGTCAAGCTTGTACCAAGGCAAATTAATCATTGAATCTGACTGCCTAACCATGGTGAATCGACTGAAAGCGGAAGGAGTGGACAAATCACAATTACACCACATTGTCCAAGACATCAGGGATCAGATGGGGCTCTTTGAATCCGTCTCCTGGTCGGCGACCAAACGAGAGGGCAATCAGCTAGCACATTCGCTGGCTGCTTGGGCAAGGAAGAACGGCGGATGCAGAGTCATTGCCGGTGTCCCAAGTCAATTAGTTGATCTGTCTCTATGTGAATGTAACCCTGTCTAAAGCCATTAGCTTTTGGCTTGCCTCAAAAAAAAAACTATCTTACACTGATTAACAACATGCGTATAGACCTTAAACTTTTGTGCATCTCCCAAAAGTTTATTCATTTACTTCCAAATCCCTCTCTCTATCTCCTAATGGCAGGGGTCGGAGGTGGCATGGCTGCTCATTCCTCTTCTCATCTTGCTCCCGTCTCCTTCCAAATCCCTCTCTCTATCTCCTAATGGCAGGGCCTATCGACCGAGAGACGAGAGTACAGGGGAACGCAGGAGGAGTCGGGTCTCGAGCTGGCAGCCAGACGGGAAGGAAGAAGAGGAACGCGAAGGAGAGACGGAGATGTAGGTCACAACGACGAAATCCTTGACAACGCCGTCGGGTAGGTGGCGGCGGTGGCTCGTGCTCCTCCTTAGCCGTGTCTCCTCCTCCTATGGCGCCGGCGGACTGCGTCCGCATCTGGGTCAGATGCCGACAGAACGCGCGCCTGCCATTCTCTGCTGCACGCGTCGCCGGTGCGGAGAAGGGCCGTGGCACGCCTTGACGCACGACATCCCGTCTTCCTCCTGCTCCTCCCGCGGTGACCACCGGCCCCTGCACACCTCTCACGCGAAGCCGACCTCGAGCAGGCTCTAGGGGCTAGAAACCCTAGTGCGATGCACGTGCCGACCGAGGAGCAGCGGCTGTGGCGCGAGGGGAGGCGAGGAAGAGAGGAGAGAGCACGGGGAGAGGGAGAGCAGCGGCTAAAGGGTTCACCCAGTCGGTCGCTCTCCTCGGCCTAACGCGCAGTTGAGCCATACACATGATGACACGCAAGGGACAACACGTGAAATCCCGACACTACCCTAGGTGGCCCTCCAAATTTACAGGCGGTGGCACGCTACCCACGCCGGTTAGAACCAGCATCGGTCACGCCTACTTCCACTGTCTCTGACATCAGTGGCCCACTCCGACTGGTCCTGCCTGTAATAGAGAGTGAGGGTAGTTTGACGGGATAAAATTTATGGGACTATTCATTGCTAGTCACATCAGACTTGATCAAATGGTCCAGATTGTTTCATCTGAAGATCCGACGACCGGGATTCGTTTGGACAGGCAATCGGACGGTCCAGAGTGCAAGTGCCCTGAGAAAGCTTCATTTTGTTCCACAATCTAACAATGGTATGCATGTAGACTCCACTCCCTCGCGTTGCACGCATTCGACAAGGCAAAAGTTGTTGTTGCCCATGTACGCGAGAGTGGCCCTTTTGCTGCCAGTCGCCGCTCCGGGACTTTGAGGAACAACTTCTCCTTCATAATCTTCCAACATGGCTGCACATCACTTTCGGTGCTACGGGAGGCAACTTCACATGAACAAATGTACCCGTCTTTACGGAGCCCAATCCATGTGTCTAGCTCGCTGTCGTAGTAGCGTTGTCCTTGGAAAGGCAGCGCCCATTCCCCTTGCCACCTCCACTCAGAATGCTTGGTGTCGAATGAGAAGGTACCTTTGGAACATATTGATAACGTAGGTCGTGTGCTGACATGAATATGGTGTTCCTGTCCGGGTGCAGCGCATACGAGGTAATTATGTTGATAACGTTTGTCATGTGCACATAGATTGAATTAATTATGTTCCCGTCCGGGTGCAGCGCATACGAGGTAATTATGTTGATAACGTTTGTCGTGTGCACATAGATTGACTTAAGTATTGAAGGAAATATGCCCTAGAGGCAATAATAAAGTTATTATTGATTTCCTTATATCATGATAAATGTTTATTATTCATGCTAGAATTGTATTTGAAGGAAATATGCCCTAGAGGCAATAATAAATTATTATTTATTTCCTTATATCATGATAAATGTTTATTATTCATGCTAGAATTGTATTAACCGGAAACATAATACATGTGTGAATACATAGACAAACAGAATGTCACTAGTATGCCTCTACTTGACTAGCTCGTTAATCAAAGATGATTATGTTTCCTAACCATGGACAAAGAGTTGTTATTTGATTAACGGGATCGCATCATTAGTTGAATGATCTGATTGACATGACCCATTCCATTAGCTTAGCACCCGATCGTTTAGTATGTTGCTATTGCTTTCTTCATGACTTATACATGTTCCTATGACTATGAGATTATGCAACTCCCGTTTGCCGGAGGAACACTTTGTGTGCTACTAAACGTCACAACATAACTGGGTGATTATAAAGGAGCTCTACAGGTGTTTCCAAAGGTAGATGTTGGGTTGGCGTATTTCGAGAATAGGATTTGTCACTCCGATTGTCGGAGAGGTATCTCTGGGCCCTCTCGGTAATGCACATCACTTAAAGCCTTCCAAGAATTACAACTAATGAGTTAGTTACAAGATGATGTATTACGGAACGAGTAAAGAGACTTGCCGGTAACGAGATTGAACTAGGTATTGGATACCGACGATCGAATCTCGGGCAAGTAACATACCGATGACAAAGGGAACAATGTATGTTGTTATGCGGTCTGACCGATAAAGATCTTCGTAGAATATGTAGGAGCCAATATGGGCATCCAGGTCCCACTATTGGTTATTGACCGTAGACGTGTCTCGGTCATGTCTACATTGTTCTCGAACCGTAGGGTCCGCACGCTTAACGTTACGATGACAGTTATTATGAGTTTATGCATTTTGGTGTACCGAAGATTGTTCGGAATCCCGGATGTGATCATGGACATGACAAGGAGTCTCGAAATGGTCGAGACATAAAGATTGATATATTGGAAGCCTATGTTTGGATATCGGAAGTGTTCCGGGTGAAATCGGTATTTTACCGGAGTACCGGGAGGTTACCGGAACCCCCCGGGAGCTGTATGGGCCTTAATGGGCTTTAATGGAAAGGAGAAGGAGCAGCCCAAGATGGGCCGCGTGCCTCCCCCCTCCCCTAGTCCTATTAGGACAAGGAGAGGTGGCCGGCCCCCCTCTCTCTCTTTCCCCCTCAGCGAATCCTACTCCAACTAGGATTGGGGGAGGAATCCTACTCCCAGAGGGAGTAGGACTCCCTTGGCGCGCCCTCCTTGGCCGGCCGCACCCCTCCCCTTGGCTCCTTTATATACGGAGGCAAGGGGGCACCCTAGCACACACAAGTTAATCATTGAGATCGTTCCTTAGCCGTGTGCGGTGCCCCCTGCCACCATATTCCACCTCGATCATATTGTAGCAGTGCTTAGGCGAAGCCCTGCGACGGTAGAACATCAAGATCGTCACCATGCTGTCATGCTGACGGAACTCCTCCCCGACGCTTTGCTGGATCGGAGCCCGGGGATCGTCATCGAGCTGTACGTGTGCTAAGAACTCAGAGGTGCTGGAGTAACGGTGCTTGGATCGGTCGGATCGGGAAGACGTACGACTACTTCCTCTACGTTGTGTCAACGCTTCCGCAGTCGGTCTGCGTGGGTACGTAGACAACACTCTCCCCTCTCGTTGCTGTGCATCACCATGATCTTGCGTGTGCGTAGGAATTTTTTTGAAATTACTACATTGCCCAACAGTATTAACCGGAAACATAATACATGTGTGAATACATAGACAAACTGAGTGTCACTAGTATGCCTCTACTTGACTAGCTCGTTAATCAAAGATGGTTATGTTTCCTAACCATGGACAAAGAGTTGTTATTTGATTAACAGGATCACATCATTAGTTGAATGATCTGATTGACATGACCCATTCCATTAGCTTAGCACCCGATCGTTTAGTATGTTGCTATTGCTTTCTTCATGACTTATACATGTTCCTATGACTATGAGATTATGCAACTCCCGTTTGCCGGAGGAACACTTTGTGTGCTACCAAACGCCACAACGTAACTGGGTGATTATAAAGGAGCTCTACATGTGTCTCCAAAGGTAGATGTTGGGTTGGCGTATTTCGAGAATAGGATTTGTCACTCCGATTGTCGGAGAGGTATCTCTGGGCCCTCTCGGTAATGCACATCACTTAAAGCCTTGCAAGCATTACAACTAATGAGTTAGTTACAAGATGATGTATTGCGGAACGAGTAAAGAGACTTGCCGGTAACGAGATTGAAATAGGTATTGGATACCGACGATCGAATCTCGGGCAAGTAACATACCGATGACAAAGGGAACAACGTATGTTGTTATGCGGTCTGACCGATAAAGATCTTCGTAGAATATGTAGGAGCCAATATGGGCATCCAGGTCCCGCTATTGGTTATTGACCGAAGACGTTTCTCAGTCATGTCTACATTGTTCTCGAACCGTAGGGTCCGCACACTTAACGTTACGATGACAGTTATTATGAGTTTATGCATTTTGATGTACCGAAGATTGTTCAGAGTCCTGGATGTGATCATGGACATGACAAGGAGTCTCGAAATGGTCGAGACATAAAGATTGATATATTGGAAGCCTATGTTTGGATATCGGAAGTGTTCCGGGTGAAATCGGTATTTTACCGGAGTACCGGGAGGTTACCGGAACCCCCCGGGAGCTGTATGGGCCTTAATGGGCTTTAATGGAAAGGAGAAGGAGCAGCCCAAGATGGGCCGCGTGCCTCCCCCCTCCCCTAGTCCTATTAGGACAAGGAGAGGTGGCCGGCCCCCCTCTCTCTCTTTCCCCCTCAGCGAATCCTACTCCAACTAGGATTGGGGGAGGAATCCTACTCCCAGAGGGAGTAGGACTCCCTTGGCGCGCCCTCCTTGGCCGGCCGCACCCCTCCCCTTGGCTCCTTTATATACGGAGGCAAGGGGGCACCCTAGCACACACAAGTTAATCATTGAGATCGTTCCTTAGCCGTGTGCGGTGCCCCCTGCCACCATATTCCACCTCGATCATATTGTAGCAGTGCTTAGGCGAAGCCCTGCGACGGTAGAACATCAAGATCGTCACCATGCTGTCATGCTGACGGAACTCCTCCCCGACGCTTTGCTGGATCGGAGCCCGGGGATCGTCATCGAGCTGTACGTGTGCTAAGAACTCAGAGGTGCTGGAGTAACGGTGCTTGGATCGGTCGGATCGGGAAGACGTACGACTACTTCCTCTACGTTGTGTCAACGCTTCCGCAGTCGGTCTGCGTGGGTACGTAGACAACACTCTCCCCTCTCGTTGCTGTGCATCACCATGATCTTGCGTGTGCGTAGGAATTTTTTTGAAATTACTACATTGCCCAACAGTATTAACCGGAAACATAATACATGTGTGAATACATAGACAAACTGAGTGTCACTAGTATGCCTCTACTTGACTAGCTCGTTAATCAAAGATGGTTATGTTTCCTAACCATGGACAAAGAGTTGTTATTTGATTAACAGGATCACATCATTAGTTGAATGATCTGATTGACATGACCCATTCCATTAGCTTAGCACCCGATCGTTTAGTATGTTGCTATTGCTTTCTTCATGACTTATACATGTTCCTATGACTATGAGATTATGCAACTCCCGTTTGCCGGAGGAACACTTTGTGTGCTACCAAACGCCACAACGTAACTGGGTGATTATAAAGGAGCTCTACATGTGTCTCCAAAGGTAGATGTTGGGTTGGCGTATTTCGAGAATAGGATTTGTCACTCCGATTGTCGGAGAGGTATCTCTGGGCCCTCTCGGTAATGCACATCACTTAAAGCCTTGCAAGCATTACAACTAATGAGTTAGTTACAAGATGATGTATTGCGGAACGAGTAAAGAGACTTGCCGGTAACGAGATTGAAATAGGTATTGGATACCGACGATCGAATCTCGGGCAAGTAACATACCGATGACAAAGGGAACAACGTATGTTGTTATGCGGTCTGACCGATAAAGATCTTCGTAGAATATGTAGGAGCCAATATGGGCATCCAGGTCCCGCTATTGGTTATTGACCGAAGACGTTTCTCAGTCATGTCTACATTGTTCTCGAACCGTAGGGTCCGCACACTTAACGTTACGATGACAGTTATTATGAGTTTATGCATTTTGATGTACCGAAGATTGTTCAGAGTCCTGGATGTGATCATGGACATGACGAGGAGTCTCGAAATGGTCGAGACATAAAGATTGATATATTGGAAGCCTATGTTTGGATATCGGAAGTGTTCCGGGTGAAATCGGGATTTTACCGGAGTACCGGGAGGTTACCGGAACCCCCCCGGGAGCTATATGGGCCTTAGTGGGCTTTAGTGGAAAGGAGAAAGGGGCATCCCAAGGTGGGCCGCGCGCCTCCCCCTCCCCTAGTCCTATTAGGACAAGGAGAGGTGGCCGGCCCCCTCTCTCTCTTTCCCACCTCAAGGAATCCTATTCCAACTAGGATTGGGGGGGGGGGGAATCCTACTCCCAGAGGGAGTAGGACTCCCTTGGCACGCCCTCCTTGGCCGGCCGCACCCCTCCCCTTGGCTCCTTTGTATACGGAGGCAAGGGGGCACCCTAGCACACACAAGTTAATCATTGAGATCGTTCCTTAGCCGTGTGCGGTGCCCCCTGCCACCATATTCCACCTCGATCATATTGTAGCAGTGCTTAGGCGAAGCCCTGCGACGATAGAACATCAAGATCGTCACCATGCCGTCATGCTGACAGAACTCCTCCCCGACGCTTTGCTGGATCGGAGCCCGGGGATCGTCATCGAGCTGTACGTGTGCTAAGAACTCGGAGGTGCCGGAGTAACGGTGCTTGGATCGGTCGGATCGGGAAGACGTACGACTACTTCCTCTACGTTGTGTCAACGCTTCCGCAGTCGGTCTGCGTGGGTACATAGACAACACTCTCCCCTCTCGTTGCTGTGCATCACCATGATCTTGCGTGTGCGTAGGAATTTTTTTGAAATTACTACGTTGCCCAACAGTGGCATCCGAGCCTAGGTTTTATGGTTTGATGTTATATGCACGAGTAGAACACAAGTGAGTTGTGGGCGATATAATTCATACTGCCTACTAGCATGTCATACTTTGGTTCGGCGGTATTGTTGGACGAGACGACCCGGACCAAAATTACGCGTACGCTTACGCGAGACCGGTTCCCCCGACGTGCTTTGCACATAGGTGGCTTGCGGGCGACTGTCTCTCCAACTTTAGTTGAACCAAGTGTGGCTACGCCCGGTCCTTGTGAAGGTTAAAACGGAGTCTATTTGACAAACTATCATTGTGGTTTTGATGCGTAGGTGAGATTGGTTCTTGCTTAAGCCCGTAGCAGCCACGTAAAACTTGCAACAACAAAGTAGAGGACGTCTAACTTGTTTTTGCAGGGCATGTTGTGATGTGATATGGCCAAGACATGATGCTAAATTTTATTGTATGAGATGATCATGTTTTGTAACCGAGTTATCGGCAACTGGCAGGAGCCATATGGTTGTCACTTTATTGTATGCAATGCAATCGCGATGTAATGCTTTATTTTATCACTAAGCGGTAGCGATAGTCGTGGAAGCATAAGATTGGCGAGACGACAATGTTGCTACGATGGAGATCAAGGTGTCGCGCCGGTGACGATGGTGATCATGACGGTGCTTCGGAGATGGAGATCACAAGCACAAGATGATGATGGCCATATCATATCACTTATATTGATTGCATGTGATGTTTATCTTTTTATGCATCTTATCTTGCTTTGATTGACGGTAGCATTATAAGATGATCTCTCACTAAATTATCAAGAAGTGTTCTCCCTGAGTATGCACCGTTGCCAAAGTTCGTCGTGCCCAGACACCACGTGATGATCGGGTGTGATAAGCTCTACGTCCATCTACAACGGGTGCAAGCCAGTTTTTGCACACGCAGAATACTCAGGTTAAACTTGACGAGCCTAGCATATGCAGATATGGCCTCGGAACACGGAGACCGAAAGGTCGAGCGTGAATCATATAGTAGATATGATCAACATAACGATGTTCACCATCGAAAACTACTCCATCTCACGTGATGATCGGTTATGGTTTAGTTGATTTGGATCACGTGATCACTTAGAGGATTAGAGGGATGTCTATCTAAGTGGGAGCTCTTAAGTAATTTGATTAATTGAACTTAAACTTATCATGAACTTAGTCCTGGTAGTATTTTGCAAATTATGTTGTAGATTAATAGCTCACGTTGTTGCTTCCCTGTGTTTATTTTGATATGTTCTTAGAGAAAATTGTGTTGAAAGATGTTAGTAGCAATGATGCGGATTGGATCCGTGATCTGAGGTTTATCCTCATTGCTGCACAGAGGAATTATGTCCTTGATGCACCGCTAGGTGACAGACATATTGCAGGAGTAGACGCAGATGTTATGAACGTTTGGCTAGCTCAATATGATGACTACTTGATAGTTTAGTGCACCATGCTTAATGGCTTAGAATCAGGACTTCAAAGACGTTTTGAACTTCATGGACCATATGAGATGTTCCAGGAGTTAAAGTTAATATTTCAAGCAAATACCCGAGTTGAGAGATATGAAGTCTCCAACAAGTTCTGTAGCTAAAAGATGGAGGAGAATCGCTCAACTAGTGAGCATGTGCTCAGATTGTCTGGGTACTACAATCGCTTGAATCAAGTGGGAGTTAATCTTCCAGATAAAATAGTGATTGACAGAATTCTCTAGTCACCATCACCAAGTTAGTAGAACTTCGTGATGAACTATAATATGCAAGGGATGACAAAAGTAATTCCCAAGCTCTTCCTGATGCTGAAATCGACGAAGGTAGAAATCAAGAAAAACAAGACCACTAGTTTCAAGAAAAGGGCAAAGGTAAGAAGGGGAACTTCAAGAAGAACGGCAAGCAAGTTGCTGCTCAAGTGAAGAAGCCCAAGTCTGGTCCTAAGCCTGAGACTAAGTGCTCCTACTGCAAAGGGACTGGTCACTAGAAGCAGAACTACCCCAAGTGATTGGCGGATAAGAAGGATGGCAAAGTGAACATAAGTATATTTGATATACATCTTATTGATGTGTACTTTACTAGTGTTTATAGCAACCCCTCAGTATTTGATACTAAGTTCAGTTGCTAAGATTAGTAACTCGAAACGGGAGTTGCAGAATAAACAGAGACTAGTTAAGGGTGAAGTGACGATGAGTGTTGGAAGTGGTTCCAAGATTGATATGATCATCATCGCACACTCCCTATAATTTTGGGATTAGTGTTGAACCTAAATAAGTGTTATTTGGTGTTTGCGTTCATCATGAATATGATTTGATCATGTTTATTGTAATACGGTTATTCATTTAAGTAAGAGAATAAATTGTTGTTCTGTTTACATGAATAAAACCTTATATGGTTACACACCCAATGAAAATAGTTCGTTGGATCTCGATCATAGTGATACACATAATCATAATATTGAAACCAAAAGATGCAAAGTTAATAATGATAGTGCAACTTATTTGTGGCACTGCCGTTTAGGTCATATTGGTGTAAAGCGCATGAAGAAACTCCATGCTGATGGGCTTTTGGAATCACTTGATTATGAATCAGTTGATGCTTGCGAACCATGCCTCATGGGCAAGATGACTAAGACTCCGTTCTTCGGAACAATGGAGCGAGCAAAAGATTTGTTGGAAATCATACATACTGATGTATGTGGTCCAATGAATATCGAGGCTCGCGACAGGTATCATTATTTTCTGATCTTCATAGATGATTTGAGCAGATATGAGTATATCTACTTGATGAAACATAAGTCTGAAACATTTGAAAAGTTCAAAGAATTTCAGAGTGAAGTGAAAAAATCATCATAACAAGAAAATAAAGTTTCTACGATCTGATCGTAGAGAAGAGTATTTGAGTTACGAGTTTGGCCTTCAGTTAAAAACAATGTGAAATAGTTTCACTACTCACGCCACCTGGAACACCACAATGTAATGGTGTGTCCGAACGTCATAACCATACTTTATTAGATATGGTGCGATCTATGATGTCTCTTACCGATCTACCACTATCATTTTGGGGTTATGCATTAGAGACAGCTGCATTCACGTTAAATAGGGCACCATCTAAATCCGTTGAGACGACACCGTATGAACTATGGTTTGGCAAGAAACCTAAGCTGTCGTTTCTTAAAGTTTGAGGTTGCAATGCTTATGTGAAAAAGTTTCAACCTGATAAGCTCAAACCCAAATCGGAGAAATGTGTCTTCATAGGATATCCAAAGGAAACTATTGGATACACCTTCTATCACAGATCCGAAGGCAAGACTTTTGTTGCTAAATTCGGAAACTTTCTAGAGAAGGAGTTTCTCTCGAAAGAAGTGAGTGGGAGGAAAGTAGAAAACTTGATAAGGTAATTGTACCTTCTCCCTTATTGGAAAGTAGTTCGTCACAGAAATCTGTTCTTGTGACTAGTACACCAATTAGTGAGGAAGCTAACGATGATGATCATGTAACTTCAGATCAAGTTACTACCGAATCTCGTAGGTAAACCAGAGTAAGATCCGCACCAGAGTGTTACGGTAATCCTGTTCTGGAAGTCATGTTACTAGACCATGACGAACTTGCGAACTATGAGGAAGCAAAGATGAGCCCAGATTCCGCGAAATGGTTTGAGGCCATGAAATCTGAGATATGATCCATGTATGAGAACAAAGTATGGACTTTGATGGATTTGCCCGATGATCGGCAAGCCATAAAAAAATAAATGGATCTTCAAGAGGAAGACGGACGATGATAGTAGTTTTATTATCTACAAAGCTAGAATTGTCGCAAAAGGTTTTCGACAAGTTTAAGGTGTTGACTACGATGAGAGATTCTCACTCGTATCTATGCTTAAGTCAGTCCGAATCATGTTAGCAATTGCCGCATTTTATGAAATCTGGCAAACGGATAAACAAAACTGAATTCCTTAATGGATTTATTAAAGAAGAGTTGTATACGATGCAACTAGAAGGTTTTGTCAATCCGAAAGGTGCTAACAAAATGTGCAAGCTCCAGCGATCCATCTGTGGACTGGTGCAAGCATCTCGGAGTAGGAATATACGCTTTGATGAGTTGATCAAAGCATATAGTTTTATACATATTTGCGGTGAAGCCTATATTTACAAGAAAGTGAGTGGGAGCACTACAGCATTTCTGATAAGTATATATAAATGACATATTGTTGATCGGAAATAATGTAGAATTATTCTGTAAAGCATAAAGGAGTGTTTGGAAGGAGTTTTTCAAAGAAAGACTTCGGTGAAGCTGCTTACATATTGAGCTCCAAGATCTATAGAGATAGATCAAGACGCTTGATAAGTTTTTTCAATGAGTACATACCTTGACAAGATTTTGAAGTAGTTCAAAATGGAGCAGTCAAAGAAAGAGTTCTTGCCTGTATTACAAGGTATGAAGTTGAGTAAGACTCAAAACCCGACCACGGCAGAAGATAGAAAGAGAATGAAAGTCATTCCCTATGCCTTGGCCATAGGTTCTATGAAGTATGTCATGCTGTGTACCAGATCTATTGTATACCCTGCATTGATTTGGCAAGGGAGTACAATAGTGATCTAGGAGTAGATCACTGGACAGCGGTCAGAATTATCCTTAGTGAAATAAGGATATGTTTCTCGATTATGGACGTGACAAAAAGGTTCGTCGTAAAGGGTTACGTCGATGCAAGTTTTTGACACTGATCCAGATGATTCTAAGTCTCAATCTGGATACGTATTGAAAGTGGGAGCAATTAGCTAGAGTAGCTCCGTGTAGAGCATTGTAGACATAGAACTTGCAAAATACTTACGGATCTGAATGTGACAGACTCGTTGACTAAAATTATCTCACAAGCAAAACATGATCACACCTTAGTACTCTTTGGGTGTTAATCACATAGATATGTGAACTAGATTACTGACTCTAGTAAACCCTTTGAGTGTTGGTCACATGACGATGTGAACTATGGGTGTTAATCACATGGTGATGTGAACTATTGCTGTTAAATCACATGGCGATGTGAACTAGATTATTGACTCTAGTGCAAGTGGGAGACTGAAGGAAATATGCCCTAGAGGCAATAATAAAGTTATTATTTATTTCCTTATATCATGATAAATGTTTATTATTCATGCTAGAATTGTATTAACCGGAAACATAATACATGTGTGAATACATAGACAAACAGAGTGTCACTAGTATGCCTCTACTTGACTAGCTCCTTAATCAAAGATGGTTATGTTTCCTAACCATGGACAAAGAGTTGTTATTTGATTAACGGGATCACATCATTAGTTAAATGTTCTGATTGACATGACCCATTCCATTAGCTTAGCACCCGATCATTTAGTATGTTGCTATTACTTTCTTCATGACTTATACATGTTCCTATGACTATGAGATTATGCAACTCCCGTTTGCCGGAGGAACACTTTGTGTGCTACCAAACGTCACAACGTAACTGGGTGATTATAAAGGAGCTCTACATGTGTCTCCAAAGGTAGATGTTGGGTTGGCGTATTTCGAGAATAGGATTTGTCACTCCGATTGTCGGAGAGGTATCTCTGGGCCCTCTCGGTAATGCACATCACTTAAAGCCTTGCAAGCATTACAACTAATGAGTTAGTTACAAGATGATGTATTACGGAACGAGTAAAGAGACTTGCCGGTAACGAGATTGAACTAGGTATTGGATACCGACTATCGAATCTCGGGCAAGTAACATACCGATGACAAAGGGAAGAACGTATGTTGTTATGCGGTCTGACCGATAAAGATCTTCATAGAATATGTAGGAGTCAATATGGGCATCCAGGTCCCGCTATTGGTTATTGACCGAAGACGTTTCTCGGTCATGTCTACATTGTTCTCGAACGTAGGTTCCGCACGCTTAACGTTACGATGACAGTTATTATGAGTTTATGCATTTTGATGTACCGAAGATTGTCCGGAGTCCCGGATGTGATCATGGACATGACGAGGAGTCTCGAAATGGTCGAGACATAAAGATTGATATATTGGAAGTCTATGTTTGGATATCGGAAGTGTTCCGGGTGAAATCGGGTTTTTTACCGGAGTACCGGGAGGTTACCGGAACCCCCCCCGGGAGCTATATGTGCCTTAGTGGGCTTTAGTGGAAAGGATAAACACTACTAGAAAAAGGGCTATAGATGGGATTGACACTAATGGCGCACCAGACAACTGGTGCGCCATTAGTATATACTAATGGCGCACCACCTTCTGATACGCCATTAGAGTTGAAACTACTAATGGCGCACCTGGCCCCGGGTGCACCATTAGTATCAATTTTTTTAACTAGTGCGCCTGTCCAAACATACTAATAGCGCATCCAGACACAGTGCGCCATTACTAGTTGTAACTAGTAATGGCGCACCTGCTGGATAGTGCGCCACTAATGTTGTTTTTTTATTATATTTTTTATTCCCTTTTTTGCAAAACTACTAATGGCGCACTGTTCCACCGTGCGCCATTACTAGTTTAAACTAGTAATGGCGCACTGTGGGACAGTGCGCCATTAGTATTTTTTTGCAAAACTACTAATGGCGCACCACTAGGAGGTGCGCCATTAGTAACCTGGATTACTAATGGCGCATTTAGAGTTGGTGCGCCATTAGTAAGTGGGCAGCAACAAGATATTTTGGACAGCCTCTCCTACCCACACTCACTTTCTCCCCACTTCATTCTCTCCACCTCCTCCTTGTCTCGGGTGCCTCCTCTTTTTCACCTCATTTCCACCATAGATTCATTCAATTTAAGTGGTTAAATTACCTTGTTTTGATAGGTAAGTAAGGGGGGAAGCTATATTTAGGTTGTTCTCCCTACAACAATGTCCACATGCACTTTTTATGGCCTAGCTAGATCTATGTATGTTCGTGGTGTTGCATATGTTTGTGGTGTTGCATATGTGTTTGTGTTTGGAGGTGTACCGGTATTTGAAATTCGATAGTTGCCAATATTTTGCCGGAATGTTGATTCATTTCCGTTTTGACGAGAATTTTGGCATTAAGCATTCTTTTTGGTCCTATTTTTAGGGAAAGTCATGCCAAATTTTTTCTTGGTTCTAAAATATCGTTTTGCTCTACCCCGCAGGCGACCATGGTCCGCATGATGACCAAAGGCATCGTGAATAGGTTTTTGAGGTCCGCGAAGGCCAAGATGCTTCAAAAGAACGAGACGGAGATAAGATGTCCGTGTCGAAGATGCAAGCTGAAGAGCCTTATTGCGGACCCGGAATCCGGGCAGGTGCGGGACCACCTGCTCTTGCGTGGTTTCATGGATGGCTATCGGTGGCAAGGTGATGAAGATGACTACGAAGTCGTCCATGGGGGCTGGGCAAGAAATGAGGAAGGGCAGCAAGACAACCACCGTGGCTCGGGTGGGCGAGAAGACGAAGAATCCCCAGGAGATGATCACGACGGTGATGCTGTACACAGTCATCATGTAGAAGATGCAGGACATGATGATGAGGAAGATGCCGGAGCAGACGACGGGCATGATCATGAAGATGATGATGCCGGCGGAGCAGACGACGCTGGACCATCGATGGGCTGGGTGCAGGACCCTCATATTCAAGAGCTGCTTCTCAAGTAGACGGATAACGCAAGAGCTGCTGCCCGAGAGAAAGCCAAGATGGATCAACTTGAGTTAGACGCGGTTACTCCATTGTATGAAGGATGCAGGCCCGAGGATACCCGCCTGAAACTAACGCTCATGGCTCTGGAGATGAAGGTAAAACACAAAATGACCGACGCATGCTTCGACGAGAACATGTCATTCTGGCACGAACGTCTTCCCAAGGGGAACAAGTGCCCGACCAGTTTGGAGGAGGCGAAGAAAATTGTGTGTCCTCTGGATTTACCGCACGTGAAATACCATGTGTGCATGAACAATTGCATCATTTATCGGGACGAGCACGCGGAGTCTACCATATGTCCGGTGTGCGGCGTCACTCAATACAAGAAGAGGAAGAAAGCTCCTCGAAAAGTGGTGTGGTACTTTCCGATCACTCCTCGTCTACAGCGGAATTTCGCAGACCCTAAGTTAGCAAAGCTCCTGCGTTGGCATGCGGATAGGGAGGAGAAGAAGCGAGAAGATGACGCAAATGATCCGGAGATAGATAAAAAAGACAAGATGCTGAGTCACCCTAAGGATGCGAGCCAGTGGCAAGCGATGAACTTCGAAGACCCAGAATTTGGGAACGATCCAAGGAACATCGTGCTGGGCGCGAGCGCCGATGGAGTCAATCCGTTTCGCAGCCAGAGAAGCACACATAGCACCTGGCCTGTGTTTGTGTGGATGTACAACCTTCCCCCCTGCTTGTGCATGAAGAGGAAGTACATTCACATAAGTATGCTAATTGAAGGACCGAAACAACCAGGGAACGACATCAATCTGTATCTGGGGCTGCTGAAAGAGGAGCTTGACACGCTGTGGAAAACGCCAGCCAATACGTGGGACGCCGCAGAGAAAGAATATTTCCCTATGAGAGCCGCCCTGCTCACGACGGTGCACGACTATCTCGGTTACGGATATGTCGCGGGGCAGGTGGTCCACGGATTTTCTGGATGCGTCAGGTGCATGGATGACACAACGTATCGCCAGCTAGATAGAGATCCCGGGTCTTCGAAAACTGTGTTCATGGGACATCGAAGGTGGCTTCGCGACGATGACCCATGGAGAAAACGCAAGGATCTGTTCGATGGTGAAGCTGAACCCCGAGGACGCCCGCGTACGAGGAGCGGCGAGGAAATAGACGAGCTGTTAAAAAATTGAAAAGACTGCCCACTGCCGGGAAAGAAGCAAAAGGCGCCAGAGCCGGGAAAGAAGCGAAAGGCGCCAGAGCCGCTGCTGAAGGTATGGAAAACGAGGTCTGTTTTCTGGGACTTGCCGTACTGGAAGATCCACCGTGTGCCTCACAGCCTTGATGTCATGCATATCACGAAGAACGTGTGCGAGAGTCTGCTTGGTACCCTACTCAACATGCCAGAGAGGACCAAAGATGGGCCGAAAGCAAGGGCAGACTTGAAATCAATGGGCATCAGGCAGGAGCTTCACGCTATATATGATGATCATGATGATGATGATGATGATGAGGCGAAGCAGGACACGGAAAGTGGTCGCAAAGGCAAGAAGGCCAAGAAGACCGGAAATGACTACCCTCCCGCGTGCTTCACTCTAAGTCAGGAGGAGATCGAGTAGTTTTTCACCTGCCTCGTAGGAGTAAAACTTCCTTACGGTTACGCGAGGAAGATAAGCAGATACCTAGACCCAGCGAAGCGGAAGTTCAGCGGGATGAAGTCTCACGACTGTCACGTGCTGATGACGCAGATACTTCCAGTTGCAATCCGTGGGATCATGGACGCGCACGTCCGTGAAACCCTATTTGGCCTATGCAACTTTTTCGACGTCATCTCTCGGAAGTCTGTTGGCGTGAGGCAACTCATAAGGCTACAGGAAGAGATCGTGGTGATACTATGCGAGCTTGAGATGTACTTCCCGCCCGCATTCTTCGACGTTATGGTGCATCTGCTGGTCCATATCGTGGATGATATCATCCAACTCGGGCCGATGTTCCTGCACAGCATGATAGGATGAATGGTGTCATCAAAGGATACGTTCGCAACATGTCACGTCCAGAGGGAAGCATAGCTAGGGGCTTTCTGACCGAAGAGTGCATCTCCTACTGCACGAATTATCTAGGCATCGAGAACCCCGTTGGTCTGCCCGTCAACAGGCACCTCGGCAGGCTCGCTGGATGGGGTCACCGTGAGGGTCATCGCGAAATGCATGTCAACTTCGAGGGTGGACTCGCCGACTTTGAAAGAGCAAACCTAGTCGCGCTACAACACATAGACATGGTCGATCCTTGGGTGGTAGAGCACAAAACCTTTATTAAGAAGACGTACAATGACCGAGGCCAACAGAGGACGGACGGAGATATACTCAAAGAGCACAACTCATGTTTCACGCGTTGGTTCAAGCAGAAGCTTCTGTCGTACCCTTTACATGAGGATTCTTCCGCGGAAGAACAACTCATATTCGCCTTGTCACAGGGCGCCGAGCACAACCTGATGACCTATGAGGCGTACGATATCAACGGCTACACATTCTACACCGAGGCCAAGGACATGAAGAGCGATGGTTATCAGAACTCCGGGGTAACGATGGAATCCTACACCGGTAACGACAAGGACAGATACTACGGAAGGATCGAGGAGATCTGGGAGCTGAGCTATGCTGGAGAGAAGGTCCCGATGTTCCGTGTCAGATGGGCCAAGAGCGTCCTAAAAGAATACCGGTATTTCACCACCATGGTTATACCCGAAGCCAAATCCAAGAACGCGGGTGCAAACGTCACCGCGAAAAATGAGCCATGGGTACTGGCTTCCCAAGTGGACCAATGCTTCTTCATTACCGACCCGTCAAAGCCCAGTCGTGTTGTCGTGAGGAGAGGCAAAAGGAAGATTATCGGAATGGATGGAGTAGCCAATGAGCAAGACTTCGACAAGTACGGCGACCCGAGGATCGAACATGACGACGATGATGAAGTAGCAGCATACACCACAAGAAGAAGCAGGACCACCCTACCTAAAGGACGTCCGTTCCACAGAAGAACTCCATTTGCGAAAAAGAAGGGCAAGAAGATTGTCAACAGATAGCTAGCTAAGATCGATTGTATTTAAATCGTAGCCTTCATTTCTCGATTGTATTTCATGGGCACTTTTTGAACTATCATGAATATTTTTAAATTTCATGGACACTCGATCTCGATCCCCCTCCATCTTGATCGCTATCCCACCTCGCCAGATCCGGTCCCCCTCGCCGCCGACCCCCCGCACCCTCGATTCCCCTACTCAACCGCCGTCGCGGACCCCCCGCACCCCTCCCCTACTCAACCGCCGC